>NC_056728.1:472073157-472420257 GCF_019279795.1 Protopterus annectens
CCACCCTCCCAAACCCAGGAACCCCACACGGCCTTCCTGAGTACACTGGAAAATATGAAGGTCTCTCCAAACACCATTATATTGGGCGACTTCAACTACCCAAACATAGACTGAAAGCATTACTCTAGCTCCAACACCCTAGCTCAAAGGTTCCTAGAATTTATAAACTCAAATGCTATGGAACAACTTGTTACCACTCCCACAAGAGGGGAAAACATACTGGACCTGATCATCACCAACATGGGGACTCTATGCTCCAGACCAGAAGTGTATCCCTCACTGGTAAGATCAGACCATAAACTAATCTCACTGGATATTCACATTCTGGCCCCACCCCATGTCCAGAAAACCACAGTGAAAAACTTCTCTAAAGCAAATTTCACACTCCTAAAAACCGAGGTGGAATCCTTCAAAGCCCCCGGGCCTGTGGAAAATATGGCCCAGACCACAGAATCCTTTATAAATGCATTCTATGAACACCTTCAGGAATGCATGGATCATGCAATCCCAAATAAAACCAAGACCCAATCCTCCAAAGGCAGGCGTCCTGTCTGGTGGACCCCAGCCATAAACAAACTATACAATAGAAGGAGGAAGCTACTACATGATAGAGCAAAATCCCAAAAAGGGAAGGCATCTCTGATCAGTATTAGCAAAAAACTACGGGCACTCATAAAATCATCTAAGGCCAGCTTCGAGAGAAAAATTGCACAGGACACTAAGGATAGTCACAAGGCTTTCTTTAGTTATATTAGGAACCTGGGTGGGAATTCCCAGATATGCTCAGAATTAGTCCAAAATGACAAAAAATACACCGAACCCACAGACATTGCCAACATCCTAGCTGACAGGTTCAGCGCAAACCCCACCCCCCCACCTCCCCACCAAAAGGGCAAATATCTATCCCAGCAGAGTGCTGCCCCCCCAACATCTCAGATGCTCAGGTAAGAGCCGCCCTCTCCAAAGCAAAAAACACAGCATCAATGGGACCAGACGGTGTCCCGGGCTGTGTCCTACATGAACTCCAAGAAGAGCTAAACCCAAACATAAAACTACTGTTCAATCTCAGCTTTACTACAGGATATGTACCCAAAGAGTGGCGTACAGCAACAGTGGTCCCTCTCCACAAAGGTGGTGCCTCAACGGATCCTGGAAACTATAAGCCTGACTAGCTTGGTCTGCAAAGCTATGGAAAGGATCATCATGGGCCTCATAAATAAAGATATTGGAGACCTACAGACACTGGATCCTACCCAGTTCAGCTTTGTTAAGGGCAGATCCTGCCTCTTAAGCCTGGTCAATTTCTTTGAAAAAGTCACCAAGGCCATTGACGAGGGGAAGGTGGTCCCACAGCCTACCTGGACCTCGCAAAAGCCTTCGATACAATACCCCACTCGGGCATTTTAGATAAGCTCACCAGCTTAAATATAAACCCCTATGTCACTAGATGGGTTGCAAACTGGCTCAAGGACAGAACCCACATGGTTAGAATTGCTGGAGCCATGTCAGACTCCAAACCAGTTACACGTGGCATCCCACAAGGCTCAGTACTGGGACCTCTCTTGCTCGGTATATATTTCTTGGAGGTACAGGCCAACACGGAAGGACTGTGGCTGACCAAGTTCGCAGATGACTGCAAACTGGGTGCCATAATCGACTCACCAGCCGACACAAGCATCCTCCAAAAGGGCCTCATAGAAACAGACAACTGGTGCCAGAGCCATGGCCTCAAGCTAAACGCCAAAAAGTGTATAGTCATCCACTTTGGAAAAACAAAGTGCCCACAAATTACCACATAGGTGCTAATCCATTAAGTACAGAAGAAGTAATTAGGGACCTGGGGACCCAAGTTGATAGCAATCTCTCATTTGACAACCACGTGGCCAAAGTGGTTGGAAAAACATTTTATATAGCCCACCTAATCATGAAGGGATTCACATCTAGATCAGGGGAGGTCATCGTGCCTCTTTACTCATCCCTCATCAGGCCCATAATTAAGTACAATGCCCCTTTTGGGATGTACCTTACCAGACACCTGCAGCAACTGGAAAGACCCCAAAAGTACCTCACCAAGAGGATCAAAGGGCTCAAACAGATGCCATATGCTGCCCGGTTAAAGAAACTCCAGCTCTACTCAGTGGCATACCGCCTGCTCAGAGGCGATCTGTGCCTGATGTATTAAGCCATGTCCAACCCGGAATTAATGGACATGCTGCACCTCAGAAAATCCAAATCCCATCGAGCTACGTGCTCGAGAGACTTGAACCTCAGCACTGAAATAAATAGGACATGCTGGAGGGACAGATTCATAACCCAGAGGCTCCCCTCACTCTGGAATAAAATCCCAGTCCAGGTTAGGCAGAGTCTCTCATTGGCTCTCTTCAAGAGGAATCTTGATGAGTGGATGGGAGATCATAGGTTTACCCCGGGTATCACTTCTGTGTCACTGTTAGACAGAGGCACAGTATACTAACCTTGAAAAAGGGCATAGCAAAATTAATTTAAAATGGGTGGCGAAAGCCAAACACACTCTGGCTAGGCTTATAAATGCCCTAGGGTAGATAGCCTAGTATGAACCTATGAACCTATAAACCTATATATATATATATATATATATATATATATATATATATGTATATATATATATATATATATATATATATATATATATATATATATATATATATACACACACACACACACACACACACACACACACACACACACACACACACACACACATACATATATATATAAATCAGAAGAAGATGAGAATTGAGATAGAAGGGAGGATAGTGGAACAGGTTAACAGCTTCAAGTATCTAGGAGAGGTGATTGAGGAGAAGGGAAGTCTCAATGAAGAGGTCAAACCTAGAATCAGGTGGGCTGCAGAGTCTCTGGTGGTCTCTGACAGAAGAATGCCAAAGAAGCTGAAAAGTAAGGTGTACAAGACAGTGGTGCGACCAGTACTACTGTATGGTACAGAAACCTGGACAGTAAAGGCAGAGCAGATGAAGGAGCTATAGGTGATGGAAATGAAGTGCCTGAGAAGGGTGGTAGGATGCATACCGTGGGATAGATGAAGAAATAAGAACATAAGAGTAGAAGCCAAAATAGCTCCAATTGCATAAAAGATCAAAGAGAACAGATTATGGTGCTTTGGACACATGCTAAAAAGCAGACAACAATCTAGTAAAGAAGATTTGGGACAGACAAGAAGAAAGTAAGAGGAAGAATTATTTTCAGTTTCTTTTGTCATTTGCTTTGTGATGCTTATCATCCATGTTTCATCTCCCTTTTTTATATCTAGGCACATATGGTTCTCTTTTTGCACAAATGCCTGAACATGGTAAGCACACTTTCTGTATAGTTATTAATGTACAAAAGGTGGATATATATCTGTAACTGAAAGTTTGTTATCATTGTATTAGCATCTCTTCATTTACATTTCACATAAGACAGGTATGACCATTGCTTATTTAATTTCTGTTTTCGTTCTGTTGCTTACTTGTTATCATAGGCGATGCTACCAGTGGCACTGAGGAACCTGGTGCTGGAGTATCAGTAGCCTCTGATGATGATGATGGCAATGAAGAGGCACAGTCTGAAGGTATAGAAGATCAGTCTGACACTGAGGTTGTGCCTCCAACATCTCCTGCCCCTATTTCAGTCACACTCAGTATGCCTACACATACCCATGACACAGATACCTCAGACATAGGACAGGTTAAATGTGAGATAACTGATCATGGTAGTGTGGCTACTCCAGTTACAGAACTGGCTGATTCTTCCCATAGCCATTGTGAGAGCATGTGCCACACAGACAGGCTGATAGAGGTGCTCAGAGGAGGCCTGCTGCCCTCCCACTGTCATGTTGGTGCGTCAGTAGGTACTACATGACATATGTATAGGGCTGTCATGGAGGCACAGGTACATTCCACAAGGGCCTTAGAAGAGATAATGTGAGTGCTAAACATTGTGCATGCTAACATGAGGGACTACCTGAACCATGGGGCTGAATCCTTGCACAGGATGAATGATACACTAGATCAGGCATTGTCTGAAATAGAATGTCTGCTGCGGGAGGGTCAGCATCCATGTGGCTGTAGAGCCACTACATCATCTGGTGTTAGCTGATGTAGCCATGAAAGATCTTGCTCCCATAGTGGCACTGCTTCCACTGCTCTGTCAGTGACTGTGGTGTCCACACCCATTCATGGTAGGCCACGTGGTTATGGTTTAGGATGTAGTCATGATAAGAGCTTATCTAGCAGACATCAGTCAAATTCACATAGCACCCCAAATTCTCGCCAGAGCCATGGAACTAGCAGCCCAACTCCTGGCAGAGGTAGTTCTAGTGGTCGGGGACAACAATGCTGAACTGAGTAGTCTACTATGCACAGCTCACACCTGTCAAGGATGCCAGGTCGTAGTGCCAGAACAGTGTTTGACTGTGTTTGTGCAGACATGCACACATTCAGCAAATACTTGACCATGCCACCACACACACACACACACACACACACACACACACACACACACACACACACAGACACACACGCACACACACACGCACACACACACACACACACACACACACACACACACACACACACACACACACACACACACACACACACACACACACTACTTATCTAATCAGTACTGTTGACTGCTGCACATATCTTGATACTGGCCCTGCAAGCTTAAGGAATAAGGTTTGTTTTTCTTACACACACTCAGTTCTTTGGTGGGGAGGTTTGCCTCCTGTCCCCCCCCACCCATAATGTACAAGTGATAATGACTGTACCCTGCCCTTTGTACATTTCTTTGTGACTTTGGGGTACATATACATCTGATGCACTGAGTGGACAGCTAATGCTTGCTTACTTAGAACCTGCCTTTAATGCAAGGGAATTGCAGAATAAATGTTTATACTCATTGTTCATAATCAGTTGTGAATGATTGCTTTTGTAATTGTTGACCCTCACTGTATTTCTGTTAGTATTCTTGCTAATGCAATCAAAATAGATGTTTAAGTCTTACTTACTTTTATACTTGTGCAAATGATGCTAACTTTGACCTGCTCACTGGTTTATATACAGTGGTCAACTGAAATGTTTGATGCACAGTATTGGGCAAAATCTATAGCAGTATAATGCAAATATCACAAATAAGCTTACTGACATTAATGTATATCTGGGATATGTTCCACCTTAGGGACATATGGGAATTTGCATATTATAGTAATATGGTACATAACTCTATTTTCTTTCTATACAGGTTCCAGACTTACCTTGTTAATACTGCAGATAGAAGATGAATCCTCGGCATTGTCTCTGTGTGATGCTTACAGAACCATTGCATGGTTAAGTAAAGGTTGTGCAGTTTTGCAGGTATCGGTTTTAATTTTTTTGCATGTGCTTAGGCTCTTAGTTTTTGGTAGTCAGTGTATGCTCTATCCTTTGCCTGTTAGTCAGAGCCATGGCATATTTGCATGCCTATGGCTACAGGCAGTATCGCAGTATCTGCAGCTGCTGGTTCTCCCTCAGACTCCTCATCTTTATCTGTTGGAGCTGCTGGCCCTGCCTGTGGTACTGGAAACTGTGGTCCTGCTCCTAGTTGTCTTTGTTGAAGCAGTTTCTTGAAAATTATATTGTGCAGCATAGAACAGACTGTGAGAATTTTGGCAGAGGTTGTTGGGCCATACTGCAGGGCACCTCCTGAGGTGACTAGACCCTGGAACCTTGATTTAAGCAAGCCAAATATATGTTTTATGGTATTCCTAGTTTGAGCATGGGCACCCTTGCTCAGTGGGGTTGTGTGGGTTTCTCATATGTGTCATGAGCCAAGGATCCATTGTATAACCTGCATCCCCCACTGGATGCTTTTGTGGAAAGTCACCCCTATAAAAAACATGTGTACAGCTCACAGGTGCGCCATATGTGTTAAATATGAAAACTGCCTGAAATACCTCCACAGAAATTGCAGATGATCCCTTTGGCACTACAGACAACATGACAATTTATAGAATGGTATCCTTTCCTGTAAATGTACTGCCTTCCCTGTTCACCAGATGGGACTTTTATTTCTATGTGTGTACAATATATGGCTCATAAAACTTCAGGAAAATGTGCTATTCCATGGTTCTTCCTCTCTCATCTGGAGCACATGGGAAACAGGCATGCTCATATGCATGTTGTAGCATTGCATTTAGAAACTGATGTAATATTCTGGAAACTGAGGCCTTTGTCAGCCCTAATAGGTTCATAGGTTCGTACTAGGCTATCTGCCCTAGGGCATTTATAAGCCTAGCCAGAGTGTGTGTGGCTTTCACCACCCCATAGGATGAGAATACTACGCCCTTTTATGGTTTAGTTTACTGTGCCTCTGTCTAGTAGTGACACAGAGATGACCTCCGGGGTAAACCTACGATCTCCCATCCACTCGTCAAGATTTCTCTTGAATAGAGTCAGTGAGGGGCTCTGCCTAACATGGACTGGGATTCTGTTCCAGAGTGTAGGGAGCCTCTGGGTTATGAATCTGTCCCTCCAGCACGTCCTATTTATTTCTGTGTTGAGGTTTAAGTCTCTTGCTCGTGGCTCTGATGGATTTGGATTTTCTGAGGTGGAGCATGTCCATTAATTCCGGATTGGACATGGCCTTGTACATCAGGCACAGATCACCTCTGAGTAGGCGGTATGCGACTGAATAGAGCTGGAGTTTTTTCAGTCGGCCAGCATATGACATATGTTTAAGACCCTTTATCCTCTTGGTGAGGAACTTTTGGGGTCTTTCCAACTGCTGCAGGTGTCGGGTGAGATACATCCCAAATGGGGCATTATACTCAATCATTGGCCTGATAAGAGAAGAGTACAGGGGCACAATGACCTCTCTTGATCTAGATGTGAAACCCTTTATGATAAGGTGGGCAATATAGAAGGTCTTCCTAACCACTTTGGCAATGTGAGTGTCAAATGAGAGGTTACTGTCAACTTGGGTCCCTAGGTCCCTGATTACCTCTTCCGTACTTAATGGATTACCACCTATGTGGTAATTTGTGGGTACCTTGTTTTTCCCAAAGGGTATGACTATACATTTTTTGGCGTTTAGCTTAAGGCCATGGCTCTGGCACCAATTATCCATTGCTATGAGGCCTCTCTGAAGGATGTTTGTGTCCGCTGGGGTATCAATTATGGCACCCAGTTTGCAGTCATCTGCGAACTTTGTCAGCCACAATCCTCCTATGTTTGTCTGTACCTCAGAAAAATAAATGCCGAACAAGAGGAGTCCCAGGACTGAGCCCTGTGGGACACCGCTTGTGACTGGCTTAGAGTCTGACATAGCTCCAGCAACTCTGACCCTGTGGGTTCTGTCCTTGAGCCAGTTTGCAACCCATCTTGTGACATATGGGTTTACATTTAAGATGGTGAGTTTGTCTATGATGCCCGAGTGGGGTATTGTGTCAAAGTCTTTTGCAAGGTCAAGGTAGGCTGTGTGAACTGCCTTACCCTCATCAATGGCCTTAGTGACTGTTTCAAAAAAGTCGACCAAGTTCAAAAGGCAGGATCTGCCCTTGACAAAGCCAAATTGGGCATGATCCAATGTCTGTAGGTCCCCAATGTCTTTGTTTATGAGTTCCATAATGATCCTCTCCATAGCTTTGCAGACCAGGCTCGTCAAGCTTATGGGGCGGTAATTTCCAGGGTCTGTAGAAGCACCGCCTTTGTGAAGTGGGACCACTGTTGCCGTATGCCACTCTTTGGGTACGTATCCTGTAGTAAGGCTAAGATTAAACAGCAGCCTTATGTGTGGGTTTAGTTCCTCTTGGAGTTCATGTAGCACACAGCCCGGGACACCGTCCGGTCCCATTGATGCTGTGTTTTTAGCTTTAGAGAGGGCGGCTCTCACCTGAGCATCTGAGATGTTAGGGAGGCTACACTCTGCTGGGATAGTTATTTCTCCTTTGGGGGGGGGGAGAAATTTGCACTGAACCTGTCTGCCAGAATGTTGGCAATGTCAGTGGGTTCAGTGTATTTTGTGTCATTTTGGACTAACTCTGAGCATATCTGGGAGTTTCCACCCAGGTTTCTAACATGGCTAAAGAAGGCCTTGTGATTGTCTTTTGTGTCTTTTGCGATTTTTCTCTCAAAGTTGGCCTTGGATGATTTTATGAGTGATCGTAGTTTTTTGCTAGTACTGATCAGAGATGCCTTCCCTTTCAGGGATTTTGCTCTGTCATGTAGTAGCTTCCTCCTCCTGTTGTAAAGTTTGTTTATGGCTGGGGTCCACCAGACTGGGCGCCTGCCTTTGGGGGAATGGGTCTTGGTTTTATTTGGGATTGCATGATCCATGCATTCTTGAAGGTGCCCATAGAAGGCATTTGCAAAGGATTCAGCAGTGCGGGTTGTGGTTTCCACTGGCCCAGGGGCCTTGAAGGATACCACTTCAGTCTTAAGAAGTGTGAAGTTGGCTTTTGAGAAGTTCTTCACTGTGGTCTTTTGTGCAGGGGGGGCGGATGTGGATTTCCAGTGAGATTAATTTATGGTCTGATCTTAACAAAGAGGGATATACTTCCGGTGTGGAGCATTTTGTCCCCATGTATGTGATGATCAGGTCTAGTATATTGTCTCCTCTTGTGGGAATGGTGACTAGTTGTTCAATTGCATTTGAGTTTATGAATTCTAGGAACCTTTGGGCTAGGGTGTTGGGGCTTGAGTAATGTTCCCAGTCTATGTTTGGGTAGTTGAAGTCTCCCAAAATGATGGTATTTGGAGAGACATTCATACTCTCCAGTGTCTTCAGGAAGGCTGTGTGGGGTTCCTGAGTTTGAGAGGGTGGTCTTTAGCATGCTACAAATGGTAAGGCAGTTTTGCCTATGGTTAGTTGCACCTGGATGGTCTCCGATGCTTCGTGCGTTGCCACTAACCTGGAGGTGTGGGTATCTTTGATGAATATGGATACTCCCCCTCCTTTTGTGGTTCAGTCCAAGTTTTGGGGCCGGAAAGCATGATATGAGGTAAAACCTGATAGTGCTGGGGTGCTCTCAGGAGCCTTGAACCAGGTTTCAGTCACTGCACAGACATCAATGTTCTCCATACTGAGGAGGGCTTCGAGGGCATGCATCTTGAGGTTTAGACTTCTGGCATTGAGCAGCATTACCCTTAGTTTTCTTCCACTTGTGTTTTCTAGGGAGGTAGGTTTGTCATTTGAGCCTTGCCTAAAAAAGGCACTATGGGGGTAGCAAGAGCCTTGGCCAATATCCGGAAGCCCAGGGGTGACAGGTGCAAGCCATCCCTTGTGAAGCAGCGTGGCTTGTCAAGCATGTCATCCCAAGCAGACAGACATTGGATCCCCTTAGAATGACACCAGTAATTAAGCCAATTGTTAAAACTGATCATTTTGTCTTTGTACTGTGGCATAATTCTTGGTGAGGGTAAGATGCTGCTCAGGGTCAAGGTCATACCGGCCTGGGCTACATAATCAGAGAGCTCCTCTATGTCTCTTTTCATGTAGTCCAGGGAGGCGTCTCAGGTCATTCACACCGGCATGTACAATGACTGAGTCATATTTGTACTTGCTGTGGAGTGACCTGAGTGCTTGTGTTATGTGGCGGATTCTAGCTCCCGACAGGCAGCTTACTGTGACCTTTTCCTTGTTCAGTCTGGTGAGCAGGACGTCAGTGTGTCTGACTATGGAGTCACCTATTACAAGTGTGTCTGGCATGTTGTTTGGCCTTAAGGGCTGTGACTGTTTAGCACACTGACTTTGTGAACTATGTGTTGCATGTGCTATGTCTTGAGGTGGCGGTTGCTTGGGTGTCTGCTTTGGAGGCCTCTGTTGTTTTGATAGATTTTTAATCAGCGCCTCCGAGTATGTTTTTGTGTGTTTATGTGTTTGGTTTGCAGTTGTGATAGATCTATGTGAGACTGGGTTTGTGGTGTGCGTGGTTACCTTCTCCTCCTGACTGGTCTTGCCAGTACTGAATTGAGAGAGCTCAGCCTCCAGTTTGGCTATATAGTTGCATCTCTCGCATATATTTGTATTTGTTGGGAGGAGAAGAGGGTTGTCTGTGTACATGAGGCAATTGTAACATTGCCTCAAGATTCCCAGATTCACCAGCTGAACAGGAGAGGACGCCAGCAACTGACCCTTCGACATGCTAGAAATAGTGAAAAGGATTGCTGTGTAACTGAGTCAGAAAGGACCTATAGGGAAATGGGTACTCAAGGGAATTTAGGTGAATGAAGTACTTTCTTTTGTTTAAGAGTGCTTTACCTGTATAAAAAATGCTTTAGGAGCAAGTGCTGAGCTTTTCAGATAGAGTATAGGCTGTTTAGATTGCAAGTAGATCAGTTCTAAGGGAAAAATTGAAGAGCAGACTTTACGGAGCCAGAAATAGTTTAAACTTAACTGGCGCTGCCCGATGCTGCTCTATGAGCAACTTAGCGCTAATTCGCGCTAAAACGCGCTAAAGCGCGCAAAAGCAGGCTTTATAGCAGGGGGTTGAAAAGAGTCAGGAATTGACCCAAAATGGCCAATAAACTACAAGTTGCTGGGCTGGAACCCTGTAGGTCTCTGAAAAGTACCTGTAGCTAGTAAAACCACACATACCTTTATTTCCACTGGGATAGGTTCTCTACTATTTCCTGGGGGCTCAGGTGAAGGCAGCAGAGCTTGTGTAGTTCCTCTACTGTTTTCCTGTCCACACGGTATTGTTCTACAGCTTCTGTGTCATGCAGACTATGGTAAGTCAAGCAGTGTCTAAACACCCTTCATCTTGGACAAGATCTGGCAGTAGCAGCACCTTGAATTAAAGCATGTTGCACATACAGGCTAATGATGACAGCAGCAACCCCTAACATTTTTTCTATTTGTAATCGTGGATGTAATCTAAAGAGTTTTGGATTTATGGGTAAACAGCTACACTGAGTGTACACAGTTGTTTTATATGTTCCTGAATAGCTCTACCATATTGAATTGGATACGTAGCATGCAGCTTAGCTAATTAGGATTTCATAAGCATATTCTGCAGTTTAAGCTTTACTAAATGTAGAGAGATTTAATGAATACAAAATAGTGCATTATCATGTGCATTGTGTGCCGCTCCATGAACATGATAGCAGCACTTAGTGTAACACTGACATTCATGAATCCAGCCGAGTATGTTGTAATGTGCACTCTGTACTCAAACATATGCAGCAAAATGTATTACTGCGAGCATATTTTAATGCAACATTTAGTTTCAATGCTTGCCTTATTAATAAAGCTCATGGAAACAGATGGGTTACACAAGTTATGGTTAGTCTCCAGCTTTAACAAGCAGTAATTATGATAACAAGTGAATAACAGCACTTGTATCTGTAGGTAACTTAATAACTGACAGAATCATTTTTCTCACAAATGTGAGAAAGTCACTGATATGTTTTCCGTACCTAAATAACTTTCTCTAAAATTAAGTTGGCTTACACACAGGAATAAATGAGAGTCACCCAAGCAGAGGTGTTATTGTTGCTATTTCTGCATATTAATGATGTTTATTTAGTACATATACCTCCTATTAAAGGCTGTGGTTATGGAGGTGTTAATTAATTTAATTTCAGGTAATGCCAGTCATTGTCTATGTGCACACACATATAACTCTCCCTCTTGCGGCTGGCCTTTGGCTCTGTTCCATGCTGTTAACAGTGATAATGAAAACTGAGCTTGGTCTTGTGAGTGTTATGTAGCGACAGGTGCTATCAAAGTAGAAATGACTGCTGACTTTAATACACAAACACATTAAAATGCTTGATAAGATGACATTCACAGGGCTGACTTCGGCATGGCTTACTGATTTGTAAGGGCTGTATGTAGCATAGGAGTTGGATTTTTAAAGGAAAAGTGCATTTGGTGCTGTGACTGAATTTTAAAATGAAACACATGGCTTTGGAGAGATGTGACTGGCCTCAAATCATTGTCTTACCCTAAAGGTTTGTTGCTTCTTTTTGAAATCAGTACGAGAGGGACACGCTCATTTTAAAGACAGTAGAATCTGTTACTTATGAAAATTTATTGTAGATTTAATGTCAGTGCACATCCTGACACTCGCCATGTACTTTTATTATCATCGGTCAGGAATACTTGATATAATCTGCACCATGACTAAATGTGAAATGAATTAACAATTAAATGTTATTTTGTACATCCCACTAATACACTACTGTATGCTTATATACAATTTGTATACTGTTTGTGCTAAAAGTAAGCTGATCCATATATAACAGAAGATAAGTAAATAAGTAAATGAGCTTCATATCATTAATAATCTTTGTCAGCATAAAGCCAGAAGGTATAGGTAGTGAGAGCAAAGATTCTTTTATGGAAATCAGACAAAGAAGAAAAGGATAATTTGCGTGGATTTGGGTACGGTATTTTAAGACAGAAAATATTGAAAATGAACTCACTATAGTACCACTAAACATGAACAAGGCAATCATGTTCTTTAACTGATGAAAATTGTATGTTGCTGTATGGGTAAGGAAGGGAGTGATATTGTACCTCTCAATGTCTGCACGTTTACCTCCCACTTCAGTTTTACATAATAAAACCAAACATGTTTACTGAGTCAGTTACTGTATTTTCTGATCCATCTGGCTCTGGCAGAGTGACTGCTTTGTAGATATCCTGAGTCTACTACAAGTATTTGTGTGCTAGTAACGCATGATTCACTTGCTCACTGCCACTTGCTTTAAATGGGAAGTGCCCTAACTTCCATTAACCCTTTCCTACTTAATTATGTACCCTCCCACCATCTGACCCTGCTAAACTACTGCATATTCCTACTAGACCCATATCTCTAATTGTAAAACTCCAATTACCACAATACTCCTCTACCTAACCCTAAAACTCCCTAAACCTAAAATTTCAACTCTCCCCTCCCTAAATCTAAAATTCCCACTTGATCCCTAACTCTAAATCTCTATTCCTGCTCTTCAAACTTAAAACTCTCTTTCTGCTCATTAATACTAAAGGCTCCAATCACTTCCTAGCCCTCAGCACCCCTGCCATACCTGGAACCTAAGGGACACTCCTCCCTAAACCTAATTCCCACTCCAGATTGCTGCTCAAAACTCTCATCTGTGCTCTCACCTCTCTCACTCTCTTTCCATAGCTGCCACTCTCACCTTGCTTAAACTCAGCTACTGGGCTTGGGAGGCATGTGGCAGCCCCAGTCTCTCTCTGTCTCTCTGTTTCTCTCTCTGTGCATGACTTCTGCTCCTGATCAGAACATGTATTCCATTTAGAAAACAAGTAACCAGATGTGCAAATTTTAAGTATTTGGCCATGAGATAGTGGATTTCAAGAGTCTGGGAATTGTAGTGGACAGAGATATTCTAGATGACGGTAAGAAGAACATCTATATTTGTGAAATTTGCTCATATTTCTAAAATTTCCTTATGGAATACAAAAGCTCTCATTTTATTAACTCAAATTTTAGTGGCACAAAAGTTACACTGCATGCATTTCGCCTTACATTATCACACTTTCAGTTATAATGATTGTTCAATTAAAACCTCATGCCCAACATCTAATCTGTCTAAGCCCTAGACAGCAAGAGCGTGGGATAAGTGCAGTTTAGCTCAATGACAGTAATAAAATAATTGCTCTACAGTTTTGGTTAGACTGACAAAAATAGCTTCAATAAACCTGGCAAGGCTTTAATTAAATACTCTCTGGAACTTATTTTTTGACCAATACTGTAAAAAATATAAGAAAACTTTCTCTCACTGTCTTTCTGCCTCACTCACTCATTCTCTCTCTGTCACTACTAAAGACTACAATGTCAAGCTGCAATGACATATTTTGTTTTTTTACAATTCTTTGGCTTTTCTTACCTTGCCCTTAAACCACAGTCGTTTGCCTCAATTATATTCCTAAATCTCGAATGGGAAAAATACTGAATGCAAAAAATCAAGTAGTTTTGCCAAACTGCAAAACAATGAATCAGTGAAATGGATAAATCCATGGGTCCTGCAAGAGGAAAAAGGAAGAAGTAATTTTCTTACAGCATTAACAGTCAGCTAAGTGAGATTTCATCAAATTATTTTTATCTATTCCAGAATGACTAAATTCCAGTCAACATTTTTCACTATCTCACATGTCCTACAAATACACACACACACACACACACACACACACACACACACACACACACACACACACACACACACACATCAAGAACGTGCTTGCAGAAGTGATGGAACAAGGGCATTGTCAAATTCAGGAGTTGTCAAAATGTGTAAATTTGATTGAGCAAAGTAAGTGTGGGTTTGGGATATTAATGCCAAAACTTTTAAATATACCCAGTGTTTCACCATTACTGTGTGCGTGTGTGTGTGTGTGTGTGTGTGTGTGTGTGTGTGTGTGTGTGTGTGTGTGTGTGCGTGTGTGCGCGTGTGTGTGCGTGTGTGTGCGTGTGTGTGTGTGTGTGTGTGTTTTTGTGGGTTAGGGTTACAGTAAGGGCTTAAAAGGTGATAGATTTTGTGTTGCACTTGAATGCTGTTGTATGTCTAAGTGTCTTGTGTAGTGGTGGTGTTATAGAAAGGCTTTTCTTAAGGTAAGGTATATGGATGAAGTTATTAGAAGGCTACAAGGCTAGGGTTAGAGTTAGCATGCACCGCTAATGCATCCTAAGCCTATCCCTACCCCTGTCCCCAACACTGCAGCTTACCTTAGACAAAAACATTCCCATAATACTATAACTATTCAGAAAAGCATATCTGGAGATAGTGGTAGGGTTTTTTCACCGACTAAAAAATGAAACTGTTTGGTTTCATTTTTCAATGGGTTCTTCCTGTGCTTTCAATAAGGTGAGTTTTGATCATTAATGTTTGATTACTTTGTATTCAAACATTAGTGTATTGATCCATTTGTCTTCTGCTCATATACATAAAATGGCAAGATACAAACATATTGACCTTTTCATTAATAATCAAATACGTCCAGCAACACTGCTTGGCCTGAAGCAATTTCATAAAAAAAGGGTATACCATTAGTATGTGTGTTCACCCTCAACTCACTCTCAGTTATCTGTGGTAGAAACATTACTATCAGTAGATAACTATTAAAACATTAAAAAATATTAATAATATATCTGAGTGTCAGAACTCTGATAAGAATGGTTGATGTTAGTCACCTCCAGTTGTATAGTGGGATAAAGCCCTGAACATGTTCCAGATGACCTGTCTTCAGTTAGTAGCTCTGGTGGCTGATAATGCTGGCAGTTGGTGATGTGTGTGTCTATCTTGGTGAATGATGAGACAGAGCCAGCCACACTGTACCACAATCCCAAAGCAGAAGGCTGGTGATGCAAATGTGCAGCCTGTTGGCCAACAGTGGGTTCACCAAGCCACAGCCCAGCGGTAGTCTTTGTTGTGGGCATGCAGAAGCATTTATCGTGGGCATGCAGAAGCATTCACTTATATGTGGAAGGTGTTATGGGCCTCTGTGGTGAGGTGGCTCACATGTCCCCCTAGCCAGTGGAAAGGTTAGGCCACTACTAATGCCTTCATTGCCATGATGCTGGTGAAGGCTGTACCTCTCAACTATCCAGAATTTTTCAGAATTAAGAAACAGGTAGTGGGGGACAGATCAGCAAAGATGCTGTGTGCAGACAATGTAGCATTACAAGCAGAATCTGAACAGGAAGTTCAGCAAATGATAGTGGAATGGAATGGAATGCAAAACAGATGGCACATGGAATGAAACTGATACAGACAAGGCAGTTGCTATGTCAAATGGGGAAAATCAGGGGCCTGATTCCAAAAGACTTGCTTTCAGTGTAAGTGACCACCTGCACTGAGAGCAGGCTAAGAGCAGGTGTTTTGCAGACAGGCCTTACGCTGAAGTAAGTCACTTAAACTGAGAGCAGGTCTTTTGAAATCAGGACAGATTTACACTGAGAGCACCTGTTTTGGAATCTGGCCCCAGAAGAAGATGAAAATTATGACAGAACTGTGGATCAGGTTACCAGCTTCAGTTTTCTGGGAGGGGTGGTTGAGCGAAAGGGAAATGTGAATGAGGAGGCAAAACCTTGAATCAAAGGGGCAGCAGCCAACTGCTACATAATTTCAGGGGCAGTGTATGACATAAGGTGTAAAAAAACAATGGTGCTACCAACACTTCTCTATTGTACAGAAATCTGGACAGACAGGTCAGAGCAGTTAAACAAGCTAGAGGTGATGGAGACAAAGTACCTGAGATGGGCAGATGGATTAACAGTATTTATTTATTTTATTTTATTTGCATTTGTTTACCAGAAGAGTTTAACTGAGATAAAACCCATTTTCAGTGGAGGCCTGGGGAGAAAAGCCCCACACATAATAACATACAATAATTAGACATAATAGTAATTTCTGTAAAAGACATTAGCGTACATGGGAAGTATAGCAAGATCAGGTATCAATTATATACTAACATCACTAAGAAGTTATCTATATATATATATATATATATATATATATATATATATATATATATATATATATATACAAAACTCCAAACCCGGTGCTCAGTGAAATAGTGCCCGGTTTACTGTCCAACAAAAGTTACACAATTGAAACCAGCACAACAAATAACGTAGTAACTAAAGAAAAAAACATAGAAGTCCAGAAACAGATGCTTAGCCAACTTTAATGGCTAACAGGTCAAGTCACCTCACCAGCAAACCAGGTTTCGCCACAGCGTCATCAGTGCATGTATTAGGGAGTGCCCACCCCCTCCTTTTATACATATTTATTTAAAGCAACAGTGTACCTTATTAACATCAATCTCACATGAAAGAAAATAACTGAACAACATTATTTACATTATTTTGATAAATATCAGCTCAGCAAGCTCCTGCCTGGTGCCCTGCAGAGTTCAACAGCAGCAGAGAGACAAAAGAGAGACTTTGGAGTGATTAAGTATCATTTTTCTTCATTTCCTTGCTGACTTTAGCTAATTCCACCTAAAACACCGATTTTTTAGAGTTTCGGTGATTTAAAAAGTTTGTTTCAGCTATATATTGTACTTATTTTACTGCCTGCACTTTAACAAAGTTGTTTTTGTGTTTAAATTGCCTGTTTAACTGTTGTAGGCTACACACTCAAGTGTGATAGCCATTTCTGTGCATTTAAAGTGTTTTTTTTATTGTATCTGCTTTATTTTCTGAAAAAAAAAAAAATATATATATATATATATATATATATATATATATATATATATATATATATATATATATATATATATATATATACTTCTTTTCCCTCCTTTCTAAGCTAGTTTAGTCCAGTTTTCAGGTTAGTGCTGAATTCAGGGCTGTGTTACAAGTTTATGTGTTTGCCCATACCTTACTTGGATAGAAGGAAGTTTCTCTGTTCACTGTGAGAGAGGGAGCTTTGAGCAGCCTATCTGTCCCTGGAGGAGTGGTTTCAGCCCAGAAATTAGTAGTTTATTGGCCATTTTGGGCTAATTTCTATCTCTTTCATTTCCCTGCTATAAAACCCGCATTTGCGAGGTTTTTGCACTAGTATACAGCTCAGCATGCTCCTGCCTGGTACCCTGCAGAGTTCTACAGCAGCAGAGAGACAAAAGAGAGACTTTGGAGCGATTAAGTATCATTTTTCTGTATTTTCTTGCTGCCTTTAGCTAATTCCGCCAAAAATGCAGATTTTCTAGAGTTTCTGTGATGTAAAAAGTTTGTTTCGGCTACATATTGTACTTATTTTACTGCCTGCACTTTAACAGAATTGTTTTTGTGTTTAAATTACCTGTTTAACTGTTGTAGGCTGCACACTCAAGTGTGATAACCATTTCTGTGCATTTAAAGTGTTTTTTATTATATCTGCTTTATTTTCTGAAAAAAACAAAAAAACAAAAAATATACTTATTTTCCCACCTTTCTAAGCTAGTTTAGTCCAGTTTTCAGGTTAGTGTTGAATTCAGGGCTGTGTTACATGCTTATGTGTTTACCCATACCTTACTTGGATAGAAGAAAGTTTCTCTGTTCACTGTGAGAGAGGGAGCTTTGAGCAGCCTATCTGTCCCTGGAGGAGTGGTTTCAGCTCAGAAATTAGTAGTTTATTGGCCATTTTGGGCTAATTTCTATCTCTTTCATTTCCCTGCTATAAAACCTGCATTTGCAAGGTTTTTGTGCTAGTATACAGCTCAGCAAGCTCCTGCCTGGTGCCCTGCAGAGTTCTACAGCAGCAGAGAGACAAAAGTGTGACTTTGGAGTGATTAAGTATCATTTTTCTGCATTTTCTTGCTGCCTTTAGCTAATTCCATCTAAAATGCCTATTTTCTAGAGTTTCTGTGATTTAAAAAGATTGTTTCAGCTACATGTTGTACTTATTTTACTGCCTGCACTTTAACAAAGTCATTTTTGTGTTTAAATTACCTATTTAACTGTTGTAGGCTACACACTCAAGTGTGATAGCCATTTATGTGCATTTAAAGTGTTTTTTTTTATTGTATCTACTTTATTTTCTGAAAAACAAATTACTTGTTTTCCCACCTTTCTAAGCTAGTTTAGTCCAGTTTTCAGGTTAGTGCTGAATTCAGGGCTGTGTTACAAGTTTCTGTGTTTGCCCATACCTTACTTGGATAGAAGGAAGTTTCTCTGTTCATTGTGAGAGAGGGAGCGTTGAGCAGCCTATCTGTCCCTGGAGGAGTGGTTTCAGCTCAGAAATTAGTAGTTTATTGGCCATTTTGGGCTAATTTCTATCTCTATCATTTCCCTGCTATAAAACCCGCATTTGCGTGGTTTTGCACACCGGGCAGCGCAGGTTAGCTAGGTTATAACTATTCCTGTCTCCACAAAGTGTACTCTTCAATTTTTCCCTTGGAACAAGACAAACTTTCAACTTAAGCACTCAAATCATTCACTTCTCATCCAGGCACTTGCCCAAAACTCATATCAAGCACTAATAAACCTTAGCACTAGACACCCCTATACTGTAGAAAGGACAAGGCTCTCCATTTGACCTTACCAGCCAATCAGTAAAACAGTTGACTGTACCTATCCAGGCATGTCCAAAGGGCAATTTCAGGTGTACTCTCCAGTCCAACTGGTGAATCTGGGCATTTGAAGCAATGTTACAATTGCCTCATGTACAAAGACAACCCTCTCCTCCTTCCAACAAACACTAATACATGCGAGAGATGCAATTTTGCAGCCAAACTGGAGGCTAAGCGCTCTCAACCCAAGACTGGACCAAGCAGTCAGGAGGAGAAGGGAATTACTTGCATCACACCACCAGTCTCACATAGACCTATGAAGCCATCACTAGCAAAAAACACACATAAATACACAAAAACATAGTCGGAGGCTTTAAATAAAAATCTGCAAAAGCAACAGAGACCTCCAAAGCAGACATCCAAGCAACCACAACCCCCCAACACAAACCATGAAACACATACTTCACAAAACAAGTGTGCCACACAATCACAGCCCTTAAGGCACAATAACATACCCAACACACTTGTAATAGGTGACTCTATAGTCAGGCACACAGACGTCCCACTCACTAGGCTGGACAAGGAGAAGGTTACTGTTAGTTGCCTGTCAGGTGCCAGGATACGCCACATAACACAAACACTCAGGTCACTCCAGAACAAGTACAAATATGACTCTGTCATTGTTCATGTTGGTGTGAATGACCTGAGCCATACCTCCCTGGGCTACATGAAAAGAGATAATGGAGCAGCTCTCTGATCACATAGCCCAGGCTGGTATGACCCTGACCCTGAGTAGCATCCTGCTCTCACCAAGAATTATACCACGGTATAGAGAAACAATTATCAATTTCAACAATTGGCTAAGCTTCTGGTGTCATTCAAAGGGGATCCAATGTCTGTCAGCCTGGAATGACATGCTCGAAAAGCCACGCTGCTTTGCTAGAGATGGCTTGCACCTGTCATCCTTAGGCTTTCGAATACTGGCCAAGACTCTTGCCATCCCCATAGTTCCTTTTTTAGGCAAGGCTCAAAAGACAAACCCACCACCTTAAATAGCACAAATAACAAACAACTGAGGGTAATGCTGCTCAATGCCAGAAGTTAAAACCTCAAAATGCACGCTCTCAAGGCCCTCCTCAGTATGCAGAAAATCAATATATGTGCAGTAACAGAAACCTGGTTTAAGGCTCCAAAGAGCACCCCAGCACTACCAGGCTACAACTCATACCATACATTTTGGCCACAAAACCCAGACCGAAATACAAAAGGCGGTGGAGTATCCATATTCATCAAGGATACCCACACCTCCAGGTTAGTGGCACAGCACGATGCTTCAGAGATCATCCATGTGCGACTAACAATGGGCAAAACTGCTATTCAAATTATAGCTTGCTACAGATCACCCACCATGTCCCAGGACCCCTACTCCACACTCCTGGAAATACTGAGAAACATAAAGGTCCTACAAAACATCCTGATATTGAGTAATTTAAATTACCCAAACATTAACTGGGAAAACTACTCAAGTACGAACTCCCTTGCCCAACATTTCCTAGAATTTATAAACTCAAATGCCCTGGATCAACTGGTCAACACCCCCACCAGAGGTGACAACATATTGGACCTGGTCATCACCAACATGGGTGACTAGTGTTCCACACCAGAGGTCAACCCCTTGCTGGTTAGATCTGACCATAAACTAATCACTCTGGATATCCACATTCTGCCACCACCCCCGGTCAAAGAAACCACCATGAAAAACTTTTCAAAAGCAAACTTGACGTTACTTAAGACCGAGATGGGAAGTTTCAAAGCCCCCATGCTAAATGATAACGCTGTCCAAGCTGCAAAATCCTTTACTAATGCACTCTATGGGCACCTACAAGAATGCATGGAGCATGCTATCCCAAACAAAACCAAGACTCACTCCTCTAAGAAAAGGAAACCAGTCTGGTGGACCCCTGTCATAAACAAGCTATACAATAGAAGGAGGAAACCAGTACAGAAAAGAGTAAAATCCCAAGAAGGGAAGACATCCCTGATCATCAGTATCAGCAAGAAACTACGTTCCCTCATAAAATCATCCAAGGCTAGCTTCAAAAGAAAAATTGCCATGGACTCCAAAGATAACCACAAGGCATTCTTTAGCTATGTTAAGAATCTAAGTGGCAATTCTCAGATCTGCGTGGAGTTAGTACAGAATGGCACAAAGTACACTGAACTGACCGATATAGCCAACATCCTGGCAGGCAGGTTCAGTACAAACTTCACCCATCTCTCACACCCAAAAGTGCCCATAACTATACCAGAAGAATGTAGTGCCCCTGAAATCACAGACACTCAGGTTAAAATAGCCCTCTCCAAAGCCAAAAACACAGCATCAATGGGACCGGACAGTGTCCCAGGCTGCATCCTATATGAGCTCAAAGATGAACTAACCCCTCACCTAAACACACTGTTTAAACTCAGCCTCTCCACAGGCTATGTGCCCAAAGAGTGGCGCACAGCAACGGTTATTCCACTCCACAAAGGTGGAGCCACAACAGACCCCAGGAACTATCGCCCTATAAGCCTGACTAGCTTGGTCTGTAAAGCTATGGAGTGCATCATCATGGATCTCATTAACAGAGACATTGGAAACCTCCAAACACTGGACCCAACCCAGTTTTGCTTTGTTAAGGGCAGATCATGCCTCCTAAGCCTGGTGGACTTCTTTGAGACAGTTACCTAGGCAATAGACGAGGGAAAGGTGGTCCACACAGCGTACCTAGACCTTGCAAAGGCCTTTGACACCACTCCCCACTCAGGTATTATAGACAAGCTCACCAGCATGAACATAAACCCCTACATCATGAGATGGGTTGCCAACTGGCTCACGGACAGAACCCACATGGTAAAAGTTGCAGGAGCTAGGTCTGACTCTAAACTGGTTACAAGTGGCATTCCCCAGGGCTCAGTCCCAGGACCCCTCCTGTTCGACATATACTTCTCAGAGGTACAGGCAAGCACAGGAGGACTATGGCTGACCAGGTTTGCAGACGACTGCAAACTAGAGGCTATAATTGACTCTCCAGCTGACACAGACATCCTCCAAAAGGGTCTCACTGAGACAGATACCTGATGTCAAAACCGTTTCAAGCTAAATGCCAAAAAGTGCATAGTCATCCCCTTTAGAAAAAACAAAGTACCCACAAACTACCCCATAGGTGGTAGCCCCCTAAATACGGAAGGCATAATAAGGGATCTGTGGACCCAAGTAGATAGCAACCTCTCCTTTGATAATCACATTGCCAAAGTGGTTACAAAATCCTTCTATGTGGCCCACCTAATCAAAAAGGGGTTTGCATCCACATCGAAAGAGGTCATTGGGCCCCTCTAAGCATCACTCATCAGACCCATCATAGAGTACAATGCCCATTTGGGATGTATCTTACAAGACACCTGCAACAACTGGAAAGACCACAGAAGTTCCTTACCAAGAGGATCAAAGGCCTCAGGCAGATACCCTATGCAGCCTGACTGAAGAAACTCCAGCTGTACTCGGTTGCACCTACTCAGAGGTGATCTCTGCCTGACATACAAGGCCATGTCCAACCCAGAAGTGATGAACATGCTCCACCTAAAGAAAACCATATCCCCTCGAGCCACACGCTCCAGGGATCTAAACCTTACCACAACAATAAATAGGATGTGCTGGAGGGATAGATTCCTGTCCCAGAGACTTCCCATGCTCTGGAACAAGATTCCAATCTACATTAGGCAGAGCTCTTCACTAACCCTCTTCAAGAGAAACCTTGACGAGTGGATGGGAAGCAGAAAGTTTACCCCAGGGATCACTTCAATGGCTCTGCTGGACAGAGGCACAGGGAACTAATCTAAGGTGGCGGCAAAAGCCAACACATACTGGCTAGGCATATAAATGCCTTCAGGCAGATAGCCTAGTACCTACCTATGAACCTATGAACCTATCAAATAATGATGTTATATCATAAATTGTAACAAACCAAATATCTTACATACATCATAATGCAGTTATCACAGAACATGGCTTACATTTACCAGTGGTCATTCAGTCCAGGTATAAACAGAGCACCCAAATTTACTATCCATTCCCTGGGATTCATGAAGTTCGGCACAAGGACGGTTTTAGCCTTGCACCGAGCGTCCTCCTTAGAGATAGTGCAGCAGCATCATATGAATATTTATGAGGGCGTGCTGCTGCACCCTCTATGTGCACAGGAAACATGTGCGAGTGCAGGGAGTGTGTTTAAGTGTGGCATGGAGGCTTAAACATGCCCCCACAGTTGCACAACCTAAAATGCTTACTATTAGAGCCCGCCTCCAATAGTAAGTAATTATTTCAGTGTCTGTGGATACTGAAATGTATGCAAGGCATACAAGAGTGTCTACGAACACTGAAATAAAATAAAAGTAGTAAACACACAAGCACGTAGAGGAATGTTGAGCCCCTGTCCCTGGAACTATTACATTTAAATTCTCTGTGTCCCTATTTTACATTTGTATTGCTTTGTTATTGAAAGTGTAAGCGAAGCACAGCATGTTTGCATGTCACTGCCCTTTGCTTAGCGTAACTTACACGTCAAAATCATCCCAATAGAAAAAAAAATGTGGAATCAATGTTAATGTCAATAGTGTAGTGGTTAGAGCATTCGCATAATAAACAGGCATTCACGGTTTGAGTCCCACTGCAATACATATCATTTTCCATGTGGAATGTGTATATGAACATATTTTTGCATCTTTTTGCTGCATAACCTACATAATAACATGTAAATGTGAACTGGAGTACTGCATTAAATGTTTAACTAATTTCATTTAATTAAAGTGGTAGTGTCATAATGAATAAGGCACTAGTAAGCAAGTTTAAGCACAAATAAGCAGTAGTAAACATATATAAGTACTAGTAAGCATGTTTAAGTGCATTTGTGCCAGTGTAAGCAGTGCCTACACACATTAAGCATAATAAAAGCTAACTGAATTTAAGAAACTGCAATTGGTGGTTAGCACAGCTTACTGTCACGCAAACCCGCACACACCCACTCAACACTGTTTAAAAGTGCTTTAATCACTCTGTAACCAATGGCCCATGTTCTGCCCAGCAACAAAGTAAATGGCCTTTGCAAAGGTCAAGCCCAGGACCCTGCACACCACAGCCAGTGTGATTCACCACTAAGCCACAGCAGTTATACATAAATCTGATGTTATTACAAACATATCCAGCACAGTCATGCAACAGCATAGGAAATGTAAAAAATCATGCAGTAAGTGCATGTGTATGTACAGATAAAATACATATATATATATATATATATATATATATATATATATATATAAAGAATGAACATCGTGACAATAAAGCATACAAAAAGACAAAGAATAAAAAGGAAAACAACAGCAACTCCAGTATTATTTAGTGCTGTCATCTTATGTCATATCAAGCTGGGCAGGGGTGAGCAAATCACTGCTACTCAAACCACAGGCAGGATACTACCAGTGGGAATAACATTGTAGATCTGCTAAGTCTACTTTACAAACAATTACAGGGTAGTCCCTGGTGGGACTACCCAAAAATTGCTAGGATGTTTGGACATCTGACCATTACACAAGCAAGGGCAGGTATGTTCAAGGACTAAATGGTGGGACAGCCTGATGATACATGGGTTGGGACAACATGCATGCAGGGTCCCTAACGCTGGGCATAGGGCAATGTGTGGAGGTGTGTTATGGCTGTGATAGCATCTGGAGAATGGATGGTATGCCTGTATGTTGAACTAGGGTGGGGAGGAGAAACCATGGGTATGCAATTATGGATCCAAGCATTTCAGGGTTGGATGGCCCGGTTCTAATTGGACCACCTCATGGAGGTCAGCGAGTTCATTATAAGTATATATGCATACACACATACATACGTCTATATGTAGAAGTACATTCCCTGAACCACATTCATTCCTTTTGCAGACATAAATAACATGAATGTGCCCCTACAAACCTCAACAGTAGATAGAATAATAGGTTGTGCATAACCATAAATATAATAGGTTCATAGGTAGGTACTAGGCAATCAGCCCAAGGGCATGTATAAGCCTAGCCAAGGTGTGTCAGCGTACACCGCTAACCACAAAATCAGCAAACCTTGACTCCTGGTATCCACACAAAACGTTCTTTATTGTGAAAACTGGACCAAAAACAAGAAGAACAAGAACGAAATCATTCCATAACACAGGCACTAAGCGCTTTCACCCTTTCGTCCTAGGGCATCATCAGAGTACAAAATTAAACAGATCATCATCCCTTAAATACTAAAATCTTAATTACTTTAATTGTATAATTATCTAATCAGAACACTTGTATCTACATTTAGTGAGACAGTGAAGGAAGTTAATACCTAGCCTAACTTAAGGTAATACATCTTTATCCTAAACTAAAGAAGTAATATAAATAATAAGAATAATGAAAAAATAAAAATAAAAATAATAATGAAATAAGATAGCAGCTCAAATTCATCAAGACTACATATTATGATATAAAATGTTAGAATAAATTGTGAATAAATAACATAGTTAATTTATCAAAAATATAAATATGAATATTCATAAAAATTAATAAATATGCGTATATGTACATAAATAATCATAAATATTGAATTAAATGTTAAATATTAAATACAATTAGATGAACCTTAAAATATATATATATATATTGTGATGTATGTAAAAATATACAAATGTAAAAATATAAAAATGTAAAATGTAGAATATAAAATATAGAAATATAATTTCATCAAAATAAATGTCAATATTCTATTGTACCGAACAAGCTATATAAACTAAAAACAATAATTATGGATATTTTATATATATTTTTGTTAGCAATATGTATTATAAATTCTAAATAAAATATGATTTGAGCTTGAGTATACTGGCAATGGATATTTGATCATTAATGCCAGGCCACTTACTGGCATTTAATCTAAGTTGCCAAAGACATTCTTTTGCTTCTAATAAGGTTTTGATGTCACCACCTTTGTGTATATTGTGATGGGGTATTCTGTCAATCACAAAAAATAAAAATGTTTTGAAATTGACACAGTTGGTACTGTGATTGTATAAAGCACTAGTGTGTCTTTGTTTCCTAATGTCACTCAAATGCTCAATAATTCTTGTTTTTAATTTCCTGTTCGTTTTTTCCTATATAGAATGCTTGACAAACTGTGCATGATGCTGCATATACTACCATAACTGAGTTGCAGTCACAAACTCCAGGGCATCTAATAGTCTTCTCATAATTAAAAATTGAAAGGTATGGTCCATTATTAATAAATCTACAAATGTGACAAGCACCACATCTACTCATCTTAGATTTCCTAAACAGGTCATTGTTAACACATTTTTCAAACATATTTTTTAAGTTCCTACCTCTACTAAAGGTAACTTTAGGTTTGTTGCCTAGAATGTTCACTAATTCTGTATTAGATTCTATAATTGTGTTCCAAGAATCATATAACACTTTTACAATTTGTTGTGATTAGTCATTAAAAGGAATGACAAAGGTGTCATGTCCTACTGTCACTGAATTTGATGTATCTTTTGATGTTACTCCATAATAAATAATAGGTTTATAAAGTGTCATTCTGTTAACTAATATTCCTCGGCTAATTTCAGAAACAAACTCTGCAGGATAAGCTCTAGCTAAAAACATATTTTGTAATTTATCAAGCTCCTGCTTAAAGACTTCTTCATTACTCACAATTCTAGACAGCCTCACCATCTGTCCTTTGATTAGGTTTCTCTTCTGATGAACAGGATGGCAACTGTCAAAATGTAAAAATGAATTGGAGTAAGTCTTCTTCCTGTAAATGTTTGACTCAATTTTGTTATCATGTATAGATAGTACAATGTCTAAAAAATTCAATCTTATTAGTAGAAATGTGACTTGTGAACTTAAGAAAGCCTGTTGTTTGTCCAATGTAAGTAATAAAATCATTGAACTCATCTTCAGTGCCTCTCCAAAAAATTAAGATATCATCCAAATAACGTAAGTACAATAAAACCTTGTTCCAATAAATACTAGTAAAAACATGTTCTGATTCCCAGAAGGCTAGAACCAAATTGGCATAAATGGGGCACATCTTGCCCCCATAGCTACACCATTTTTTTGTCTAAAATAACCATCGTTGAAATATAAAAAATTGTTTTCTATCACTAGTTCTAACATTTCTGTTAACAATCGGTTCTCAGAACTGTTGTGTTGAATATGTTGATTAAGACATGCTTCAAACATTTCAAGGCCTTCTTGATGAGGAATGACAGTAAAAATATTGATTACATCCACCGTAATCATAAGAAAATCTATTTTAAAATCAAAACTGTTTACAAATTGTCTTAATAAATCTAAACAGTGCCATGAATCTCTTAAAATATATGGTAAACACTTTAAAATATTTCTACACTTAAAATCAATATAGGCTGCTAATGCTTCAGTCTTGGAGCCCCTGGCAGAAACAATAGGTCTAAATAGGGGGTTGTCTGTATGTTTATGGATTTTGGGAATCCCAAAAATAGATGGTATGGTTGGAAATTCCACTGAAATGTAATTAAAAATTTGTAAATCAATTCTACCATCCATAAGGTATTCATACAACAACCAATCTATTTTGGTGTAGGCTTTGTTAACCTCATGCCTACTGACCTTTTCATAGGTCTCATTGTCATCCAAAAGTGTAAGCATCCTATTGACATAGTCATCACTTAACATAATAACCACCCCACCACATTTATCCGGTTTCATGATCCTGAATTTATCGGAACTTGTGAGCTCTTTAAGACAGAATTTTTCTGCAGATGTCAAATTATATTTAGTAAATGTGTTGTCACTTAAAATTCTTCTTATTTGAGTCTCACATAGTTTTTCAAATACTTGTATCATGAAATTTTGGGGAGGTATAAATGTGCTGTGACGCTTAAGTGTAAAAAATCTAGAGTCTTGTGGAAAACCATTGGAATTATGAAAAAATATTTTCAAATTTAAAAGCCTTGTGTAAGTTTTTAGATTAATCAAAACATTGCCAATATCCAACTTAAACATAGGAACAAAGGTCCTTTACTAAACAGATCTAAAAAATTCTTGTCAAATTTGTGTTCAGTAAAATTATACAAATTAAACCCTGAATGAGTTGTTATACAACAATCGGTCCTAGTCATATTAGATTTCTCTTCAAGGGACTGAGCATGAGATTTAGGAACTACAACAGATGTATCCTGATTCTCCTGTACTACAGCATCAAGAACGATGTTATTACAACCTTGTATTATACAATTAATATTATTATTATTGGTACCGTCTATCTTTGCCATAGGGAGGTTCTGTAACCTCCATTGTTGTAGTTCCTTTGTGTGTGTTGATTGTAACTGCCCTGCCGCTCTCTTATTCTCTCTGATCTTCTCAAAATTGGCTGCTCTAAAAAAACTGACTGTGACTCCTCATTACTATTAACATTACCTCTATGAACATGTTCTTGATTAAAATTAGAATTAGAATTTTGTCTATCTGTATTTGTATTACCATAGTTTCGGCTGTTAAGCTTCATGCTTTTATACTCCCTGAAATGAGCATATGCCCTGTTGTTTCTATAATCATAACTGTCCCTCTCTATTTTAGTGTTCTTAATGTCCAATCCTTTACTAATATACCTATCAATATCTTTAAAAATATTTTCTATTCTGAACTTATTATGTTCAAATAATAAATCTGCCTTTATGCTGTTATCTAAGTTACATAACTTTTCCTTTAATATATTTAATTTTTCTGTGTTGTTGCGAATAATTAATTTTAACAATTCTAATCCAGTTTTGTCAAATAATAACAACAATTCAGAAAAAATTGATGTACCTTCTACAAAGCCATGAGGTAACTTGAAGGTACGTAGTCCCTTAGGGACCTGTTTTAATTCTAGAGAGCATTCTAAAAACGCATTGTCCATCTGTAAAGACTTGTAAGTCTTTAAAGTTTTTTCAAATTCAGTCAATTGGGCATTCAGAGTACCCATATCCCTGGAAACTGCGTAACTGCCTTTATTCAATGAAGGGGCTGAAAGAAAATGAATTAAATCTGTATTCATGTCTGTGTTGATGTTGTTGTTCACATTGACTCGACGTAGAGTCTGATTATGATCATCCCTGGTTCTGAGCTCCACATTGGGAGGCGGTACCGCCACGTCTCCACTCCCTGACGTCACCCCCTGTCGCGGGGGACTCTTGGATCATTGCCTAACAACAGATCTCTGCATACTGGTATTCGGTGTTGAGTGCAGAGTAAATAATTGCTCTTGAGATTCTGTAATGAGGATTTTACCCTCAATACCTGCATTAAGCTGTTGTTCATGCAGTGCTTTAATTAATTTATTGGTGATATCCAAATGTTCCTGTAGAAGTCGCTGCATGATTAAGGGGTGAAAAAATAATTAAAAAAATAATTTAAAAAACGCTGAATTAATAACGTCCTTCTACTAGCGTAGATTGACTGTAGTAAAAAAACTCAGATATGCTAAAAAATCCCAGTGAAATCAATCCAAGAATAGATGGGATGATGAATGTCGAATAGTAGCAAAACGGTTGTTAGGAAACCACACAGTTCAAGGAACGGTTAGTGTTACTATCGCTTAAAAACTGTATAAAGTAACCAACCTTGTGATGACCATTTTTCTTTGATGTGAGTAAGCAAGAACTTGTTAATAAAAAAGTTTCTTGAATGAAATACGCTTACAAAACTTACAAAACTTATTGACAGCCATTTACCAAATAGTTGAATAGTTCACGTTTCTTGTAGGTCCACAGCACACCGACATCCAGGATCAAACAGGCCACTGAAAAAAACTGCAACAATGTAAATCCATGCACCAACAGTCACTGGTAACCACAAAATCAGTGAACCTTGACTCCTGGTATCCACACAAAACGTTCTTTATTGTGAAAACTGGACCAAAAACAAGAAGAACAAGAACAAAATCATTCCATAACACAGGCACTAAGTGCTTTCACCCTTTCGTCCTAGGGCATCATCAGAGTACAAAATTAAACAGATCATCATCCCTTAAATACTACACCACCCCATTAATCGATTTACTGAGCCTCTGTCAAGCAGAGCTATTGAAATGATCCCAGTAGGTCCCAGTCTTTGTCCCCCCCCCAATTATATTTGACTTTGGCTAGACTTCTTACATTAAGGAGTTGAGAGGTATGATTCTCGTGTATGTTTAGTTGTATAGTTTGGCCTCTAAGGCTCAAGTCATGACTGAATGGAGTCCTGACTTATTGGAACAGTCTGCAGACTCAGTTAACAGATGTTAAATAAATAAACATTTATGTATAGTGCATTACAGAAAAGACGGTGACCCTCTTCTCTGCACTGTGGCTTATATATCCCTACTCAATAACATGCAAAATGCCTGGCCTTTGTAACAGTGCAGGCCTTACTTAGACTGTCATGAAATGCTTGTCATCTATATATATATATATATATATATATATATATATATATATATATATATATATATATAGATTCACTTCATAACACTAAAAGCTCAAAACACTGAAACTCAAAACACTAAAACCAAAACACTGAAACTTCAAAATCTTGAAAACTCAAAACACTGAAACTCAAAATACTGAAAACACATATCATACATATACTGAGTTTAAACAACATAAATCATAGCACTTTTCACCAAGTGTAAGAAGGGAGGCAAGCCCCCCTGCACTCCCCATGTGGGGGGCTGTGCCCCCCACACCCCCTGCTACTTATATATATCAACTCGAAGATTACACTTCACTACACTAAGTGCAATCTTGGAGTTGATGTATTTAAGTAGCAGGGGGTGTGGGGGGTGCAGCCCCCCACATGGGAGGTGCAGGTGGGCTTGCCCCCCTGCTTACACTTGGTGGAAAGTCCTATGATTTATGTAGTTTAAACTCAATATATGTATGATATGTGTTTTCAGTGTTTTGAGTTTCAGTGTTTTGAGTTTTCAGTGTTTTGAAGTTTCAGTGTTTTGGTCTTCTATATTATGAAGTTTTCTCATTTTCAGTGTTTTGAGTTTCCAGTGTTATGAAGTGAATCCATATATATATATATATATATATATATATATATATATATATATATATATATATATTCTCATTTCTATGCAACATTTGGCATGATTATGCTGAGATATACAATTCCAAGAAGAAATAAGTTGCTGTTTTGTTTCCGTTGTATATTGCAGTACTACAGTAATACAGTTAAGGGAAGACAGAGGGAAGGGGCGAATCTGCAAAAATGCAGGTGTGTAATTTGTTTGAAGTCAGTGCTGTCCTCAAAATAATAGAATGTGAGGACTTTCTCACTATGAAATAGTGGAATCATTCCTGTGTTTTGCCGGCTATGTCAATGCCAATCACTAAACCGGTCTTATTTGTAATATAATTTTGCCGAACTCATACATTATTAGTTTTCATGTGTAACGTGTGCGTTATCACATAGTCATAGTTATTAATTTATTGTAGTGTCATGTTAAAGGGAGTAAAGAAGTAATGAAGTTTAGAGTCTAATCTTGAAATAAAGACGTGTGTCCCAGGTGGGACAACCCAAAAATTGGGAATAGTGTCCTATTGGTCACTCATTTCACCAATGTTTGTGAACTAAAAGGTTGGTATATCTGAGGATATGTGGAGTGAGTCAACCCATGGGATGGGTCTACAGGTGTATTGAGTGGCCAATGTGTAGTGGTGTGGATACACCGTATATCCAACTGGAGAATGGATGACTGCTGTGTCAGTGAAGTGTTGGAGTGGGTGTTTGGGGAACTAGGATCCATGGGTATATGGGTATATATGGAAATGAGGCATCACACAATAGTGTAGTGGTTAGAGCATCTGCCTAATGAACAGACATTCTCAGTTCAAATCCCACTGCAGCACATACCATTTTCCATTGGAAATCTGTATATGAACATATTTTGGCATCCGTCTGCTGTATAACCTGCATAATAACAAAAGTGAACTGGAGTGAAGTGTCAGTGTCATAATGAATAAGTACTAGTAAGCAAGTATACGCATAAATAAGCAGTAGTAAGCATATGTAATTACTAGTTAGCGTGTTTGCGCGTCGGGATGCAGTGCTAAATGCCGGTTACAGTTTCTCACACTCAGTTAGCTTCTAGATTACTTAACCTGTGTAGGCAGTGCTAACCCCCATGCAAACAGGCTGGAACTCGCCTACTGCTGCTTCAAAGTGCTTACTCTCGCTTACCCCTGCATGAACAGGTGTTGACATGCTTATTGCAGGAAGGTGGTGAAAAGGGGCACAAAGAGGGAAATACAGTTGGCAAGATAGCTAGGGATGTGCAGGAAATGTGTAGGGGAGATCCATACCTGCCCATGTCTTCTACAAATGTGCTGGTGCTCAGTGCCACCTGCATTGATAGCATGATACAGGTATTCCCTGGTGTCAGTGGCATCTGTCCATACAGGGCATGTGTGTAAGGAATTGTATGTCCTTTGTGGATCAAGTTTGATGGCACCACATATGTTGCAGGCATCCAGTGGGGAACATAGTGATGGTGCATTGTCCGCAATTATGTGCCTATTGTACTGGTGGACAAGGTGCCATGTCCTTTGCAGCCCACTGCAATCATACCATACTTACTATCTGTCAACAATATGCAGGGTACTAGGAATTTAGTGACAGTCATCTAGGCAAGTGTGTTTCTGTATGAGACAGGGGTTCAGACTGTATTCCGGGTAATATTAGGATTGCTTACTTTGTTCACCAGGGCTTTTATCAGATGTAGGGTTATGGCTTGCCAACCCAGTCTCTTGGCTTATTGAAATCTGTAATCCTTGTCAGGTGGACATTGTGACATATAATATGGCCACCATATAGTAAAAGTACAAGACCCACTCCTCAACAAGTCCAGTTGTGAGACACTCACAGCCACCTCCACACAGAATATGACTTAGAAACACACACAAAAACACACACACCTGCCATGTCTCAGAATAGAGCTCCTACCTAACTAGTTCATCACACTACAACATTACACAGTTATAGCATGCACTATAGAGATTATTGGGCTACAAGGTTTCCAGATGTGTATTTCCAGGTGGGTAACATCAGCATCGTAATCCTGAATGCCTTGGCAATGTTGGGTATGTGAATTGTATGGAATGTGACTAGTCTAAAAAGCATTGTTCATTATTCAGGCAGAGACAGACGGATGAACACACACACACACAGTTGCCAGGTCTGGGATTAAAACACATAATCAACTACTTTACGACACTACAGCAGTACACAGTTAAAGGACGCGCTACGGAGATTACTGGGTTACAACATCCCCAGAGGTGTATATCTAGGTGGGTGACATCAGCAGGATTGCCAAAGTAGGGCCAGTAAATTGTAGTGGGTGTGACTAGCCAAACATGCAGTGCTTTCTATATAGGCATAGGAACAGACACAAAAGCATCCTCAACTCCCATGTGTGCGACTAGATCCCCTACCAGAGTTCTATATCAAACTACAGCATTACATTGTTATAGCATGCACCACAAAGATTGCTGGAGTACTCGTTTCCCCAAATGTGTACTCCCCAGTGATTGACATAAGCAGGATTGCCAATGTAGGGCATTTGAATTGTACTGAGTGTGACTAACCTAAATTGCCACAAGTAGTCTGTATGCATTAACTGCTGTCTTGCCGGACCAAAATACCCACCTTTGCAGGTCATGAACCCAGGACCCTGTACATCATAGTCACAGTAACTAAGCCATTACAACAGTACATGAGACTGAGGTTTCACCACAGTAGTCCCACCATAGGCTAATCAAAGTGAACATTTGAAAGGAATGTATATACAGTTGTCCATAAGAGACCTCTCCAATGCCAACTTCATGCTACTCAAGGCAGAAGTGACAATGTTTGTGACACCCATGGAGACAGGAGTTGACAGTTCTACTGATGAATCTTGCACAAAGGTACTGTATGAACACATCCACTTGTGCATGATTCCTGACATCCCACATGGAACCACAACACTCACTTCCCAAATAAGCAAGCCAGTCTGGTGGTCTCCTGCCATTAACAGAGTATACAACAGAAGGTAGAGACTGTTGAAGCAAAATGGATACTCCAAGGATGCAAACAACTCCCTTACCAGACACAGTAAGATGATGAGATCCCTCATGGAATTCTCCAATGCTGGTTATGTAACTAAATTCACCACAGATGCCATAGACAACCACACAGCATTCTATAGTTATGTCCAGAATCTATCTGGCAATGCTGAGAAGTGCTCTGAGCAATGACAGAATGGCATTACACCAACTGCTCCCATGGATTGTGCCAATATCCTGGCTGATTTGTTTAATGCCACAGTCACCCCCCCTCACCCCCAAAAAGGCCCATGGCAATATGAACAGGGTTCCATTGGCCAGTAATCATGGCCACACAGGCAGAAATCACACTATCCACAGCTAAGAATACATCACCCATGGGACCAGACTGTCATGTGTAATCATAACCTCACATCAGGCCTGGTGCCCACTGAGTGGAGCACAGCTGGAGTTATCCCACTCCACAAGGGGGGGATCCACCTTGGATCCCTCGAACTACTGTCACATCAGTCTGACTTGCCTGATCATGCATTATCAGGGAGGTTTGGAACACAGACATTGGCAACCGTCAAACACTGGACCCCCACACAGATTGGGCTCATGGAGGGCCACTCTTGCCTCCTGAAACCGATTGTCTACTTTGACTCAGTCTGCATAGCTGTTGAAGAGGATAAGGCAGTGCACAACACCTATGTGGACCTCGCCAAGCCCTTCAATGCCATACACCAGTCTGGAAACATAGAATAACATACTAATCTGGCCATACATCTATTTGCCACTCAATGATGTGCCACATGGCTTACTGACAAGATCCAAACTGTAGGTGTAACTGTCTCCAAAGCCATCCCCAGACAAGTGACAGGTGGAGTACCTCAGGGTTCAGTCCTGGGACCACTGTTGTTTGAAATCTACATCTCTGTAGTACAGGCCAACAGTACGGGACTCTGGCTAACAAAGGTAACAGATGACTGCAAAATGGGAGACATAATGAGCCTGACTGTACTGCATGATATGTTACTGATAAAAGGTAGGATGGGGTACTGTCAACATCTTGTGGCCTTGTTGTGTAAGGTCCTGGTTATGGGATCTGCAACAAGTGGTAGTGTATTGCAGGGCAGACATGTTTGGCTGTGGGAGGGAAATACCTATTCGTGCATGATGTATGTTGTTTGTGCCTGTCAACCCCATTCATGGTACATGTGGACATATATGTTTCTGCTATGTTCCCACCTTATCTACAGATGTATGTCTGTGTATACCTATATAGATATAAATATCATATACATTTTTATCTGTGTAGACATTAATATATTCTCACACACGCATCCATCTACATGTTGGAATACATTCTCTGTACTGTTGAATGACTGGGCCGGATGATATGTTTGTCAATACAGCAGGGTTATGTATATCTGAGGTAGCTTAAAGGTAAATCACATGGGCTATGGTGTGCATGGTCCTTGTTTCAAGCCTACCAGAGGTTGTTTATTTTGTTGAGAGGCAGAATAAGGGCCGATAGATACAGAGTGATGAAGGCACTGTAAAGCAGTTGTAAGCATGTTGTCAGGCATGGTATGTCCATTGTGAGTCACATGTGAAGACACCATAGGTGGTGCAGGTGTCCATTGGGGAACATGGTGGAGGTGCACAGTGTGCATGTACATGCATACTAGACAGATGGCCAGGGTGACATGCCCCTGTAGCCCACTGCCATCACTGCATAGCTACTATCAGTGGCCAATATGCAGTGTACTACCCACATATTGGCTGTTGCCTAGGCAAGTGTGCATGTATGGCACATTGGTTGAGTGTGTGCTCTGGGTAATAGTGGGGCTGCTAGCTGTGATTGTCTGGCCTTGATGTCATATGTATGGGTATGGCTTTGCACCCCAGCCACACAGCTAATGTGCATCTGTTATCCCTGTATGGTTGACATCGTAATATAGAGTACAGCCAACATACAAAATATGCAAAACCCCCTCCACATTGCCCACAGGTGTCACACCCTTACAACCACCTCTACAGGAGATACAAGTCACACACACCTGTGTTATTCAAACCCCTACCTAGCTAGTTTATTACATTACAGCAGTACGCAGTCATAGTACGTGCCACAGATGTTACTGAAGTACCTCTTTCCCAAAGGTGTATTTCACAATGAGTGACATCAGCAGGATTACCAAAGAAGGGCATTGCAAGTGTACTGCAAGTTTTATATTTCTTTTAAACATGTTTACCTGATGGCTTACTGTCGAGAAAACACAGTTACACCCGCATCATTCTGGCCTAAACAAAGTTATTAACAACCCTCGCAGGTCTTGAACCCTGGACCATGCACACCATAGTCACTGGACTTACCACTAAGCCATCTAAGTCATATACATATTTCATGGTGTTTAGAATACACTGTTTACTACAGGTATACCACAGTACTGAAAACACATGGAATAGTCACTTTGTGTACATATGTACAGTACCTTTTAATGTATCGTACTTTGTGAAACAACATAGACAAGTCTACATATGTACAACTGTTTTAAATACATACTATATATATATATCTATATATATATATATATATGCATTTCTGTGATGTGTACACACACACACACACACACACACACACACACACACACACACACACACACACATATATATATATATATATATATATATATATATATATATAAACATCTCTGAACACACAGAAGGATTCTGAAGGAATTGAAGTATACACAAAGCACAGGCAACACTGGTATTATAACATTCAAATTTTAATTAGCACACCAGAGAAGGGATGGTTGTTGTGTATGTGGAGTTTGGGTTGGTGATTGATGGTTAAGGAAATGCACCTCGGGGATTGAGGAGCTTGAGGGGGATGATGGGTAAGGAAATACACCCCGGGGATCACTTCTGTGTCACTGCTCGACACTGGCACAGGAAAAGAACATACCCAACAATAGTCAGGCTTGACTATCTATTCTTTTCTATTCCTACCTATGTAATACTCTGTAGACCCCACTCACCACATATGACTACCATGGTTTGCAGCATGTTAACAAACATAACACATGTGTATGCCTGGCTACAGGGTAGTCACACACACACAAACACTTGCCAGTATTGTGCTTACAGGTCTTGCCTATGTAAGAGTTACTAGTAGAGTGGTAAGCAGTTGGGGGATGTGGTACAGAACCCATATAATTACAGTTAATCTGATTCTGCATCTGAGCTGGGTAACATCACAGGAATGATTACTTGGAGTGGGGAGGGGGGAAAACTGTGGATTAGCAGATGACAAGGATAAAGGCCAGTGCAAAAGGTGGTTTCTCCTTGGAAAGCACTGAAACCCGCTCTCATGACAGGATGTAGACACAGATGCACACACACACAGGAATTTGCAAACACACACACAGTTACCCGTGGTGAGATCAGAACTCCTGCCAATCTACAAATCACCATTACAGTACTACACAGTTACGAGATGTGCCACAGAGATTACACATTTCCAGCCACTAAGAATGCCCTTCTAAGATTGAGGACATCAACAGGGATACTGACAGTTAAGATGTACATAGCTGTAAACCTGTGTGTTAAAGTAGGACCCCATTACAACCTGTATGCACAAACAAGACACATCATCTGCAGGTATGACATAGGTAGGCCTGAGGGGTGTATTTGTAGCACAACAAGCCCTGTACTGGAGTATGTCCATCTGTGGAATGGACTACTACTATCACTTTACAGGGTTACAGTGGGCATGTTCATACACTTAGAATCACAGGACTTGCTTGGATGCATTGACTCCAATTATACAAGGTGACAGTGGGCATACTCATACATTTAGTAGCACAAGGCTGTTTTGGATGCACTCTGATTCTAACTGCAGAAGGCCACAGTGGGCATGCTCATACACTGATACGTACAGAACATGTAATGGACTCCTATTGTAAACACACAGGTTTACAGCTATGTACATCTTAACTGTCAATAAATATGCACATCATACAGGTTTACTAACAGATACCTGTATGTGGCCCATAAATGATATACCTGTGTCTGTGCTGTGTGATACACATGCATACATGTACATGAAGTACTGCCATATATATGTGAAGCATGCATAATCATGCATGTGTGGAAGTGACAGACAATTGGTTCACTGGGACACACAAGTGGATGCAAAGTACAGCATGTGTCACACACATAGCTGCCTGAAAGGCATACAGTGATATCAGGTTGTGGACAGTGGCATCATATTTGGAAAAGTGGCATGTGCAAACATAATATGAGAGCCCCATTGTCTAATGGTACTGAGGTGCAGGTGTCACGATGACCTCGGCCGCCTGAGTTTGTAGTTGTCATTATTAGCAGGACTGTTCCCCTAAGTATATCTCACATTGGTCATCTACACAATATCTGCTGCTGTCCGTCACCTTAGATGTAGCATGTGATACCAAGCACAATACTGCCACTCGCAGTGATAACATGGTACGAGTGGCAACTGCTTAACCAATACAATGAGCCAATGTCCTGCTGTAATTATGAGGTTGTCCAGTGTCTGCCATTCCGGGATGACATGAGTGAAAGAAGACAAGCCTTTGTGAAATATCACATGCAGCCATCTTTCAAGGGAGTATGGATAATATCTAGGTTGCATTTATTCTATATGTGTGTGTGGGGGTTCTTTCCCTATGTGAACACCTATCTCTTAGTGAACTAATACTATGGTAATTGCAGGTTTATTCATTAAGGCACTGTTAGTCCTTGAATCATTTTGGCCATACATCGGAATGTAATAAAGATTTGTTAAATAGAGGATGTCTGTGTATTTCTGTCATGGATATTTGCAGTCATTGTAGTTGTGTTGGTGACTAACCCTATTTGGCTCATGTCCATATGACATATTTGTAATAGTGTATTGGCATATACTCTTCATATGTTATGTTCATATTGTTTGGGGGGGCAGGATGTGTGATTGCTATGGTCCATGTTATACTCAGATTTGAACACTTCAGATGCTGTATACACACATGTATGTATGTATGTATATGTATATATATATATAAATATATATATACACATATAGATATATATAGATATATATAGATATACATATTTAGATATATATATATATATATATATATATATATATATATATATATATATATATATATATATATATATATATATCGCTATACATCTTCATGTACTGGTAATATATATTATTGCATACGTTTATATGTACCTCCATAGATGTGTAGATGTTTTAACTTATCTATATATCTATATATATGTATATCTCTATATATTGACATGTATATATATATATATATATATATATATATAGACATCTGTATATATAATATATATATATATATATATATACATATGTATGTATAATATATATATATATATATATATATATATATATATATATATATATATATATATAGCATACACCTTTCATTGGGTACATGGCAGTTTGTCCTATTTCCACACAATCTTCCATTTTTTATTTTAACCTGTCTGAAAACACAACTGACATAGTTACATCTCAGGTAGCTTAGTGGTAGGTTATACTGAGGATGGTGTACATTGCTGTGGGATCTAATCCTGAAAGTGTTTTTTATTTTACTTCTCAGAGCAGGCACTCCTAGGGAAAGGGTGATTAATGCACATTTAAGCAGTTGTAAGCAAGTTTGCCCATGTTCTGCGTGATGGTAAGTGAAGATTACACCTGTGACGTGCTTATCCGTTTAACCATGTTTGAGAGCCATTTCCTGTCGCGCAAAACTGCACAAACCTGCTTAAAACTGCTTAAAAGTGCCTTAATCGACCTACATCCAATGGCCCTTATTCTGGCCCTCATAAAAATAAGCAGCCCTTGAACCCAGGACCATGAACACCACAGTTACTGACTTTACCACTAAGGCATCTGAGATAGGTACCAGTGTTATGGGTTTTAGAATATACATTTTACTACAAGCATTCCTCACTACTGAAATCAAAAGTGATAGTCAGTTGGTGTACATATGTATAATACATGTTAATGTACATATGTTTGTGGAATTATGTGTTGCAATGTGACCTGACGGGGTGTATTAGGGATGCGCATGGTTCTAGTTTTGTGTCTTTTTTTATTGTCTCCATACTCCATGTATACACCTCCAGTTCACTTATTGAACATCCAACCCATGCTCTCCTTGATGCATAATTACATTACCCGTCATTCCTCCCCCACCCCAACCTCCACATACACAACAACCGTCCCTTCTATGGTGAATTAAGTTAATATTAATTGTTATAATACCAGAGCTGCATGTGTTTTGTGTACACATCAACTCCTCTGGATTGCTTCTGTGTCATGAAGTGTGTTCATAGATGTTTATATATATGGCTATAGATGTGTCTGTATGTATATATATATATATATATATTTATATATATTTTTTATTAGTTTTAACAGTTATACATATGTAGACTTGTATATGGTGATTCACAAACTACAGTACATTACATTGTACTGTACATATGTACACAAAGTGACTGTCCCATTTGTTGTCAATACTGTGGAATGCCTGGAGTAAAAGGTGTATTTTAAAACCCATGAAACATGTATAAAGCTTAGATGGCTTAGTGGTAAGATCAGTGACTATGTTGTGCATGGTAGGTTCAAGACCTGTGATGGTTTAGCTTTTATTAGGCCAGAATACGGCTCTTGTAAGCAGATGTAAGCATGTTTAAAAGTGATTGTGCGACATTAAGGTGGCAGTTAAACACGGTTAAGCGAATTTTAAATGCATATAACCTGTGCGCGCAAACACGGTCACATCTGCAAGCTACTCAGGATATATATACGTAAGTGTAGTAACATCGCACTATGTGCTTACATAGCATTACAATCTCTGTTGACTTTACTCTCGGGCACATATGGGTTTATATTGGTGTTTCAAATGTTTATTAAACTGAAGATTACTACTTAAATATGCAAACTGTGGTTAAGGTATACTTTTTAACATAAAAAACATCTCTGACTTTATTGGGATTTGAACTGCAAATGCATAGATACTATGCAAATGCTCTAACCATTACTCTATTGACATTAACATTTCTTCTGCTTATTTTTCTGTTTAGATGATTTCTATGTGTAAGCTAGGCTAAGCAAAGGGCAGTAGCACACAAACCCACTGAGCTTCATGTACTCTTGTAATAATAACATAAGAAATGAAAGGGGTGAATATAAAGTAAAATTCCTAACTACATTAGGCATTGCCCCTCACCGACACTCTTCAAGAGAAACCTTGAAGAGTGGATGGGGAACAGTAGATACACTACATGGATCCCACCATTGGCTCTGCTCGACAGAGGGACAGTTAATTATTCAATGGGGTGGCAAAAGCTGACACATTCTGGCTAGGCATATGAATGCCTTCAGGTAGTTAGCCTGGTACCGACCTATGAACCTATGAACCTATACATACAGTAGCAGTACATGCTGATAGCTTAATTTACTGTTCAGGTGTTGACTTACCTTGTGCCAATAGCAGTTGTGTGTGCAATAGTTGCAGGCTGCCTATGTTGGATGCACACAGTAGACTGCCTATATATGACAATTTACAGGTAGTCTCGTGTGTGTGCCATCCATTCTTACTGTGTGTGCAGGTGGAGAAAGGTGTCAGTCCCTAGGTGCCTACACTGTCAGTGTGTGTGCTATATGTTCCCTCTTTGCCAAGGCATGGGCATACTGGGCATGCCTCCATCTGCCTACAGGGACCAGCTCAGGGGGCTCATGGTCTGAGTCCCTCTGTGCCTGTGGGGCCCTTGGCAATGGTGGTGGGCTGTGAGGGCCTTCACCATTCTGTCCCTGCTGCAGCTGTTTCCACAGGTTCATATTGTGTAGCATGGCACATACTATGATGATGTGGGCACATGTGGCTGGAGAGTACTGCAAGGCTCCACTGGATATTTCCAAGCAACGGAACCATGATTTGAGCATCCCAAACACACACTCTATGATGATTCTGGTTTGTGCATGTGCCTCATTATGGCGTTCTTGCATGGGTGTGTGTGCATTTCTGATGGGTGTCATCATCCACGGTTCCAGTGCATAGCCAGCATCCCCCATCAGATGGCCATATGGGATGTTCCCCCTGGCAAATTCCTGATACAGCTGTGAGGCATGCCAGATGTGGGAGTTGTGATAGTTTCCAGGGCTGCCAGCACACACATCCATGATAATGCCCTGGGCATTGCACATGACCTGGCAGTTGATGGAGGGGTATCCATTGCAGTTTATCTAGCACCTACCCTGCTCACCAGGTGGTGACTTGATGTGTATGTGCGTGCAGTCTGTTGCACCCACTACCTCCGGGTATTCTGCCACATGGTGGAAAAGACGCATATTGCTGGCCAACTCCTCCTGCATTTGGGGGAAGTATATTTGCTCACTGGAATGTGGTAACATGGTATCCAGGAACTGGTGGAGTACCCTGGATGCTGATGCCTGTGAGATCCCCATGATGTCCCCAGTTGGCCTTTGAAAGGTACCTGTGGCTAGTATTCTCAGGCTTACACATACCTTGGCATCCACTGGGATGGGTTCCCCTCTGTTTGTTCTGGCTTTGAGGCATGTCCAGAGCAGCTCCACAAGTTGCTGTAGGCTGTCCCTGTCCACCCTGTAACACTCTACTGTCTCCAGATCATGTAGCTCCTGGTAGGTTACCCTGGGTCTGAACACTCTTCTCCTTCTCTGGTGGCTGCGGTGGTTGTCAGCATCATCCTCCTCACCACCTTCAATCTCCATCACATGCTGGTGGATCAAAGCAACAGCAGCCCCTAACATGTACATATTAGAACTTTTAAAACACAAAGACACTCTGCAGAAACACCCACTGGTAATCTGGAACAATCTGGATACAAGGATCACGAACCAGGCGTTGAGTAAAAGTCCTTTAATTAAACAGCTTCACCAGCTCAGCGTTAAAAAGTAAAAACACTTCCAAAATATAACGTCAAGCGCTTTCACCCGGGCCCTCCCAGGCTTTCTCAAGATATTTTTACATAGGGTGGTAAGTCTATTTATATTACCCTTACCCACCCCAAATACTTTAATTAACAATCAATTATGTTATTATCACACTTACAATATTAGAATATTAGAACATACATATTAGAACTTTCCCATTTGCATACACCAATGGTGCAGTGTGTATGGGAAAACACAAGTGTGTGTGAGGTGCTTTCACACTTTATACTATTGTGCTATAGATGCTGCTGATGTAATTGGCTGTGTGTGAGCAGTTCTAGCTGCAAGGTGTTTTACTTATGGGTTTTACATTGCTTACTGCAAGTGTGGGGGCTATAGTGTGTAGTTATGCTTGCCTGGCTTGATTCATATGTTGCCCTTTAATTCCCTTTTAAACCTAGATCCCTTCCCATTGTCAGGCATGCATCCACCTGCCAGCTTTATTGTCTTGTACTTTCCCTACCCGGTCATGTGTTGCAAAGTGTAATATGTAGCTAATATAATGCAATTCTACTTTGTTCTTCTGTGACACTTTACTGTTTTCTTTGCAGTACAGCCCCTCCCCTTTCCTGTTCTGTGGGTAGCTGCTAGCAGCCTTGTTAGCTGTTGTCAATGGCCCACTTTAGGTTCCTAGGTGTTAATTGCCCATTTGTACTCCAATTTCCCTACTGCTGCATTTCCTTATTTTTTCACATATCCTTCCTGTTCTAGCTCCGGTGTGCCACACATACCCATTTACTGGGTTTGAGCGTTTTAATCTCCATTCACATGCATACTCGGTTACCTTGTGTGCCATCAGCTAGCCAAAGCTACAGCCCTTTCATTTGGCTTTGCTTAGCTATGGGCAAACCGGATTGGCATTGCTCCAATGTGCTTACAGCAAAGGTGACACACCCCTCTTTTGTTGTCATCTTTATCTCATGGTCACACCTTGGTGTTATAGCACTATGTAGTGAGGTGCATCCTTGCACCAGGGGGGAATCTGTGATTCAGTGTAACTCCTCTCATTTGCATTAGATTGCCTACTAATTCCTAGAAACCGTGCATAACACTAACACAGCCCCTTAGCAACCCTTGCGCCATGGTGTGGTGTAACATGCCTGCCATTGACTATTATGGGGCGATCATGCTATGTGTTACATTGCAGTTTTATTTTCTTTTTTTCTATTTTTCTTATGATCCCATTTGCATGCCGCTGCCCTATGCTTTAAACTTCACGATAGAGCAAGAACAAATAATAATGTTAATTTTACATTTTGTACATTTTTTATGCCAATGGCTATATATTTAGCCATTGGCATATATTAACAATATAACACATGTGTTTGGCCAGCTGACATAGCTCTGATTTTATGATTGCAGTAATGTAAACCATTTTTTACTGTTTACATTTCTGCATGCTTACACTATGCCTGCACCACTTCCTGGATCGCTAACTGCCCGCATTTGCATGCTACACTGCTGCATATGGGGTGATTAGCATACAGGAGCTGGGAGCTGTGCCGGCATAGAGTACGCAGGTAGTTCACGTGAAAACAGCTCATACCTGCATCGCTCAGCGGCCATATTTGGTGTTGGAACACCGAAGCTACTCCTGCGCCTGGTGCAAGCTTCATGAATCCAGGGGATTGTCTTTCTTTTTTCACCAAAATTTTTTGTTTATGCATCATAGATAGGTTATCACCTGTCACCTTATCTATATCCAAAAATACAAAATGTGCTGTTGGGTGTGCCAACATGTGTTTGTATAACTCACTTCTGTGATGATGACAATTTATGTCACCTGTCACCTTATCTATATCCAAAAATACAAAATGTTTTGTCGGGTGTGCCAACATGTGTTTGTATAACTCACTTCTGTGATGATGACAATTTATGTCACTCATATGCAAAGCAATCCATTGTTTAAAACTTAAAGATGTTTGCCCTATGTAAAAAGAGCCACATTGGCATACTACCATATAGACCACACATTCTGTTGTGCATGTAATCAAGTGACGAATATCATACACTTTTGATGTATTAGCTGAAGTGAATGATTTAGTCTTAGATATATGTTTGCAATAAATACAATGTCCACAATAGGTACTCGTCACTGCCATAGTGTTCATTTGATTTTCTTACCTGCCATGTCCCTTTTTAAAACTAAACAAATGTTCACCTATATTTCTGCCTCTTCTGAAGCCAAAACTGCAATGATTTCCTAACACTATATCAAAAAATGGGTCTGACTTAAGTATGTGCCAATGTTTTGCAATAATTTGCCTAATCTTGAATGCATTGTACCCATATTTGGTAATAAACCTAATTTGATCTACCTTGGTATATGTTGGTTCTTTTTCCTTTAATAACTGACTTCTGGACTGGACCACTGCTTGTTTGAATGCTTTATCTATAATTCCTATAATGATACCCCCTAGCTGAAAATCTTGTTTTAAGCTGTGCTGCTTGTCTCCTGAACTCATCGTTATTGGAGCAAATCCTTCTTATTCTGGTAAACTGGGCCTTAGGAATATTATTCACTATGTGGTGTGGATGACTGCTGTTGGCATGCAATATTGAATTTTTGGAGAAAGGTTTTCTGTACAAGGTAGTATCCATTGTACCATCTATAGCTTTAATAACTTTCACATCCAAAAATTCTACTGAATTTAAATCTATGTTGCCACTAAAATATATGCCATATTCATTGGAATTTACATATTCCACGAATTCATGCCATTTTAGCATATCTCCTATCCAGTGGACACAACAGTCATCCAAATATCTCTACTACATAGTGAGATTGTTCTTAAACTTATTTTTTCTGCTATAGATTATCTCCCATTCCAAAAAACCCATGAAAAGGTCAGCATATATGGATACAAAAGTTGCATCCATTGCTGTACCCTTTATCTGTAAATACCGTTCATTGTTGTATGTGAAGGAATTATGCACCAAAACCAATCTTAATAAAGTTAACAAGAATTCGATTTCCACCTCATCATAAGTACTTGATGTTTCCATCCAGTGTTTCACTGCTCTGATACCTACTACATGCAGGATACTCGTATACAACGCACGCACATCTAATGTGCCCATATAAGTATCTTTGGGGATCTGTATATTATTCATGAGCACCAAAAATTGGTGGTATCTTTTATACGTGCTGTGACATGCACCAACAAAGGTTTCAACTTGTATCCCAAGTATTCAGACAATGGATCTATCAAAGAACACCATATGGCCACTATAGGGTGCCCTGGTGGTGGATTCACCTGTTTATGGATTTTTGGTACCAGGTAAAAATACTGAGAGCTTGGGTCTTCAACCCTCAATTTTATAAATAAAAGTTGAAACCTTTGTTGGTGCATGTTACAGCACGTATAAAAGATACCAACCAATTTTTGGTGCTCCTGAATGAAATACAGATCTCCAAAGATACTTACATGTCATTCAAAGTGGATCCACTATCTGTCTGCCTGGGATGACATGATCGACAGACCATGATGCTTTGCCAGAGATGGTCTGCACCTGTCACCCCTGGGATTCAGGTTACTGGCTAAGGCTCTTGCCACGCCTGTAGTGCCTTTTTTAGGCAAAGTTCAAAGGACAAAACCACCACCGTAACAGGTACAAGGATGCAAAATCTGAAGGTAATGATACTCAATGCTAGAAGTCTAAAACCTCAAAATGCACTCTCTCGAGGCACTCCTAAAAATGGAGAACATCGATATCTGTGCAGTAACTGAGACCTGGTTCCTGCAATACCAGGCTACAACTCTTACCACACTTTTCGGCCACCAAATCAGGATCGAAACACTAAAGGTGGAGGAGTGTCCATATTCACCAAGGATATTCAAACCACCAGGTTAGTTACCCAACACAATGCGTCTACAATTCTTCAGGTGCAACTAACACTAGGTAAGACTGCAATCCAAATTGTAGCTTGCAACAGATCCCCCACCATGCCCCAAGATTCTCACTACACCTTTCTAAACATACTGGAAAATATTAATATTCAACCAAACACTCTAATACTGGGTGATTTCAACTACCCTGCCATTAACTGGGAAAACTACTTGTGTGCCAACACCTTTGCCCAACGGTTCTTGGAATTCATAAATTCCAATGCCCTGTATCAACTAATCCATAGTCCCACCAGGGGCACCAATATCCTAGACCTGGTCATTACCAACATAGGAAATCGATGCTCCACACCTATGGTCACCCCCTCGTTAGTCAGGTCAGACCATAAGCTATTCACCCTTAACATCCACTTCCCACCCCTACCCCCCAGTAAGGAAACCTCCATAAAAAACTTCTCCAAAGCCAACTTCATGCTACTCAAGTCAGAAGTTACAAACTTCATGACACCCATGCAGATGGGAACTGAAAGTTTGACTGCTGAGTCCTACACTAAGGCACTGTACGAGCACATCTACTCATGCATGAATCGTGCCATCCCAAATAAAACCAAGATGCTCTCCTCCAAAAAAACGAAGCCAATCTGGTGGTCCCCTGCCATAAAGAAACTTTACAACAAAAGGAAGAAACTGTTGCACAACAGAGGAAAATCCCAGGATGCAAAAAACTCCCTTACCAGCCTCAGTAAGAAGCTGAGATCCCTCATAAAATTCTCCAAAGCTAGTTACGAAAATAAAATTGCTAAAGATTCCAAGGACAACCACAAGGCATTTTATAACTATGTCAAGAATCTAAATGGCAATGCTCAGATCTGCTTTGAGCTACAACAGAATGGCATTAAATATACTGATCCCAAGGATATTGCCAATATCCTGTCAGATCGATTCAGTGTCACGCCCATCTCACCTCCTAAATGGCCCATCTCAATACCAGAAGATTGCCAAATTCCGGTAATAATGGCCACACAGGTAAAAAATGCACTCTCCAAAGCTAAGAATACAGCATCCATGGGACCAGATGTCATCCCAGGCTGTGTAGTACATGAACTACAAAATGAACGGGCACCTCACCTAAGTGTCATGTTTAATCATACCCTCACCTCAGGCTTCATGCCCATTGAGTGGCGCACAGCTACAGTTATCCCACTCCATAAGGGGGGATTCACCTTGGATCCCAAGAACTACCATCCCATCAGTCTGACGAGCCTGATCTGCAAGGCCATGGAACGTATTATCATGGAACCTATAAACAAAGACATTGGCAACCTTAAAACACTGAACCCCACCCAGTTTGGGTTCATGAAGGGCTGATCTTGTCTCCTGAACCTGATTGACTTCTTCGAATCAGTCTCCAGAGCCGTGGACGAGGGTAAGGCAGTCCACATAGCCTATCTGGACCTCGCCAAGGCCTTTGACACCATCCCCCACTCTGGAATCATAGATAAACTTACTATGCTGGGAATTAATCCCTACGTCACTCGATGGGTTGACAACTGGCTTACTGACAGAACCCACACTGTATAAGTAGCTGACTCCTAATCCAGCTCCAGACAAGTGACAAGTGGAGTACCTCAGGGTTCAGTCCTGGGATCTCTCTTATTTGGCATCTATTTCTCTGAAGTACAGGCCAACAGTAAGGGACTCTGGCTAACAAAGTTCTCAGATGACTGCAATTTGGGAGCCATTATTGAATCCTCAAATTATGTGGATACTCTACAAAAGGGCCCTACAGAAACAGATGCTTGGTGCCAGAGCCATGGGCTCAAGCTCAATGCCAAGTAATGTATAGTTATCCCCTTTGGGAAAAAACATGTAACCATGAATTACCACATAGGTGCAGTACACTAAACACAGAAAGTATGATAAGAGACTTAGGGACACAGGTGGATAGTGGTCTCACCTTCAATAACCACATTGCCACAACAGTCAGGAAATCCTTCTATGTGGCACACCTCATCACTAAGGGCTTTTCATCCAGAAAAAAGGAGGTCATTGTCTCACTGTACTCATCCCTCATTAGACCCATTATAGAATGCAACACCCCATTTGGTATGTACCTCTCAAGACATCTGCAACAACTGGAAAGGCCGCAGAAATACCTCACTAAAATAATCACAGGCCTAAAGCAGATGCCCTATGCTGACTGCCATAAAAAATTCCAGCTATACTCTGTTGCATATCGTCTACTCTGAGGTGATCTTTGTTTAACATACAAGGCCATGTCAAACCCAGAGCTGTTGGACATGCTACACTTAAAGAAATCTCAATCCCTCAGAGCCACACGATCTAGGGATCTAAACCTTGTCATCACAATAAACAAAACATGCTGAAGGGATAGGTTCCTGACTCAGAGACTCCCCAGACTCTGGAAAAGACTGCCAATATATGTCAAACAGAGTGCCTCTTTGGCACTCTTCAAAAGGAACCTTGATGATTGGATGGGAGAAAGGAAATTCACCCCGGAGATCACGTCAGTCACCCTGCTAGACAGGGGTCTAGGGAAGTAAATAGTGTGGGAAGAAATAGCCAGGTAATTGTTATTGCTAGGCTTGTATAGGCCCTAGGGCTGATAGCCTAGTACCAACCTATGAACCTATAAACATTAGATGTGCATGCCTTGTATACGAACATCCCACATGAAATAGGTATCAGAGCATTGAAACACTGGATGGAAACATCAGGTACTTATGATGAGGTGGAAATGGAATTCTTGTTAACTTTATTAAGATTGGTTTTGGTGCATAATTCCTTCACATACAACAAAGAATGGTATTTACAGATAAAGGGTACAGCAATGGATGCAACTTTTGTATCCATATATGCTGACCTTTTCATGTTTTTTTGGAATGGGAGATAATCTATAGCAGAATAAAATAGGTTTAAGAGCAATCTCACTATGTGGCGGAGATATTTGGATGACTGTTGGGTCCACTGGACAGGAGCTATGTTTAAATGGCATGAATTTGTGGAATATTTAAATTCCAATGAATACGGCATATATTTTAGTGGCAACATAGATATAAATTCAGTAGAATTTTTGGATGTGAAAGTTATTAAAGCTATAGATGGTACAATGGATACTACCTTGTATAGAAAACCTTTCTCCAAAAATTCAATATTGCATGCCAACAGCAGTCATCCACACCACATAGTGAATAATATTCCTAAGGCCCAGTTTACCAGAATAAGAAGGATTTGCTCCAATAACGATGAGTTCAGGAGACAAGCAGCACAGCTTAAAACAAGATTTTCAGCTAGGGGGTATCATTATAGGAATTATAGATAAAGCATTCAAACAAGCAGTGGTCCAGTCCAGAAGTCAGTTATTAAAGGAAAAAGAACCAACATATACCAAGTTAGATCAAATTAGATTTATTACCAAATATGGGTCCAATACATTCAAGATTAGGCAGATTGTTGCAAAACATTGGCACGTACTTAAGTTAGACCCATTTTTTTATACAGTGTTAGGAAATCATTGCAGTTTTGGCTTCAGAAGAGGCAGAAATATAGGTGAACATTTGTTTAGTTTTAAAAAGGGACATGGCAGGTATGAAAATCAAATGAACACTATGGCAGTGGGGAGTACCTATTGTGGACATTGTATTTATTGCAAATGTATATCTAAGACTAAATCATTCACTTCAGTTAATACATCAAATGTGTATGACATTCGTCACTTGATTACATGCACAACAGAATGTGTGGTTTATATGGTAGTATGCCAATGTGGTTCTTTTTACATAGGGCAAACATCTTTAAGTTTTAAACAACGGGTTGCTTTGCATATGAGTGACATAAATTGTCATTGTCACAGAAGTGTGTTATACAAACACATGTTGGCACATCCGACAGCACATTTTGTATTTTTGGGTATAGATAAGGTGACAGGTGATAACCTATCTATGATGCATAAACAAAAAAAAATTGGGTGAAAAAAAAGACAATGGATAGTAAATTTGGGTGCTCTGTTTAAACCTGGACTGAATCACCACTTGTAAATGTAAGCCATGTTCTGTGATAACTGCATTATGATGTATGTAAGATATTTGGTTTGTTACAATTTATGACATAACATCATTATTTTATATTTATCAAAATAATGTTCAGTTATTTTCTTTCATGTGAGGTTGATGTTAATATGGTACACTGTTGCTTTAAATGAATATGTATAAAAGGAGGGGGAGGGCACTCCCTAATACATGCACTGATGATGCTAAGGTGAAACCTGGTTTGCTGGTGAGGTGACTTGACCTGTTAGCCATTTTCGATTGTGTAACATATATATATATATATATATATATATATATATATATATATATATATATATATATATATATATATACATTCAAGCTGACATAGGTAGTTCTTTAGTTAGAAAAGCGGGTAAGACCTTTCGGGTTTCATAAGTAGTGTAAACTAGTAAATAAGGAATATAGTTTGAATACAGAGAAGTGTGCTGAAGGATAGGTTACAGTTCCTAGTTAGACAGTTAGAATAGGATCTTGTAAAGTGTTTGTTGCTGGGGTGGGGAGAAGAGGCATGGTATGAAAGTGTTTTTTAATATATATTAAGAGACTTTTACATGATCAAATGTTTTGTTTTTCTAACCTGGGGTATTGCATGGGCCTAAATCTCTCACCACTGAGTTTGAATTTAGGGGGATATCATTAATGTTGCCATTAACAGGGGTTTCTCCTTTGCCAAAGGGGATGATAATGCATTTTTTTGTTTAGTTCAAGTCCATGGCTTTGACATCAATCATTTGTCTGTGTAAGCCCATTTTGTTGTATGTTGACATCTTTGGAGGATTTGATGATTGCACCCAGTCTGCAGTCATCAGCAAACCTGGTAAGTCATAGGCCATCTATTTTCTCCAGGACTTCTGAAAAATAGATACCAAACAGAAGGGGGCCTAGCACAGATCCCTGTGGAACACCACTGGTAACAGACCTGTTAGTACAGTTGGCATCCTCAATTTTAACTATGTATTCTGTTTGTGAGTCAGATAGTGACCCATCTAGTGACATATGGGTTAATCCCCATCTGGACGAATTTGTCAATGATACCTGAGTGAGGGATTGTGTCAAAGGCCTTAGCTAGGTCAAGATAGCCAGTGTGAACTGTTTTGCCTTCATCCAGGGCTCTGTGACAGTCTCAAAGAAGTCCACCAGGTTTAACAGGCAAGATCTACCCTTAACAAAGCCAGATTGGTTTGGGCCAAGAGTTTGAAGGTCACCTATATCCTTGTTGATAAGATCCATGATGATCCCCTTGTTTTTTGACAGCAATTTCTTTCTCTTATTGTATAACCTATTTATGCTGGATGTCCATGTGATGCCCGCACCCTGGCCCAGCAATCAAGGAGCCTCAATCCTCACCACTAACACCAGAAAGGGCATCTCATATGAGAGAAAAGAGTAACAAATACACACAGTAAAGCACAATTTCCCTTAAGTGCACACAGAGATCACAGTCAGTCTGGTTGCTCCCTTGCTCCCCAGGTCCCCAATAAGACTCCCCACTGGCACAGCTATAGGGTCTAGATCTCAGCCTAGCTGGCAAACTAACCTCCAGTACCATCTCTGTCCAACCAGTGCTCCGTGTCCCTGCCCAAGTAGCTGACACACACACACACACACACACACACACACACACACACACACACACACACACACACACACACTTTGAAATAAGTATTTATACAACTTCACAGACACTCCTGGGAAAGGCTGACACAGATTCTCCAGCTTTGCTCCTTTACCCAGACTATACTGTAGTAATTACTGCCACCACCAGCTAATATTTATCAGCTAATAAAAGACCCTTAAAAGGGTGTCCAATTATTACTGTGCAATATTATTATCCAATTGGTAGTATAGCCCAGAGCTAAAGCTATAGGAGTGGCTTAGACAATAAACTCTATAGATATGCAATGTAGTCTAGAGATTAACTTATCTCTACATAAACCAGCCGCAGTTGAGAAGAGTTTAAAAATATTTAATAATAAATACTAAAAACACAAGACAATACTACTACACCAAAGTACTATTCAAGAGTTCAGAGATCACACAGAAACTTAAAATAATTCCGTAGTACAGTACTGACACAACATAAAAACACTTAGTCTAATCTTTATAGTGCTAGCTATTTCTACAAGAAAACATACTTCTAAAATAACTTACTTACAAAGAGCAAGACAGTGCTGAGATGAATAGTCAAGGCAAAATGCTTAATGATATATGCTTCTCACTGTCTAAATTGAAACTGCAGTTCTGCTAAAACATTACATAATTTGTTTATACTTTCCTGGTTCCCAGGCCCACTGAAACTGCATTTACATTATTTTACACTTAGAGCAATAAAGGACATTCCATATGTAAATTCTGGTCATAAACTTTAGCCTTAAACAATAGGCAGAATGCTTACTCCAGACTCATTGACCAAATTCTAACTTCAAAGGACATACAAAACATAATTTTAAGTTCATAGAACATTTGAAATGCTTGGCTTTGTTTTCCTTACAGCAGATGGCAATGTTGCCACATTGTTGAAACAGCATTTCTTTACATTTAAGACACAAACCTGTATTTTACATTTATATTTACAAATGCCAGAACTATGTATCATGACTAGACTGGCAGCCTTCACCCTTCTCTACCAGTCTTCACAGTCCACCAGGGTTTATTATTTTTTCATGAGGATCTGGATTTGATAAGTTCCAGTATGGCTGAGTCTACACATTTATACAGATGTTTATACAGGACATTTACATACACCTCAGTATAGGAGTCATTACTGCCAGTGTTGGCAGGGGTCTAAAACTATTGATGTCATCGCTCAGTAGGCTATAGTTTGCTTTGGATACATTTTTTAACCTTTTTGCTCCTGAGGGTGGGTCAGGTACCATCGTTACTTCAAAAGAGACTGATTTATCATTGGACTTTACCAGGGAAGGCCCCACACATGGAGGGTGCAGTGATCCCCCATATTGGTGAGCACTATGTCAAGGATGTTAGAGCCCCTTGTGGGGATGCTGATTATCTGCTCCAGAGCATTTATGTTGGCAAAGTCCAGGAACCTTTGGGCAAGCTTATTTGTGCTCATATATGTCACCTAATCAATGGAAGGATAGTTAAAGTGGGTCTATATTAGAAAGTGAATGTTTCAAAAGAGCAAATGCTCTTACATCGACACCAAATATGCAAAGCCACAAAATGTCAAATGGCCAGAGCAGCGATTTTTTCCCCAGGGAAAAATAGCTGGGCCATTGTCGGGACTTTGCCGTTTGATTTCGGAGTTGGTATATTTAAGTGGGGGTATCTGGGGGGATACAACCACCCACATCAGGAGGTGTGGGGGGTAAAGCCCCCCACTTAATTTTGTCTTTGGATTTGTTTTTTTTCTTTGTTTTTTTTTTTTTTTGTTTTTTGTTTTTGTTTTTGGAGCAGCAATTTGTTTTCCCTGGGGAAAAAAAAATCGCTGTTCCATACATTCGATTTTCTGTAGTTTCACATATTTTGTGTTGATTTAAGAGTGTTTGCTCTTTTCAAACTTCAACTTTCTAATATAGTCCTAGCTAAAGTGACCTTGACCAGGATATTTGGCTGTACTGAGAGTGAATCAAGTAGGTCCAGGTAGGCTGTGTGGTTTTCATGGTTCATGGTGGGGGATCTATATCTAACAATGATGTGGGGCAGGTCATTGCTACAGTTAGTTGGACTTGGAGTAACTCTAGGGAGTTGTAATGTTTAACCAGTCTAGAGGTGTATATGTTTTTAATGAAAATGGATACTCCTCCTCCATTGTTTTTTTTACATTTGATGTGTGGTCTGAATATGTGGAAGGCATTGCAGTCGAGGTTACATTTAAATATGGCTAGGGATGGAATTTGCTTTGAGACTTAGGCATGATTGTCCAAATAGGTAAGAGAGTGGCACTGAATCAAAAGAGGTAACAACAGTCAACACCATACCCCAATCCCTTATAGAAAATGGGAAAAGGGATGATGATGATCTAGATTTCTTCCTCATATTTTTAGTCCATTTAAGAATGATGTCACTAAAGTAAATAATGACAGTCATTTATTTGAGTTTCAGACTTTATATCTTTTAGAAATATATGCTAATGTAAAACCTGTTATTCTAACCACTTTCTAAGTTCATTAAAGCATTATTTAAAAATCTACCCCTGATTTTGAGCCTTTGCCCTCCCAAATGTTTTAGCTTAGTCCATAATAATTTTGCAAAGATGTTGTGAAGGTATAATGAAGGTATAAAGGATATTCACGGTTGACTAAACGATCTCCCCCTCTGGACTTTCTCACCCTAATCCTGAGTACAGAAAAAAAGACTAAAATCCAGCTCAAGTAACTCCACTAAAACTCGTAAAAAATGTGTTTAATAAAAGCAGGGTTTCACATATGCAAGTGCTTCCTCTGCCATTTAAAAAATGCACATACAAATAAGAACCTATATAAACGTATTTAGAAACAATCACATGTGCATAGACTCATAGGTTCATAGGTGTTTACTAGGCTAATGACCACAAGGACCTTTTTAAGTCTAGTCATGCATCCCAAATCTCTGACAAGTTCTGAAACCCTTGAGAAGTGTAAGCATGGGCCTGGGAGATTAACCATTTACAGGTTACCTGTAGCCATTAGAGACATAGGTGCTGAATTTCCAGTTTCCCATCCAATTGTCCAAGTTGCACTTGAATTGGGTTAGGGAGGAACTCAGCTTCACAAGGATGGGGAGCCTGTTCCCTAGATGGGATAGTCTCTGGGATACATACCTATCTCTCCAGCAGATCCTATTTATATCACAGACAAGTTTAAGTCTTTAGAATGGGTAATTCTGGTGCTGTCTGTTTTGTGTATATGTAGGAGATCCATCAGAGTGAGGTCTGACAATGCCCTGTATGCCAGGGACAGATCTCCCCTCAAAAGCCTGTAGATGACCGAATACTGGGATAGGGCCTTGAGGCAGTCTGCATAGGACATTTTACTTATGCCCTGTATTCTTTTAGTGAGGAACCTCTGTAGACATTCTAATTGTTGGATATGCCTGGTTAGGTACATTCCAAAGAAGGCATTGTACTCAATGATATATCTGATGAATGCCGAATACAGTGGAACAATGACTAGCTTGGACTTAGATGCCATACCTTTGTTTATAAGTTGCACAACATATAATGATTTCCTCACCACTGTAGACACATGATGGTCAAAGGCTTGATTACTGTCTATGTGTGTCCCTAAGTCCCTGACTACTGGGTCAACTCTAAGGGATGTGTTGTCAATATGATAGTTATCAAAGATGGATGACTTCCCAAAAGACACTCTTAGGTATTTCTTGACATTTAGTTTTAGTCCATGGCTCTGACATCAATTGTTTGTCTGTTTCAGCCCCTCCTGGAGAAAATTTGTGTCAGTGTGAGATTCAATGACAGCTCCTAATTTGAAATCATCTGCAAATTTAGTCAGCCAGAGACCACTGACATTACCTTTGACTTCTGAGAAGTAAATGCCAAAAAAAGGAGCGGTCTAAGGGCTCATCCCTGAGGGACTCCATTTGTGAGTGGCTTTTTTGTAGAGATGGATTCCCTCACTGTCACAGACAGTGTAACAAAATACAATCAATTAAAATACTTAATGAGAACACATCAACTTCTAAAATGACTTAATTTCAAGACCAGCTTTAACGATACAGTTTCATTTAAACCAGGGCACTTATCTGCCCTGAACCTTAGAATCCACTTATATACAGCTTTTTCATTTTAAACTACTATATCACCCCTCTTAGGTTTTCCTTAATTACTTGCAGAGCAGCAAAACAAAATTGTTGATGTTCACCTTTCTCAGTACAGTAAATTCTCAGTTAACTGGCACCCATGGGGATTGGTAGATGCAGCATAACTGTATCTTCTTGATGCTTGAGAGGTACTATTAAAAATAGGCATGACTAATACTGTACCCTATACTATTTGTTTGGTTTGACTTGTTCTCAAGTTGGGGAGAGAGGGAATGTATGCTTATCTTCCTTTTTTAAATGCTAAAACTCTAAAAATGTAAGGCATATTTCTGCTGGGAGAAAACAGAAAGTGCAACACATGAAAATTGTACTGTATTTCTTCGATTTTTTTTTTACCGGTTGCGTGAGAGTGCTGGTTGCTTGAATTTCAGTTAACTGAGACTTTACTGTAATATGATTACTGAGAATATTCTGAGTACACCCTGTTTTAATATCTGATTGATGCTGACATATCCTATCTTGAAACTTCCTGTTGATCTTGCCTACATAGAAAGCAGGACAGATATCAAATTAGTGGCAGAGCTGTTTAGCTGGCTGTGACTGATTCTACAACCATCTGGATATACAAAGCTGATATAAGTATATATTTTTGCACTTGTTCTTTTTCAGTGATAGTTAACAAAACTGTACTGAATTTATTTATTTGTTTCATTGAATATTGGTGGTCTCTCTTGCAGTTTGCTTGTTTTTCTCACCCTCCTGCACTTGTGTTGTGGCTTTGGAATTGCCTGCCCCTGCTATAAATTTGTCTTTGGACACTCCTCCCAGCCCCATCTCATTTGCTCACTCAAATGAGTACAGTGAAATCATTTGGGAAGGACTACCTTCTTGCTTCTTTGATTTCAGACACTCCTACCAGTCCCATCTTATCCACTCCTTCTACTGTGTACAGACAGACCATTTGGGAAAGCCAACCCCCTTAGTTTCTCAGTCTTGAATTATGTTCTGTTTCCTCCCTCTCCACTTAAAAAAATAGTTTACACTTTATTCAGCTGCTCTTACTGTAACTGTGTTATACCTACTTTATTACCTTATATTGCTGTGCTGTGTGCTCTTAAGTGTTCAAGTGCTCTTATTCTGCTGCATGTATTACTGCTTGTTAGTAGCCCAATTAAATTTATCTGCTATTCTAAGCATCTTAATTTTGGTTTTAGCACTTGTGCTTCAGGCCAATTATTTTACATTTAAGAAGGATTTTGTGGTCTACATTCTTGTGGACAAACCCTTATCAAAACCCTCTCTCCATGAGTCCACCCAAGTATTCAAAACACTATGTCTAGAAATTCACATCCATTTCTCCTGCCAGCCTGGGCGACATGGGCATACTGAGACAACTGCCTCATATTCACTGAGAGCCCTCTTCTCCGCACATAATTCTTCTACTTGCAAGAAATGCATCTACATCAGTAACCTGGAATTCACGCTCTCTCATACCACAGTCAGTACTCCTGACAAAGAGGAGATTGCCATTACAAACATTACACCACCCACATTACATAGCCAAGCACAACACACACACACCTATGCAGAGGTCCTCAATAAAAACTTACTTAAACAGCAGAGACCTCCAAAACACACTCACAAATATTCCACACACAACACCAAACACATCACACACAGTAGACAACACAACAGTGTCTCAGAAGCACAGCCCATAAGGCATAACAATAAACCAATGCAGCCCACAAGGCATAACAGTAAACCAAACATACTAGTCATTAGTGACTGACTTGTAAGACACACCAATGTCTCCCTCACTAGGCTCGACAAGGAGAAAGTCAAAGTCAGTTGTCTGACGGGCACCAGAATCCACCAAATCACCCACGCACTTGAGTCTCTCCACAACAGGTACAAGTATGACTCTGTCATTGTCCATGTTGGTGTGAATTACTTGAGATGTACCTCCCTTGACTATATGAAGAGAGACATGATTGAGCTCTCAGAGTATGTGGCCCAGGCAGGTATGACCCTAACCCTAAGCAGCATCCTACCTTCACCAAGAATGATACCACAATACCAACAAAAAATACTTGACTTCAACAATTGTTTCATAGATTAGTACTAGTCTAACTGCCCTTGTGAGCCATTTTAAGCCTAGCCAATTATCCCTTGTGAGACTCAAACCCTGCACTTTGTGTTTGTAATGCAAACATCTTAACCATTAGGCCAACCTCCCAACTCCTTGACTTAGTTTCTGGTGTCATTCCAAGGGGATCCAGTATCTGTCTGCCTGGGTTATCATGGTTAATAGGCCTCAATGCTTTTAGAGATGGACTCCACCTGTCACCCCTGGGATTCTGGATCCAACCTCCCAACTCCTTGACTTAGTTTCTGGTGTCATTCCAAGGGGATCCAGTATCTGTCTGCCTGGGTTATCATGGTTAATAGGCCTCGATGCTTTTAGAGATGGACTCCACCTGTCACCCCTGGGATTCCGGATCCTAGCCAAGTTTCTTACCTCCCCCATTGTGCCACTATGTCCCAAAGACAAATCTTCCAACATAACTGGATCTACTTGACTCCATCAAGGTACCCCCAAACACCCTGATCCCTGGTGACTTCAACTACCCCACCATAGACTGGGTGAACTATTCTTGCACTAATGCACTCAACCAATGATTCCTTGACTTCATCAGTTCTAATGCACTAGACCAGCTCATCTCATCCCCCACAAGGGGAGATAATATTCTGGACTTGGTTCCCACCAACATGGGTGACCACTGCACCACTCCCATACTTTGTTCTTCACTAGTGAGATCAGATCATTGGTCTGTCTCATTCGATGTTTCTATCCCACCCAACTCCCCAGTCATAACCAGGCTAAAAAATATCTCAAAAGCTGACAACAACCTCCTAAGGGAGGGTACCAGTAGCATCACACCACCTGCCCCCTCAGAGAATGCATACAACTATGCTGAACAGTAGGCCAATGTAGTATACAAGCACCTGTGCAACTGCATGGACTTAGCCGTACCCAGCAGAACTAAAACCTGCTCCTGAAGGAAACACAAACCTGTCTGGTGGACATCCTCCATCAACAGGTTTTACAACAAAAGGAAGAAACTGTTGTCCAAGGGGAAGAAGGAACAAAATTCACATTGGAAAACCCCCCTTCTCAACCTCAACAAGCAAATTAGATCACTAGTGAAAACCTCTAAAGCCAATTATGAATTGAAACTAGCCTCTAAAACAAAGGGAAACCACAAAGCCTTCTTCAGTTATGTCAGGAACCTCCATGGCAAAGCCTAGGTTTGTTCCAAATTAGTACTTTATGGTACCACTTACACTGATCCTGTTGACTTAGCCAACCTGCTAACAGATATGTTCAGCGCAAACATCACCCCCCCATCCCCCTAAACGCCCATTTGACATCCCTGTTACTTGTCCCGCACCTCACATCTCCATAAAGCAAGTGTTAAAGGCCCTATCCAAGGCAAAGAACATAGCTTCCATGGGACCTGATAGTATCCCAGACTGTACTCTGCACCATCTCTAACAAGAACTAGCTTTGGCATTGAGCACCCTGTTCAACCACAGCCTAAGTACAGACTTCATTCCAGCAGATTGGAGAACTGCCATTGTCATCCCCTTGTACAAAGAAGGTGCCACTACTGACCCTGGAAACAAGTCTGATTCATAAAGCCATGGAGCGTATTATTATGGATCTCATAAACAATGACATAGGCAATCTCCAACCACTTGACCCCACCCAGTTTGGATTCGTCAAGGGCAGATATTGCCTGTTGAACCTGGTTGACTTCTTTGAGACTGTCACCAAGGCCCTGGATGAGGAAAAGTCAGTAAATACAGCTTACCTTGACTTGGGTCAAGGCCTCTGATACAATCCCCAACTTGGGTATCATCAAAAAGCTAAAACAACTTGGTGTAAATCCCTATCTCATCAGGTGGGTGGCTAACTGCCTCATTGATAGGACCCACAAGGTCAAAATAGGAGCCTCTACCTCCAACAGACCTGTCACTAGTGGTTTTCCCCAGGGATCTATACTGGGACACCTACTGTTTGGCATTTACTTCTCAGAGGTCCAGACAAAGACAAACAGCCTGTGGCTGATCAAGTTTGCAAGTGACTGTAAGTTGGGTGGTGTTATTGATCCCCCAAATTATGTTAACCTACTACAAGAGGGTCTCACAGCAACAAATGACTGGTGTCAAAGTCATGGCCTTAAGTTAAATGCAAAAAAATGTATTATCATACCATTCAGCAAAAACATGCCCTCTACTGATTAACACACCAATGACAACCCCCTAAGCACACAACCTGTGGTGAGAGACCTGGGTACTCAGGTTGACAACAATATTGCATTCAACCATCATGTAGCGGCAGTGGTCAGAAAAGCCTTTTTTTTGGTTTATTTCATAAGTAAAGGGATTGCATCCAGGAAAAAAAGAGGTTATTACCTCTCTGTACTCTTCCCTCATTAGACCAATAATTGAGTATAACACCTCATTTGGTATGTACCTCTCCAAACACCTGCATCAACTGGACAGGCCACAGAAATACCTCACAAAGAGAATCCATGGCCTCTAACACCTGTTCTGTGCGGACTGGCTCAAATCACTATCACTCTACTCGGTATCGTACAAATTGCTCAGAGATGATCTGTATCTCACCTACAAGGCAATGTTGGACCCTGCCCTACTAGAGATGATCCATATCCATAAGTCTACCTCCTCACACATTACCCACTCAAAAGGCCTAAATCTAATATGCAACATCAACAAAATCTGTAAGAGACAGGTTTGTCTCCCAGAGACTGCCCTGTATCTAGAATAGAATTCTGTACATGTCAAACAGAGTACCTCACTGATCCCTTTCAAGTGCAACCTTGGTGAGTGAATAGGAAACCACAAGTTTGTCCCAGGGGTTCCACCTGTGCCCTTCATTGACAGGGGCAACAGGTACTGACTGAGGTTTCATTTATGGGGATAAACTCTTAGCTAGGTTTGTAAGGGCCCCAGGGCCATTAGCCTTGTAACCTCTTATGTTCCCATATAACAAGATAAATCACATTAACCGTATCATCATTCGTAAAAACCTTGAGATAAGTGTTATTTTTCATAAAAGTGTATAACTGGCATTGCAAAAATGAATGAGTTGAATACTTGATATTGACGTGAATTCACTTTTCACTGTGATACCTAATTTGTCGCATAGACGTGGTACAGAGTTTCTTGACTTTGCAAAAGACCAGGGATAACATATTTATCAATACTGTGTGTTACTTTCTAGATACATTTTTGAACAGTAATGCATTTAAACTTCAATGTAAATTACAGATAGTTTAAAGACTGGATATGTCCACATCAGTCAGATATTAAAAGAGGAGATACTCAGAATATTCTCAACAAACATATTACTGAAGGGGCATTTTTAATTTTTTTTTGCTGCTCTGCAAGTAATTAATCGAAACTTAAAATGGAGTGATATAGCAGCTTTAACTGAAGAAGATGAATATAAATGGATTCTAAGACTCAGGGCAGATAAGTACCTTGGATTAAATGAAACTGTATCTTTAAAGCAGGTCTTGAAATTAAGAAATTGATTTGTTCTCATTAAGCATTTTAATTGATTGCATTTCTTTGGACTGTCTGTGGCATCTGATTGGTTCTAAATAACTTTATATGGGTTCTTATTCTTATATGTATCTTTTAAATGCCTCAGGAAGCACATATATGTGTGAAAGCTTGTGTTCATTAAACATGTTTTTTATGAGTTTTAGTGTAGTTATTTGAGTCAGATTTTGGTCTTTTCACCTGTATTCTTGCATTAATCCAGGATCATTTTACCTGCCTTCTGTGAGCAACCCGTTGTGGTATTTCAACCCTAATCACGAGTAAAATTCAGGCATAAAGGGAATGAATGTGTTATGTGCCCTACTCAGGAAGGCGGATGGGTGAAAGGCATGGGGCAAAACCACAAAAAAATAAAATAATGGCCAGTGCTGGTGAGTTGTAGTCAGATTCAGAACAAAATACAAAATGCATTCTCTTTCTCTTGAGATAGTTCTTAAACTGATAATACACATTACTGCTGAGTCATTTCAGATTACATCATTCTTGTCACCTTAGCCCAGACATTCTGTCTCTTAGTTTGAGTTCGCACACACACAGTCATAAAATTCTTTATTTATCAGCTTATTTTCCTAGAGTTTATACACATTTCTGCTTTTCCCAGCAGGGTGCACTGTGGTTACATTTTTGAATCTCAGCATATAACACAATTTTTTTACATTTGTGACACAAGCCTGTGAATCTTATTAATATTTGCAATGACATAGAATCATTTACAAAATTCTATCTAGCTGTGCTGGCAGCCCCTCAGTTTACCACAGTATCTTTGAACAGTTTACACCAGGAGAGACACACTAAGTACTATTATATTAACAATTCACATATAAAGTTCCCCTTATTCTACTTTCTTGACCATCTATGTTCTAATCCAGTAATTGCCATAACACATATTTCATAATACTGAAATATGAAATGTGACTTTCCTTTGCAAACTGCAGTCTCTGAATGAAGTTGTTGCTTGTGGAAGGTAAGAAACATGGAAGAAAAGACTTGCAAATGCATTATGCTACTGGTTAAAAGAGGCAGAAATAATAACAACACCATGTTGCTTTGTGTAAAACATACTTTAATTGCAGTTAAATTGTATGAGTCTCTATAACTAGTAAATACCACCAAATAAATAAATGAATGAGTACTGTCAAAATAATGTACCAGTGTTGCTTATTGTGCATTTCAGAGCTTGATTAATTTGTGATTGCTACTTATGACAAAATCTGGGTGTTAGTTAAAAAAACATTTTCATAGATAATATAAGGCATACTATCAAATGGCAATGTTTAAATTGCATGTATAAAAGACAGATGGCCTAAGGGAAGAATATACCATTGGTGGCAAGCATCTAAAACAGTGCTGTGTTTATGTTTCATAGACATTTTCCCTGGGATTCATTAATGCCTACACTAAGTGTACACTAAGTGTTCACTGTTCTGAATGAACAAACACAAGCATAACTCACACCTTCTTCCTCCTAATTTTAGTTTTTCTACTGATTTTCTTGCAGCCTTAAATATCAACTGGGATTCATAAAGATTACCTCAAAGTGTGGACTACATGTACACTTAGTGTAATCTTTCTGAGTGACTAGAAAACAAAAAAAATGTGGTTGGAATATGCTTGAATACAGATTGCGTACATTTAGTGTACACTTAGTACAGGTGTAAAATGTCAACGCATCAATAGTTTTATTAGCAAGTAGTTAATTGGAAACTGGCCATAGCACTTGCAACTCCCCATCACTGCCAAGTTTCTAAGATGACCCTTGTGACTTATGAATCCTTTGAATTCTATGTAGTTTCTTTTTTTGTTAATGATTTTTATTGTTTTTTTCATAAAATATATATCTATAGTAAAACAATAAACATCTTAAATAGGCAAACAACTATAAAACAATCAAACAAGATAAAACTATATACAAAGTCCATAACAGATATAATTTCATATATGTTTCACATTTTATCTAGAGGTTTTCTAAGTTTTAACCATATTTTTTATGTATAACATTTGTAGTTCGTGAGACAATTGTTTGTATTTCTCTATTACTAGCAATCTTAGCTAATGAGATGAAGTCTATAAAAGATAGGAGTTCTTTGCTCTTCCAATTTAAGGTGACAATCTTTCTTGCAATTGCAAGAAGAGACCAGAGAAGGTTATTTGAATTTTTGGAATACAAGTTGGTATTGGTGCATTAAATAAGAACATAGAATCTGATCATTCGCATTTGTCCGACCACACCACTTTTATGAAATTCCTAAAGTCAAGCCAAAATGTGCTTAGTATTTTACAGTTCAGGAACATATGAACCTAGTCTGCCTCTTATCTTTCCCTACATCTCCAACATTCAACAATATCCTTATTTGTTATCAAGGCAATTTTGTGAGGTGTGAAAAAGCTCCTATGTATGTACTTCCATGTGAAGAGTTTCCAGGAAGGAGAAGAAGTTGTGTTATTAATAGACTTGAATATTAGTGCATTTTTCATTTTAAGAGAAACTTTTTTTATTAACTTTTGTTGAAAAGTTCCATAAGGATTCATCTTGGATTTGGAGATCATCCCTTAGCATTTTGTACATTATTGACAAAGATATGTTTTTATTGTTATTCAATGTATTTAACTCACAAAAAAAGAGTTACTATTTTAGGTAATATATTTTAATACCAGATCATTTTTAATTCATTAGAAATATATTCTTTAAATATTTGTATATTCAGCTAATTATTGCAATTTATATTGTACCTAGCTATAAGAAAATTTGAGTTGTGGACATTTATATTGTTTAAAAATTGGTGCCAGAAATCCAGTTAATTTTCGTTCATTTCTTTTATTTTGTATATATTGAAAGAGTCCACACAAGCTTCTGTGCAAGTGATAGGAAATATTATAAATAATAAACTCTTGAAGATTTAATTGCTATGCCTTTTCTTCTTGAAGTTATTTAAGTGAAATTAGTGTTTTTATTTGTGTTATATACAAAATGTTTTATGACTAAAAAATATTTTATTGTCTGGGAGGAAATCATAATCCATAACTTTGGGATTATTATAAAGCGGGATGTTCTCATGTATGCTTTTCCAATTAGAGACATAGGGGCCGGATTCACGATGGCTTGCATGGAGTCTATGAGTAGAGTAAGACTCCATGCAGCCATCATGTTCGACAAGCAATCCACGAACAGGCTGTAGGAGCGTTTAAGAGAGCTCCTAACACGTCTCCTACACGGAGAGGGCTGTGATATGCAAATTACCTCACTTGCAGCTGAAAGGCATGCAAATGAGGTAAATTTGCAATCCAGGAAGCAGAAACCTGTCCGAGTAGGAGACGTCTTAGCTGCAGAAATGTACTCAGTTGACAACTGAGTACTGTTCTGCAAATAGCACAATGGAGCCTTGTCAGCTCCAAATAAAGGTTGCATATGGTTGAGGAAGCATGCCAATGGCCAAATATATGGCCATTGGAAAGTTTCCCTGATGCAAAATTAAAATAAAAATAATTTTTTTTCAGCGATTTCCGATGTTTAAGCACAGCACCGCGCAAACAGGGATGCGCTATAAAAATCATAAAATAAGGCAATAAAAGCCACAAACATGGAATTTATGAAAATTGTCAAATTTCAGTGTAAGGGAATAGCGGGCTGAAGACCACATGGCCACCGAGTAGGGGTTGCTAAGGGGAAAAGCCCAGTCTAAGACATGTAACCAAGCATTAGTAGGCAATCCTATGTAAATGAGTGTTAGGATAGTGAATCGCACTTTTACATAGCAAATGAGCACAGTCAGTGGAGTGTAGGAGTAGGATATGGGGAGGAACAGTGTAGGAGATAGGTGACATCACAAGGAGGGGTATGTATGAAAGTAGTGCAGCTCATTGGAGGACAGTGGCATCTGTTAGGTGTCAGTTAGACATCATGGAAAGAGGTGTGTCAACAGGTAGGCCAGGGAAAGCCAAGAAATGGAAGGTGTATACTGTGGATAACACCAAAGTTTCTTGCAATGCGGGTATGCACGCGTGTGCGCGCCTGTAAACTTGAGTAAGACAGAGTGCGCGCGTGGAAGCGTGAGTGCATGCGTTTAAGCCAGAGTAAGCATGTATAAGGCTGTTGGAAGACCTGTAAACTTGTTTGCGCTGGTGTGCACACGTTTTAGCCCGAATAATCAAGATTTAGTCCGTCTAAGCATGTATGCGTGTGTGTGAGCTGTTGTGAGCATGTTTGCACTTGTATGCGCGTCGCTCCCCCTGAGGAAACAGAAAGGAAAAAGGAAGCACAACAAATAGCAGGAAGCTACCAGGTGATACTAGTAGAGCTAGCAGGTGAAAACAATCCAAATCAGGCAATAACACAGGCAGAGCACTAGCCTAGCCCAGACCAGCACTTAAAACTCTGCAAACAACAGTGCAGTTTGTTTCTCACAAGAGACACTGAAACACTGGAGTATGCTACTAGAAGTGAAAACTGAAAAAGCTTCACTCAGACAAAAAATGCTAGGGGCTACCATTGCTGTTATAAGACGACATATGCAACATGCTGAGGGTGGTGACAATGCAAATGCTGCCGGACAACCCACAGTGAGGAGACGGAGAAGAGTGCACAGGCCCAGGGTCACCTACGAGGGGTTACATGAGCTGGAGATAGTGGAGCACTATAGAGTGGACAGAGACCTCCTGCAGCAAATTGTGGAGCTGTGCAGGCCACGCCTCACACACAGAACCAACAGAAGGGAACCCATCCCAGTGGAAACCAAGGTATGTGTTGGCCTAAGAATACTAGCAACAGGTACCTTTCAGAGACCAACTGGTGATATGATGGAGATATCACAGGCATCAGCATCCAGGACACTGCACCAGTTCCTGGATGCCATTTCAGCACATGTCGGTGATCATGTATATTTCCCCAATTTCCGTGAGGTATTGGCCAGCAATATGGGTCTCTTCCAGCAAATAGCAGAATACCCTGAGGTAGTGGGTGCAATAGACTGCACGCATATACGCATCAAAGCACCAGCCAGTGAGCGTGGTAGGGCCTACATTAACCACAAGGGCTTCCCCTCCATCAACTGCCAGGTCGTGTGTGATGCCCAGGGCATAATAATGAATGTGTGTGCTGGCTGCCCTGGAAGCTACCATGATTCCCATATCTGGCATCTGACGCAGCTGTACCAGACATTTGCCAGTGGGGACATCCCACATGGTCACTTAGTGGGGAATGCTGGCTATGCACTGGAGCAGTGGCTGATGACACCCATCAGAAATGCACACACACCTGAACAAGAACTCCATAATGAGGCACACGCACAAACACGAAATGTAATCGAGTGTGTGTTTGGGTTGCTCAAGTCACGTTCCGGTGCCTGGACACATCTGGTGGAGCCTTGCAATACTCACCAACTACATGTACCTAAATTGTCGTGGTATGTGCTATGCTACATAATATGATCCTGTGAAAACAGCTGCAACAGGACCAGCATAGGCCTGGGCCAAACAGCCCCCCACCAGTGCCAAGGCCATCACAGCAGAGCGTGACTCGGAGGAGGAACAACCTGAGCCTGCCCCAGTAGGCAGACGGAGGCATGCCCAGTATGCCTTGGCCTTGGCAAAGAGGCAACGCATAGCACATACACTGGCTCAGTAGGAACCCTGGAAATGATACCTCTCTCTGACTCACACATATAGTAAAAGGGATGCCAAACTTGACACTACCTGTTACCAAACATGTATAGGGAGTGCAGTATGCGCATCTGACATAGGCAGCCCTGCAGCAACACCTGAGGCATGATTGCCATGTGTTAAGCAATGTAAGGTAGTGCTAAACAGCATTTACCACCATGTTATATATGCAAACTTGATGACCTTCAGTAGCATCCTACCCTCACCAAACATGAGGCCACAATATGAAGACAAGATGATCAATTACAACAATTGGCATAAGTATTGGTGTCAGTGAAAGGGGATTCAATGCCTGTCAGCCTGGGATGAGATGCTCGACAAGACATGATGCTTTGCTAGGGATGGATTTCACCTATTACCTGTGGCCTATTGGATATTGCCAAAGGCTCTTGTCACCCCCCATAGCGCCTTTTCTAGGTAAGGCTCAAAACACAAACCCATGTCCATAGGTATCACAAGGGATAAGAAAGTATAAGTAATGCTACTCAATGCCAGAAGTCTAAACTGAAAGATGCACTTACTCCAAACACTCAGCCTGGCTCAAGGCTCCCAAGAGCACCCTAGCATTCACAGGTACACCTCATACCATGCTTCACAGCTGCAAAACATGGAACAAACTACAAAAGGAGGGTGAGTATCAATATTTGTCAAAGATACCCACACCCCCAGGTCGGTGGCACAGCATGAAGCATCAGAGACTACCCATGTGCAACCAACAGTGGGTAAAACCACCTTCCAGTTCATAGCCTGCTACAGACCACCCTCCTAAACCCAGAAACCACACTTGGCCGACTGGAGAACACATAAAAATATGAAGATCTCCCCAAACACCATTATATTTGGCGGCTTCAACTATCCAAACATACACTGGGAGCATTACCCTAGCTCCAACACCCTAGGCCAAAGGTTCCCAGAATTTATAAGCCAAAATGCTATGGAACAACTTGCTACCACTCCCACAAGAGGAGAAAACATACTGGACCTGATCATCACTAACATGGGGACTCTATGCCCAAGACCAGAAGTGTATCCCTCACTGGTACGATCACACCAGATAGTAATCTCACTAGATATTCACATCCCCACCCCAGCCCATGGCCAGAAAACCACAGTAAAAAATGTTCACTAAAGCATATGTCACACACCTCAAAACTGAGGTGGAATCCTTCACAGCCCCTGTGTCTGTGGAAAATACGGCCCAGACCTCATAACCTTTATAAACGCATTCTATAAACACCGTCAGGAATGCATGGATCATGCAATCCCAAATAAAACCAGGACCCAATCCTCCAAAGGCAGGCATCCTGTTTGGTGGACCCCAGCCATAAACAAACCATACAATACAAGGAGGAAGCTACTATATGATAGATCCAAATCACAAAAGGGGAAGCCATCTCTGACCAGTATTATTGAAAAACAATGTCCACACATAAAATTGTCTAAGGCCATCTGTGAGATAAAAATTGTACAGGACACCAAGGATAATCACAAGGCATTCTTTACTTATTGTAGGAACCTGTGTGGGAATCCCCAGGTATGTTCAGAATTAGTCCAAAATGACAAACAATACAACAAACCCACAGTCATTGCCAACATCCAAGCTGACAGGTTCAGTGCAAACTTCTCCCCCCTCCCCACCAAAAGTGCAAATATCTATCCCAGTAGAGTGCTTGCCCCCTGACATCACAGATGCTCAGGTAACAGCCAGCCTCTCCAAAGCAAAACATACGGCATCAATGGGACCAGACGGTGTCCTGGGCTGTGTCCAACATGAACCCCTAGAAGAATTGAACACACACATAAAACCACTGTTCAATGTCAGCCTTAACACACAATATGTACCCAAACAGCAGTGTACAGCAACAGTGGACCCTCTCCACAAAGGTGGTGCCTCAATGGATACTGCAAACAATCACCCCAGAAGCCTGACTAGGTTGGTCTGCAAAGCTATGAAAAGGATCATCATGGACATCAGAAATAAACATATTGGGGAAACACAGACACTGGATCCTACCCATTTTGCCTTTGTTAAGGGCAGATCCTGCCTCTTAAACCTGGTTGAGTCATTTGAAACAGTCAACAAGGCCATTGACGAGGGGATGGTGGTCCACACAGCCTACCTGGACCTTGCAAAAGCCTTCCATACAGTACCCCACTTGGTCATCATAGACAAGATCACCAGCTTCAATAGAAACCCCTATGTCACTAGATGGGTTGCAAACTGGCTCAAGGACAGAACCCACATGGTCTGAAATGCTGGAGCCATGTCAGACCACAAACCAGCTACAAGTGGCATCCCACAAGGCTCAGTCCTGGGACCTCCCTTGTTTGATATATATTTCTCAGAGGTACAGGCCAACACAGAAGGACAGTTGGTGAACACGTTTGTAGATGACTGCAAACTGGGCACCATAATCGACCCTCCAGCTGACACAAGCATCCTACAAAAGGGCCTCATAGAAACAGACAACTGGTGCCAGAGCCATGTCCTCAAGCTAAACACAAAACAGTGTATAGTCCTCCCCTTTGTCAAAAACTAAGTGCCCACAAATTACTACATATGTGGTAACCCATTTAAGTATGGAAGAAGTGATAAGGGACCTGGGGACCCAAGTCGATAGCAATCTCACATTCGACAACCATGTGGCCAAAGTGTTCAGAGAAACATTTCATACAGCCCACCTAATCATGAAGGTAATCACATGTACATCATTGGAGGTCATTGCGCCTCTTAACTCATCCCTCATCAGGCCCATAATTGAGTACAATGCCCCTTGTGGGATGTACCTTTTCAGACACCTGCAGCAGCTGGAAAGACCACAAAAGTACCTCACCAGGAGGATCAAAGGGCTCAAACACATGCCAGTCACTGCCCGGTTAAAGAAACTGCAGCTCCACTCAGTGGCATACTGCCTGCCCAGAGGCGATCTGTGCCAGATGTATAAAGCCATGTCCAACCTGGAATCAATGGACATGCTGCACCTTGGAAAAACAGAATCCCATCAAGCTATGTGCTCAAGAGACCTGAACCTCAGGACTGAAATAAATAGGACATGCTGGAGTGACAGATCCATAACCCAGAGGCTCCCCCCACTCTTGAGTAAACTCCCACTCCAAGTTAGCCAGAGTCCCTCATTGACTCTCTTCAAGAGGAATCCTGATGAGTGGATGGGAGATTGTAGGTTTACCCTGGGTATCACTTCTATGTCACTGTTAGCCAGATGCACAGTATACTAACCATGAAAAATGTAATGGCAAACTCCACTTACAATGTGTGTTGAAAGCCAAACACACTCTGGCTAGGATTATAAATGCCCTAGGGCAGATAGCCTAGTATGAACCTATGAACAGAATCAGACACACCAAGTAGTACAACTGTGGTCACTGTGGAGTAATGTTTACCAATGTCCACCCAAGTTGGTGAATACACAGCAATGTCGGACAAGCATGGTTTAAGTAGGCCATAGCTGAACAAAATGCAACATGGTCATAGTTGCCCAACTGGCCCTTAACTAGTCTGGTCTGCTCAGTATGAGCATTTACAGCAGTAATGGGACTCAAACCCATGATACTGTGCACCATAGTGAAAGTACTGAACCACTACACCATGACAGTATTGTAGTGTTCAGCCAGTATGAGAGAATGTTGCCAAGTCTTTGCAAACTATCCCATGGAAACCCTGCAAGCACAGCATAATCCCTGTTGAGTTATGACACAAAGGAGTCTGGCAGCAAGAACACAACATGGCTTCCAACACACACAGTATTAATGTCAATATTGGTCATGTTCACACACAACCACAAATGTAGTGGACTTCAGATCACAACATATGGAAAGGTCACACAAGCTCACACACTTGGATAAATGAGACACATGTCAGGCAACAAACCGTGGAAAGCCTGAACTGGGCATGCTCACACACTTAGGCTATGTCTGAGTATACCAGTCAGTCACACATATCTGGCAGTTGTATGTGTTAAGCCAGGAACCTCCCACGATCCAGCAATCCACCCTGTGCACACAGTTAAGAAGTACAGAAGTTACCTTAGGTAAATTGACTGGGGACGTTGCCTGCTTGGTCCTAATTGGACAGGTTTATTGACGAAACGAAATAGGCATATATCAATATTTATAATTGGGTAGTCCAGTCATGGTTCTTCTCATTTATAAACATACTTATAAACACATTTTTATATTTTTTATTTTTTCTTTACCTTTATTTTTATTCAAGATAGGCTGTTTTTCAGAGCAATGAGCTGACATGGGTATTATTAATACTATAAATATTAAGACACACTATTTAGGGGGTTATGAGATGTCCCCTTTATGGATATATACATAGGGAGGGCTGTTGTGAAACTGTTTATTTCTGCCTGCATTGTTTCTTGTCTTCATATACAACATTGGTTTTTTATACAAACAATTTTTTGTACAAATGCTTCTTTAACACAAAAGATGTTTTACTATTTTATATAATATAAAGATGCTGATTTAGATTTAATGCATGTTCTTGCATATACAGGAAGTGACATCAACATCTGTCACTTTAGAAGGTTTTAAAAATCACTTGAAGTGATGTTTTTTGTATGCTGATGAAGCTCCAGTTTTACAGGAGCGAAAACGTTTGTTTCTAATAAGTGGAATAAAGGTGTTTCAGTTCTTAACCCGTGGCTACTGGGACTTGGTTTTGTGTTTTAAAAGTTTTTTCGTTTGCTTTTTTATCAATTAATGTCAATATTGGTCATGTTCACACACAACCACAAATGTAGTGGACTTCAGATCACAACATATGGAAAGGTCACACAAGCTCACACACTTGGATAAATGAGACACATGTCAGGCAACAAACCGTGGAAAGCCTGAACTGGGCATGCTCGCACACTTAGGCTATGTCTGAGTATACCAGTCAGTCACACATATCTGGCAGTTGTATGTGTTAAGCCAGGAACCTCCCACGATCCAGCAATCTACCCTGTGCACACAGTTAAATGACAACAGACACATATATTAATATACCGGAACCCTGTCATAATCAAACATGGTACGCAGATACACACGTTGTTCACAGAAACTGTGAAAGCTACGGAAATAAAGACCTGCAAACAGTAGCAGCAACAAATATTGTGCATCCCAAACATAAACATAGGTGCAGAGGTGAATACTGGGCTGTCTGCCCTGGGGAATTCATAAGCCTAGGCAGAGTGTATTTGGCGTCTGCCTCCCCAGTAGAGTAGCCTACTGTGCCTCTGTAAAGTAGGTCACAGAAGGCACCCTTTAAGGCTGCTTTGCTGTGCCTCTGTGAAGCAGGGACACCATGGAGATCCCAGGGGTGAATTTGCAATTTCCCATCCATGCGACTGTATTTTGCTGGAAGAGGGTTGATGAGGGGCTATGTCTAACTTTAATTGGGATTCAATTCCAGAGTGAGAGGAGCCTGTGAGTAGTGAATCTGTCCCTGCAGCATGTCCTATTTATGTTTGTGCTGAGGTTTACGTCCCTGGAGTGTGTAGCTGTAAGGGTTTTGGATGTTATGAGGTGGAGCATGTCCATTACTTCTGGGTTTGAAATGGCTGTGTACGTCAGGCATAGATTACCTCTGAGTAGGCATTAAGCAACTGAGTAGAGCTGGAGATCCTTTAGCTGAGCTGTATAGGACATCTGTGTGTAGCCCATGATTCTCTTGGGGAGGTACTTTTGTGTTCACTGTAGTTGCCACAGGTGTTGGGTAAGGTACACCCCAAAAGGGGCATTGTAGTCAAACATGGTCCTGATGAGTGAGTAGTAGAGGGCCACAATGACCTCACATGATCTACATGCAAACACCCATGTGAGAAGGAGGGCTATACAAAGTTCTTAGCAATGACTCTCTGTCAATGTGATTAGCAAAGGAGAGGTTATGATCTATCTGGGTCTTTGAGATATTGCTCTGTTATGTAGTAGCTTCCTCCTTCTGTTGTACAGCTTATATATGGCTGGGGTCAACCAGACAGGTCTCCTGTTTTGGAGGAGTCATGGTTTTATGTAGGATAGCATGATCAATGCATACCTGCAGCTGCTCATACAATGCGTTTGTAAAGAATTCTGCAGATTGGTCTGTATTAACCTCCAGCACGGGGCCTCTGAAGTATTCCACCCCAGTCTTCACAAGTGCAAAGTCTGCTTTTGAGAAATTCTTTACAGTGATTTTGTTGGCTGGGTGTGGGGACGGGATATGGATGTCCAGGGAAAGTTGATCATGGTCTGATCTTAACAATGACAGTTCTACCTCTGGTGTGGAATATAGAGTCCCCATGTTGGTGATGATCAGGTCCAATATGTATTCCCCTAGTGGGTGTGGTGACTGGTTGTGCCATAGCACATGGATTCACAAATTGTACTGGCTGCAGGGTGATGTTGAGGGCTTGAGTAGTATCCCCAGTCAATATTTGTGTACCTGAAGTCAACCACTATAATGGTGTGTGTGAAGACCTTCATATCCGACACTGTTCCCAGGAAAGCCAAGTGTGGCTACTGGGTATGGGTGGGTGGTCTGAACTACACACCAAGCCAAAAGGCAGTTTTGCACAATGGTAGGTGTATATGTATGGCCTGTCATGCTTAGTGCAGTGGGACCAACCCAGAGGTGTGTGTATCTGTGATGTATATGGATACACCCCCTACTTGTGTTCTGTGTCACAAGTCCTGTGGTCACGAAGCATGGTATAGAACATAACCTGGCAGTGCCAGTGTGCATATGTGACCCTGAACTAGGTTTCTGTGAATGTACAGATATTGTTATCCCCCATACTGAGGGATAGTTAAAGATGTACATTCTTCTTTGGAAAGACTGATGATGTCAGCACCCTATAAATACAGCAGGTGAAGGGAAATCATCCAGTAATGCGAATAGCGCACTGCGCTAATGCGTCTGTCTCAAGTATCATAACATAGTTAGGTAGGGGTTTGAATCCTGCAAATGCTGGGTATGTGTTTGTCACACAGTTTGTGAATGTGCTGTGTGTATTGCATGACATATTATTATAACAGTAATTGCCATGCACACATCAGGTATGTGTTTGCCACATACAGATATGTACCTGTGACCTATAATAGTTCCTATGTGTGAAGCCTGCCCCATATGAATACAGTTGTAATGCATCTCTCTCAAGTGCCATAACCTAGTTAGGTAGCGGTTTGAATCCTACAAATGCCATGTGTGCATTTGTCACACAGTTTGTGAATGTGTTGTGTGTTTTGCTTTCATTATTGTATGACATATTATTATAACAGTAATTGCCATGCACACATCAGGTATGTGTTTGCCACATACAGATATGTACCTGTGACCTATAATAGTTCCTATGTGTGAACGCTGCCCCATATGAATACAGTTGTTACCTTTGCCGCCATGTGCTGCAGCTTATCAGACCTTAGGCCATACATGTATGTTGGTGACAATGCAAGCTACTGCAGTGATCTGTGTCCTAGGCCAACTATGTGACACACACCCATGAAAGCTTTGATAGATTAATGCGGGTGACGGTTCATGTCTGCAGTATATGTCAGACTTGTTAAAACACAGCAAAGTCTGTGAGTGATGGCCATCCAGTGTAGGTGTATGGCAACTGTTGCCGATATGCATACAGACACCTTCTTGCTTAGGTGATACACAGAGGGACTGCAGAATACCTTTGGAAATGTGAATATCACAGGATAGACAAGATAACACCTGTCCACATGTACACACCATTACCTGTTCTACATGATGGGCGCTACCACCTACATGGTACTGTTGGAATACTATGTTAACTACATGCTGATGACAATGCCACAGTAGCGTTACAGCAATATACCATGGCTTGGACAACAGGTATCTTTCCGTATGATACCCTTGTGGTGGTTAGGTGTGTCATGTGTAGAATGCATTGTAGGCCACTGTATGTATTTGCAGTCATGGATGGACATATCCATAGTGTGTTGGCAAGTACATGAGACTGCTATATGCCAAAGGGTATTGTTCCCAGGGATGTGTGGGGCTCAGTAACAATGGCTACTGGTATAGTGTAGTATTGCAGGGATATCACTGACACCAGGTTCCTAAATCTGTGTATCAGTTGAGGAGACACCATGTAATGACCACTGAATGTCAGGCTATGTAAGCTGTGTATACTACCAGAATGCAGACCATTGACATGTGGAAACCGTATCACCCACAGCATACTGTCAAACCATGTCATGTTCCATGCTGACCATGTTCACAAATGTACACCTGCAAATTGGTGATGCAAACGTCACACATATACTGTCCACACCCCAACACATGCAGGCACAGGTACACACAACAGCCATGTGGCACATGTGCAGACAGTACACTTTGGGAATTAACACTGGTGTATACAAAACTGCAATGACAAACATAGTTAATGCATCATGCATGCTCGAATCTACCCACAACAATATCATTACACTGTACTGTTAACAACATGATAATATTACTACAGTGCTATGTAGTCACCCTGTGCATCAGTACCATGCTATCCTGTTCCAGCATCAATGTTACAGATGGCAGGAGGTGGCACAGTTTCATTATATGCACAGGGTGTGTACTTGGTTTGCCAGAGTCTGCCATTGACACATCCAATTGACATGTATGTGTGTGTGTGTTAGTGAGGGACAACAGTACAAGATGGGGCAACATTGCTGCGATGTGTGTGTATGTGTTAGCCCTAGGTGTTAGCATTATGTGCGTGTGTATGCATGCACACAGTTCCACCATGTGGCTGCCATATACGGGTGTTTGTGGACAGCCACAGACTGTACCTGCCAGGTCATACAGGTCACTGTCTCTGGCCACAGACATGGTACCTGCGCCTGGCAGGGGTGCTACAGACAGTATCAGGTACTAAGCCAGACTGGATACTGTCATCAGAAGCAGTGGGTTGTTGACTGGACACATGTCCCTGCTGGGACTGTCCAGAGCCATGTGCACATGGTCTTCTAGGATGGCCTAATGACAGCACAGATCCAGCATTGCTGGGGCTGGTACTGGCACTATGGGAGTGGCTGTGGGTTTGTTGTCATCCGCAACGAATGGCAGCTGATAATGTTGCTGGCAGACGTCCACGTCGATGCCTCAAGCATCCTGTACTGTCCTGGCTCCTGGACATGTAGTTGTGGAACAGATATAATGTGTCCCCCCAACATCTATCAATGACCTCGCTGATGTTACGGATGGCAGACGCAATGTCACGCATAGTGTCATTCATAGCAGTGTGATGTGCTCTAAACTCCCTCAGACCCTGCCTGGTGTACAGTTCCATACGTGCCTGTGCCTGCATTACAGCCCGGAACATAGCTGAGGTTGATAGGCCTCTGTGGGCATGTCTGACAGGGGCAGTACGACCATGGATGCTCCCACGAGAACCCCTGGACATCTGCCTGTGTGGTACCATGTCAGGAATCTGGCCATAGCTGCTGTGAGGGGCTGCATCTGGCAATGATACCACACTACCCTGGTCAATGCCCACTGTATGCTGTCCCTCAGCTAAGGACATTGGTGACAATGGATGTATCGGCAGGATGACTGTGCGCATTGATGGGGTTGACTGCTGTGTACTGTCAATTGGATGACCAACGACAGACCATGTCACACCTCCCTGTGCCATTACGCATGTATCATCATTAGCACTATCCCCAGCAGTGGCTACAGGTTCCCTGCTGCACTCCACCAGAGCAACATCAGAACCTGTAAGAGGAAGATAGGAAACACAGTTTACAAATGTGTACACGATATTAGCACACATGCACACAGGCACACATGCACACAGACACACATGCACACAGGCGCACATGCACACATGCACACATGCACACAGGTGCACATGCACACAGGCGCACATGCACACAGGTGCACATGCACACATGCACACAGGTACACATGCACACAGGTGCACATGCACACATGCACACAGGCGCACATGCACACATGCACACAGGCACACGTGCACACAGGCACACAAGCACATAGGCACACTCCTCAGTATAGCAGATACAAACACAGACACACCTGCAATCCAACACATACACAATACTGTTTTAGGGTGGGTGACCATTTCACAAGGAAAAACATCTCTGCACACGTGTCAGCATGCAGGTTATGTGTTGCACAGGAACATGCAGTGCAAGTGTAGACAGCCATTGTTAATAACAGTATACATGTACTTGATGCTTGTGTGTAGCTGTTCAGTGATTGTCTCCACCCTGGGACACAATGTGTACAAGGACATAACAATGTTGTGCAAGTGTTACAAGCTGTGGGTGCATAAATTTGCACACACACACACACACACACACACACACACACAAAACACATGACGGTGCTACACAATAACAGCTATGTGTACTTTTGTGGTCAATGGAACTGGATGTGGTGTAGTAATGTGAGTCATGATCAACATGCTTCTTGTGGTCAGTCAACAATAATAATGTGTGCCAGACAGACAGCTAGCATGCTGTACCTGAAGTGCAGTAACATGACTACATCCACAATTACACAGCCACTTGTTACATGGGTGTGTAAGGTGGCCAATAGTGAGCATTGCCTAACATGAATGTATTATTTGTTCCAGACTGTTGCACAAAGACATGATAGGCCTCTACCCCTCAGGCATATTATGTGTGCTGCATAGATAAGTGGGATGCTGAAGGCTGGCCATACAGCAGATGTCATAATTGGACATGTGTAGCAGGCTAAGGTGTAGTGTGTATGCCAAACATGTGTGTGTTGTGTACATGTGTATCTGGTGTGCCTATGCAATGTCCAGTACTGTGTTGCCACACATGTGTGTCATGCTCTGTGTATTGCATGTGAATGAGGCAGCTACTGAGAATAATGGGATATGCATAGTCTCACAGCAAACATGCACAGCATGCATTCTGTGTAGGTGTGTTACATGTGCACACACTACACCTCCATATGACATACACATGTTATTAGCAATAGTATTGTTATTACACACTCACCAGCATGGATTGGCTGCCTTGCTGTCACTCCAGAGGGACCTGCAAACATATGAGTGTGATTGCCAGTGGCCACAACTGTGCCTTTGATACTGTGAGTATGATAAAGTACAGTAGTGCAACAGGTGGCTTTCACAGGTGTACAGATTATGCTCAGAATATCAATCTTGCAGAAGATTGAGCAGGTTAACAGCTACACAAATAGTACACATCTCACACATGCATAGACTACCAGTACAGAGAATAGTCAACTACAGATATGGGATGTTACCTGCACACTCCATTTCAACATGCTGGGTGGCTCCGGCCTCCACGATGACACATGTTTGTGGATGTTCTTGTTGTTGGCCTGGAGCCACAACACTTAGGTGGTGCTCCTCCACACTGGTGAGGGGGGGTGGATAGGTACCCCACCACCTGTGACAAGCTGTTGTCTGTGGATATCAGACGCACGCTGCTGGACATGTCTAATTAAATCACTGCAGTGATGGTGTACCTGCTCATATGTCCGGTTATGCATGCCTATGTCATTTACCCGACGGACAAGTTCTTGCCACAGTGCAGCCCTCTCATGCTGGTTCTGGCTGGTCCTGGAAAACAGCATAGAGTAATTATGCACCAGGCTCTGGTGGATCTCCTGATCCTCTGCTGCTATATACGGTTGGTTTCTCTGATGTACCATCACCCTGGAAGGAAGGAAAAGAAAAATATGTGAGCAAGTCATGTGGCACACTTAATATTCAAATGTACTGATATCACTTCACTGCCATATATAGCATCTGTCTGTCTATCAGGGGATACACATGTTTGATACCACATATCAGTGCTCAGCCCACAACTGTTTGACAGTGCCTGCCACACTCCATACAACAAACTAGTATACACCAGCACTCGGCACACTGTTTGGGATACAATGCACAACCTCACACTGGGGGTATGTATCAAGCTAATGGATGAAGAATATTGTCGTCGCATGCAATGAATGCAATACACATGTACATTTTCAATGGTAATCCACCCTAGTCTTTGATGCCATACCCCTACCTGACATACGTGCACAGTTGTTACTAAAGCCAGCATACTGCTGTCACAGAGCATACATGCTGCCAGGTACACACACATACCCTGTAACACACATGTGATTGCGGCCATGGTACAGGCATCATTACACACACATTACACATACATACATACAACACACAAATGTATGACAACACAGATGAGCATTAACTGTGTACCTTATAGTACTGTGTGCCCCTACTTATAGATACTTATGCATGAGGTATGTAATCTGTGCAGACTACAGGTAACACACCAAACAGTGTTACCACAGAATGTGAACATACACCATACTGTAGTGTTTAGGCCTACAACATCAGGTAGTACAACAGTTCATACATGAGCTGGATTCGGCAGCAGTACCACTTACTAAGCATTCATGTATTGCTTCTGCCTATGATGGGACACTGCAGTTGTACACAGGGAACTACAGCACAACATATGCCAATCTACTATGTTTGCATCCCAATAACTGACAAATCTTTCTCTGGCCTCACACCAAGGACACCAACTACCATGACAGACACAAACTCACGCTAAGCTATCACACCTTTACAGACCTTGCACACAGTCAGTGTCACACTCATTCAATGTCACATAGCTGGTATTGCACTGAGTACATGTGTGTGTGCATTGTGTCATAGGTAGGTACTATGCTATTGGCCCTGGGCCTAGGGCAGCCTAGCCATATGCTACCCTGCCCTTTGGTACACATGTACTGTGATTTTACTTGCTCCTGTGAAATGGTTACACATAGGTGACTCACAGGGCATATTACCTATCTCCATGACATTCATCAGGGGTATGTATGACATCTACTAATGAGGAGCCTTGTTTGTTAATGCTGGGTGGTTTAGTCCAGAGTATGGCATATTTGTGTACAGAAACCTGTACCTCCAGCATGTGCTGTTTAGTGCGGTGACAGGGATTAGGGCCCTAGGTCATGTAGGCTGGACGGATTGTGAGGTGTTGCCATGGTGGTTGGCCCGCTGGTATGGGTGTGACATAACTCTGTATGTCCAGCACTGGTAACCGCTGTGTAGGCAGTATGCAAGGCACTCTAGCTGTGGTTTTGTGAGTCAGTCTGCATAGGGAATGTGTTTGTGGCCATTATCAGTCTTTGTTAGGTATGTCTGTGGTCTTTCCATTTGCTGTAGTTCTCATGGGAGGTACATACTGCATAGGACATTGTGAGGTGTACAGGGGTACACTGACTTGCATTTCCCTAGCTGACACACCTTTTGTGATGACACGTACCATGTACAGGGATTACAAGACTAGTGTGCCACTGTGGATATCAAAGGGGAGGCTATTGTACACCTGTGTCCCATGTTCCCTTCTGACACCTCCAGTGGGAGGCAGGCAACCACCTATGTGGTAGTTAGTGGGTAACATGTTTTGGAATGGGGTATGGTACTGCAGTATCAACACTGGTGTTCTGTCCATGCATTGGTCATCAGTACATCTGCCCCCATGTCCCCCTCTCTCACTCTCTCTTTATATATATATATATATATATATATATATATATATATATATATACATATAAATATATATCAATATATACATATCCATATATATATATATATATATATATATATATATATATATATATAAATATATATACATATCTATATATATGTATATATATCTATATACACACCGCTATATATATATATATATATATATATATATATATATATATATATATATATATATATACATATCTATAGACATTCATATCTATCTGTATACATGTATGTATCTAAATTTATATCTATATATGTATTTGTCTCTTATATCTATATTCATATACATATTCTCTATCTATCCATATATCTGTATGTATCTATACAGACCTCTCTGTCTATATATATATATATATATATATATATATATATATATATATATATATATATATATAGATATGTAGATATATAAATATATATATGTATATTGATATATAGATATATGTACATATATATATATATATATATATGTATATCGATATATAGATATATGTATATATATATATATATATATATATATATATATGTATATAAACACACTTCTTAACATCCATTGCTGTACATATACATGCACATGTAGGTACATGGACTGCCCACCTTTCATGGTGGCAATATCACTTCTGCAACAGTTGTGAGACATACCATTCTGTAATGATATTGCACACTGTTGTGCATAATGCATTATGCTGTCCTCAAGCCATATAGCTGTAGCAGGCCTCACTGGCTCAGTCCCACAGAAGTTCACCACCACATGACATATACCTGCACTGCATGCTGTTTTCAATGCCACACACTACAACCTACATTGATATGTGCACATAGCAACCTTCAACTACATATGCATGTCCAGCCTTCACTAACAGTTGCAGTATGTCCCTTGCCCTATGCACATCTTCATATACATATAGATACAGACCGCTAACACATATGGATGGTTCACAGTATGTAGATTATTAGATTATGTAGTTTGCATTACCTTTGTCTCTGACAGCTTTTTTTTTGGATTGCTGGCTTGCTAGCTTGCTGGCTGGCTGGCTGGCTGGCTGCCTGGCTGCCTGGATGGCTAGATGGCTGGCTGCCTGGATGGCTGGATGGCTGGCTGCCTGGATGGCTGGATGGCTGGCTGGATGGCTGCCTGGATGGCTGGCTGGCTGCCTGGATGGCTGGCTGGCTGCCTGGATGGCTGGCTGGCTGCCTGGGTGGCTGGATGGCTGGCTGCCTGGATGCCTGGATGGCTGGCTGGATGGCTGCCTGGATGGCTGGCTGACTGCCTGGATGGCTGGCTGGCTGGCTGCCTGGATGGCTGGCTGGCTGCCTGGATGGCTGGATGGCTGGCTGCCTGGATGGCTGGCTGGATGGCTGGCTCGCTGGCTGCCTGGATGGCTGGCTGGCTGCCTGGGTGGCTGGATGGCTGGCTGCCTGGATGCCTGGATAGCTGGCTGGATGGCTGCCTGGATGGCTGGCTGGCTGCCTGGATGGCTGGCTGCCTGGGTGGCTGGATGGCTGGCTGCCTGGATGCCTGGATGGCTGGCTGGCTTGATTTTTCTTTTTTTTTTTTTTTTTGGTCTGTCTCTCTGTCTGTCTCTGTCTGTCTCACTCTCTCTCTCTCTCTCTCTCTCCCTCTCTCTCCCTCCAGTTGCTGCAATGATATTATTGCATGTGTGGACTGGCAGTACAGGCTGCTTTTGTAGGTGTCTGCACATGTGCATGTGATGGCCTCTGCACCATTTGGTGGCCAGCATTTACTAATTGCATGCAGCCTGCTGTGTGGTAATTGCAGTTCTCACTGTGATTTCAGGACACTGCTATAAAATGTTAGGTTAGGTAGGCGTAGGCCTTTCAGTTTTGCAAGGTGGGGACCATGCTGGTTTCCTGTGGACACTGTGTCAGTCAGAAGGTTGGTATGTCTCTCATATCTAAGGCTGTGTTGTAGCCACTGAAATGCATATTGTACTGAAACCTGACTGTTGCTTTTTCCATTTCACTCTTCTCAGTGTGTATGTTATCTCACACCTGCTAATGCTAACACTGTTTACATGGGAGTATGTACTTTCCTGTGGGAGTTGTGGATTAACTGGTATACAACAGTAGTTCTTGCAATGTGTTGCTATGGCTTCACTATTTTCCCTTTACATTCACTCCTTGAAGGCCTGATATTTGTCTTTACTGGAATGTGTTGCTATGGCTTTCCTATTTTCCATTTACATTCACTCCTTGTAATGCATGATATATTTCTTTCAGTAGTAAGTTCTTATATGTTTGCTGTGGCTTGGTGACACTGCATGCAGTCTGGTGAGCCCAAGGTCTGGGGCTTGACACTTACAAAGGTATTTTATTTTGCTGCTGAGCAGTACTAGGGCCTTGTATTTTGTACTAACAATTATGAATATCAGGCACTTGCAGTGCTTGTAAACTGCTATACTCTCATTAGTTTGTTAGATGGCTACATCCTTTGATATTTCTGTGTTGTACTCCTACATGAGAGTGTGCTTGTGGGAGTAATTCTACAGCTATTCGCAGAGTGTGTAACAGCAGACAGGCTGATATTCCCATGTATTTCTGACACTTGCAGGCTTCAGATACTCTCAGGTATATATTTGACCAGCCTCAGGGAAAGGTACATATCAGTGGGATACACTCGTGATATATTTCAGATATTCTGCAGTTGTGACTGTGGGGTATTTTGAGCATATGTATTACTACACCATTTCCGACATGCAAGTAGTGTCTACTTTAACTTATTGACAGTCACCATTACGTACCCACCTTTCTGCCTACTGTTAGTACATTTCACAGGGAGTCAGTGGGGCACAGGTAACATTTTTTTGCAAATCAGGGACATCCCCGTAAATCAGTCACAGTTGGGAAGTCTGGCCTCATACCTATTCAAATATGGCGGTGTTTATCCTGCTCTGATACTGTGTGGGGTTTGTAAGGTGCTACTGTAACATTATTACCTCCTGGCATGGCTGTTTCTCTTATCACACTAATGTAATGCAATTCCACAAGAATTGCCAGTAAGGATTCAGGGAACAAGTTTTGTGTAATGGCCTTCCTATATTCCCTTTACATTCACTCCTTGTATTTCATGATATATTTCTTTCAGCACCAAGTTCTTGTATATCTGCCGTGGCTCAGTGGTAATTCATGCAGACTAGTGTTTCCAAGGTCCGGGGTTCAAGACTGACAGTGGTATTTTATTTTGGTGTTGAGAAGACTACAGGCCTTGTCATACAGAGTGACTAAGGCACTTTTAAGCAGTTGTAAGCAGGTTTGCGCTGGTTTGTGCAATGCTTACACATGCGCACACTCTCTTAGCTAAGCACACACTCGCTTAGCTAAGCACACACAAGCGCACACCCGCTGACCACTACTTAAAAGTGCTTACTCCTGCTAACACCCGCATTAATTTATTTTAAAGAAAAAAAAAATGGGGAGATAGGAAAGTGGTAAAAAAGGGGGCACAAAGAGGGTAGGACAGTAGGAAAACAAGCTCAGGATGTGCAGGAAGGATGTAGGGAAGGCCTATAGCTGCCCATTTCTTTATCAGCAACAGCTGTGCATATGTGTGAAATTTGGTATGAAATTTGAAACCTTCCACCCCTGAGAGAGGGATGAGGACAACAAAATATGTTGTACTGCCAATTAGAATTATCAGTTTACATGTCCAGTGGACATGTGTGCGAACTGGGCAGCTATGTATGGGGCGTAATTTTTTTGTGGGAACAGATTGTCCTTTTTTATTTTTTTTTCAGGTGAGAGTGGAATGTGAGGTACAGGAAATAGGTATGTTTGGGGAGGTAGGTTGGGAAGGTTAACAGACAAGACAAACAAGACACATATAGGGGCGGAGTATGACACATGTGTGGGGTAAACACAAATGATGGGGACAGATGTTTGGATATCATAAGCCCATGAGCCCACAGATGGCAACAGTGGAACTGAAATCCCCACCCATATGCAGTTTCCACTGCGCCTTCACAGCCCAGGCAGGGGCTATGCTGGGGGCTGGATAGAATGGGCAGGCACACCCGTGAGTTGCTCCACCCTCGCCTCAAGCTGGCGTAGGGGATCAGTCACAGAACGCCTGATCTCACTACACACCACAGACCAGACCCTATGGAGGGTGAGTGGAGGCTCTCCTCTGACCACACTTGCAGAGGGGGGATGAGCCCCATCCCCTGCAGCGCTTCCACCTGAAGGTGGCACAGGGCCACTGGAGGAGGAGGACCTGGCCTGGGCATTGGTGCCAGGTGCACTCGCCAGCTGAGGTGGGAGAGGTGGGTCCGCTGGAACCCGCCTTCCCTGTTGTCCTATGTTTAGCAGTATTTTATGGCATTTTAGGTTAGTAACAAACAACACCATTCAAAATTAGTTGTAACAGCATGCATCAGTATTCCCGTTAACCAAACACCCATGAATTCCGAACATTGAGCAGCAAGCATAACACATGCATATTTAGAACAACAGTGCACATTCCAACAGCATGCAGGGTTGATTGGTGGCAACAGGCCATCAGGTTTGGATATGTGAACGGGGCACATGCATCAATGTACATGTAGATATGTATGAACCAACAGGACAAATGTCCATGGGAATTAATTGTGAATACACATACCCGGTTTGGTGTGGAAGGGCATCATTTGTGAAAATAGGGTAAGGTGGAGAAATTTTACATTAACAACTAAAACTACCTATACATATACTGTAAATTCCTAGTAGATGCAGATATATATACCCTACATGTATTAGTACAGTTTCCTGTAGGTAACCTTAGGAATGTTGGTGATGTGGATGTTACTGCTACATTAATATACATTCCATTTTTATTCATATATGTTCATATCTGGCTGTGTTCAGGTACAGCATCCTGCTACATTTGATTTATATGGGTCTAGACAACTGTGGATGTTCAGAATTTCATACAACCATACTATTTCCATAATGCAAGGGTACAGCAACATATCCAATTTGTGAACAAGTTGACAGAAAACACCAGGAAAGACTCTGTTGACCAGAGACGGTCGAGTCAAATATACAGACCAGATATGACCAGAGACGGCAGAGTCAATTTCCAATATCCAATATGTGGGACGGACACAGTCCATGTTCTGTATTTTATTTAATACATTACACTCTTTGGTTGTAGCTGTCTCATTCATTTCATAATGTAGTGACTGCAGTATACCTTCATTCCAGACTTATTACAGCTTTCTTGGTAGCTTCAAACTGTCTTTCTCACACTCTCTCAATTACTTTATATTTACATTTCAGGCTGGTACTTAATTCTAGGCTTTATTAACATTTATTACTGGTTTACAACAACCCTTTCCAGCTGACTCACTCATTTCATATGGCAGAATTTACAAGGATGTATTTGACACTTGTCTATCCTTTGTTGATTGATTACCACTCATTTTCTGGCTGCAGCAGTTATCTAATATTACAATAGAAGTGGAAACTTCTATTTGAGACTTGTTTAATCTTTACTACTGGATTGCATTACACTATTTTCCAGGCTGCATCACTTATCTAATCTTACAATACTAGCAGAATCTTTCTTCTAGGCTTATTTGACCTTTATTAGTGGGTTACAACACTGAACTCTTTTACAGTCTGTCTCACTTATATTCCATGACAATACCAGCTAAATAATTACTAACCTGCCTGGTGGCACAACTTCAGCAGCCTATCAGCATAGGCTCGCTGATTCGCGGAATGAACACCTGCAGCTGTAATATAAAGGAAGTAATATTGGAACATACATCTCCATACTATAGGCTGGGATAGCATTTCTTACATACTTAATTACATGGATACTTACTCAGTAGTGGGGCGTTGGGCATTTGGCGGGCCTCCTGGATCCAACGGTTCAGTTGGTCCTCCTTCTGTCGCTTCAGGTCCGCATGGTGGTGACGGACCGGTTCACCAGTCCTCGGAATGCCGGTGACACTGGTGAGATCATGTGCTAACCGGTTCCACGCCTCTGCCTTGTATGCACCCCAGTGAACCTGGCCCTGCATGAGTTGTGCTTCATGATCATGGACTAGGAGCCAAACCATATATTTTGACTCCTCAACACCCCACCTTTGTGCTCTAAAGCGTCTTCCCTCTCTTGCCATCCTGACTGCAAATGGGTACCACAATCAGTTATGCTGTGTATTCCCGCCTATGGGGCTTATATATGCCGGTTTTCCCGCACTTATCTGTGATTGGCCATTTTGGATATTTATCAGCTTAAAAAAACCTGTTACGAAAAAAAGCAAAACAGATGAAAGTCAGTCCACAGGCAACCTTGTAACCAGCAAGCAGACCACAAGAAAGGTTTCCTTAACGCAATTTTTATTTTCACAATAAGTAAGCGTTTTCGCTGTAACACCTGTCACAGCTTCATCAGAGATAAAAAGAACAGTTTCAAAATGCTCATATTTATAAATTAAAACAGGAAGTGATCAAATAAGCATCATTTCCTAGTAAATTACTATCCTATTTAAAAAGTACTAAATTTGCACTTTAATAAAAGCATTTTTTTCACGTTGTCCTAATGTATACAATGTCAAAATCACCTACATCTATAAAATAAGTGAATAATAATATGTATTCATATATAAAATATGAAAAAATATTATATCAAAAAAACGTTATATATGTATAAAATGTACCCTTAAAATAATCAATCATGCTAATCACTATATTATAAATAAATTAGTGGCTAATCAAATATATTAATGCAATGTGTTTGCCACTAAATATATAAATAATTACCTCAAATAACTCCTTAATTTCAGAACTGATGAGATATTGCAGTTTTCATTCAGGCCAGGAGGCCTGAATGCATCTAGTTTTAACTGCCATTCCAGTTCATGATTTTCAAGTATTAAGGAGAAAGGGCCGCCTCTTATATTAGGAGCTACATGGTCTATGCCCATAAAACAAAAATTATGTCCTGGGTTGGAATTAACATGTTTTGCTAGTGCATTTTCTAACAAGTTATTTTTTATTGCATATGCATGCTGGTAAATTCGTTCCTTTAACTTACGATCAGTCTTACCTATGTAAAAAGCTGAACAGCAATTACACAGGGCTATATAAATGACTGATTTTGTTTCACAGGAAATCCTGTGATGGATTTGGTATTTTCTATTTCTCACCCTAAATGCATTTCCTGTTCTTACTAATTTGCACCAGTTGCAGCAACCACATTTAACAGACCCTTTTTGTCTATTAAAAGTACTAGAACAAGACCTACTTTGCAGCAGTTCTTTAAGATTGCTTCCTCTTTTATAAATAACAAATGGACGGGAACCTAACCTATCTAATAATAAAGGAGAACTTGCTATAAAATGCCAATTCTTTAAAATTATAGACCATATAGCTTGAGAATTCAAGCTGAAACTAGTAATAAAACTCAAGGAAAAATTCCTTTCTGGTCCCTTATGAATAATCGAAGGTTCTAAAGTATCCAGATCAGCATCGGAAATAGCATGACCGTTATTGACCTGATCTAGTAAAGGTTTATAAATTCCTTCAACTCTTTTCAAATCAACTTCTTTTGTTAATTCCTCTAAAAGGCTTAACGGATATCCACGATTAGTAAATAAATCGTTTAAAAACCGACATTCTTGTCTGAAATCATCCAATGTACTACACATCCTTCCTGCTCTAACAAGTTGGCCCTTAACAATGGACCTCTTTTGTTTTAATGGATGGAAACTAGTATAGTGCAGGAAGGAATTGCATGTAGGTTGTCTAAAAATGGTGGACTGAAAGACTTTTCTACCCAAATCCTTAAACAATTTAACATCCAAATAATCAATCTCAATATTTGAGAATTTGTATGTAAATTTAAGGCATTCTGTAGTAGTGTTAAGTGTGTCTACAAAAATCTTAGCTTCGTCTTCACCACCCTTGAAAAGGATGAATATGTCATCTAAAAATCTTGTGTAATAGTTGACAAAATTCACCAAATCCAAGTTAGCCATTAAATAACGTTTTTCCCAAAAGGCTACAAACAGGTTAGCTACGCTCGCCCCACAGGGCGAGCCCATGGCTATCCCCTGTTTTTGCAGATAAAATTGCTGGTCAAATATAAAAAAATTAGAAGAAAGCACTATGTCAAGCAATTCAGTCACAGTATCTATTTTGAGCTGAGGTGCCCCTAGATCTTTAAGAAGTAACCCAATCCATTCCACCGCCTCTCTGTGGGGAATTGACGTATATAAATCGACTAATGCACATATTCAATTGCTTATTTCTGATATTAATACATTAGACAATGTGATTAAGATGGACATTGCATTCACACAGTTTAAGTATGATTATGAACGCATATTTACAAGCATAGATGCCTTTATGGTTAAGCTTAAGATAAATAAAAATAAGAAGCTAGTGAGGGACAGGGCAGCCTATCAGGAAAATAAGGCATACCCTAATCTAGAGTTGCGTGTACCTGTTTCTAACGCTAGTCCTGATGATGCTTCTTCTAATTACATTGATGAAGGTCATCAATTTAATGATGAATTTGTTGTTGAGGAAAAGGGGAACCACTCAAATCAAGAGTTGAGACGTAGCAATAGAATTAAGGGTAACAAAAATAATAATAATAATAAAACTGGATATAACAAACGCCCGTCTGTTAATGCAATTAATGAAGGTGTTTTTTTAGGCCAACAGAACAAGAGGAAGTATGTGAACAGGAACAGGAACACTTAATTCCAACTACTCATGTAATTCCTGATTTGAGTATGCAAGGACAGTACCCTGTTATATATTAACCAACCGGAAAAAAGATTTTTCCATTTATAATTTTTCATCTTTTGAACTTGATCCAGACTTAGTTGAATTATTGGCCTTTGGCTACACCTTTGACCCTAGTACTACAGGCAATATAGCCAAGGTTATTATTGATTTGAAATGCTTCACATGAAAATTAAATCTGAAAATGATTTTCAATAATGATATAGAGTATGATACAACTAGATTAAAGCTACCTAGTGTCTTTAATCCACCTCTTCAGACAAACTTGCAACTATTTGAATCAATGTGTGAAGTGGATGTTAGACATCTTTTTAATAATTTAAACCGAAATATTGAACCATTTAAATTTAATATTTCTAGGGAGCAATGGGAGTGGTTAAAAAATCTTCGTTCCTTACCCGTTAGGTTGTTAAAACCTGATAAGGGAGGTGGCCTAGTGATGTTTGATGATTTTCAGTACAAAGAAAGAATGCTTCTTGTACTTGAATCCCCAGCTTATGACATAGCTTCACTCAATCAGATCAATGGGACATATCGTCACATTAGAGGATATTTTCGTGACCTTTTTTTAGCTGGGAAAATAGATTTGGATACATACAATTTCATAGACATCATTTCTCCAAAGACACCTGTGATGTTCGGAATACCGAAGATCCATAAGGATGTAGACAACCCCCCTATGAGGGCATTAGTGGACGGAAGGTCTTCTATGACTTACCCATGCTCTAGACTAATTGACAACATCTTATCAAAATATTTGAAATTGCTTCCATGTATTTGTAAAGACTCATGGTCTTTTTTGACTAATACCAATAATATTCCTTTTGATTCTACTTTGAATTTTTTGACAATAGATGTAGTCGATTTATATACGTCAATTCCCCACAGAGAGGCAGTGGAATGGATTGGGTTACTTCTTAAAGATCTAGGGGCACCTCAGCTCAAAATAGATACTGTGACTGAATTGCTTGACATAGTGCTTTCTTCTAATTTTTTTATATTTGACCAGCAATTTTATCTGCAAAAACAGGGGATAGCCATGGGCTCGCGTAGCTAACCTGTTTGTAGCCTTTTGGGAAAAACGTTATTTAATGGCTAACTTGGATTTGATGAATTTTGTCAACTATTACACAAGATTTTTAGATGACATATTCATCCTTTTCAAGGGTGGTGAAGACGAAGCTAAGATTTTTGTAGACACACTTAACACTACTACAGAATGCCTTAAATTTACATACAAATTCTCAAATATTGAGATTGATTATTTGGATGTTAAATTGTTTAAGGATTTGGGTAGAAAAGTCTTTCAGTCCACCATTTTTAGAAAACCTACATACTGCAATTCCTTCCTGCACTATACTAGTTTCCATCCATTAAAACAAAAGAGGTCCATTGTTAAGGGCCAACTTGTTAGAGCAGGAAGGATGTGTAGTACATTGGATGATTTCAGACAAGAATGTCGGTTTTTAAACGATTTATTTACTAATCGTGGATATCCGTTAAGCCTTTTAGAGGAATTAACAAAAGAAGTTGATTTGAAAAGAGTTGAAGGAATTTATAAACCTTTACTAGATCAGGTCAATAACGGTCATGCTATTTCCGATGCTGATCTGGATACTTTAGAACCTTCGATTATTCATAAGGGACCAGAAAGGAATTTTTCCTTGAGTTTTATTACTAGTTTCAGCTTGAATTCTCAAGCTATATGGTCTATAATTTTAAAGAATTGGCATTTTATAGCAAGTTCTCCTTTATTATTAGATAGGTTAGGTTCCCGCCCATTTGTTATTTATAAAAGAGGAAGCAATCTTAAAGAACTGCTGCAAAGTAGGTCTTGTTCTAGTACTTTTAATAGACAAAAAGGGTCTGTTAAATGTGGTTGTTGCAACTGGTGCAAATTAGTAAGAACAGGAAATGCATTTAGGGTGAGAAATAGAAAATACCAAATCCATCACAGGATTTCCTGTGAAACAAAATCAGTCATTTATATAGCCCTGTGTAATTGCTTTTCAGCTTTTTACATAGGTAAGACTGATCGTAAGTTAAAGGAACGAATTTACCAGCATGCATATGCAATAAAAAATAACTTGTTAGAAAATGCACTAGCAAAACATGTTAATTCCAACCCAGGACATAATTTTTGTTTTATGGGCATAGACCATGTAGCTCCTAATATAAGAGGTGGCCCTTTCTCCTTAATACTTGAAAATCATGAACTGGAATGGCAGTTAAAACTAGATGCATTCAGGCCTCCTGGCCTGAATGAAAACTGCAATATCTCATCAGTTCTGAAATTAAGGAGTTATTTGAGGTAATTATTTATATATTTAGTGGCAAACACATTGCATTAATATATTTGATTAGCCACTAATTTATTTATAATATAGTGATTAGCATGATTGATTATTTTAAGGGTACATTTTATACATATATAATGTTTTTTTGATATATTTTTTCATATTTTATATATGAATACATATTATTATTCACTTATTTTATAGATGTAGGTGATTTTCACATTGTATACATTAGGACAATGTGAAAAAAAATGCTTTTATTAAAGTGCAAATTTAGTACTTTTTAAATAGGATAGTAATTTACTAGGAAATGATGCTTATTTGATCACTTCCTATTTTAATTTATAAATATGAGCATTTTGAAACTGTTCTTTTTATCTCTGATGAAGCTGTGACAGGTGTTACAGCAGCTTATTGTGAAAATAAAAATTGCGTTAAGGAAACCTTTCTTGTGGTCTGCTTGCTGGTTACAAGGTTGCCTGTGGACTGACTTTCATCAGCTTAAAAAAACCTGCTTTGTCATGCTTCTATTTCCATTCATTCCTATATATATGCTAATACTGCATTTCTCAGTACAACTGTCATGGCTTAGTGGTTCAGTACTTTGACTATGGTGCACAGTATCCCAGGTTCAACTCTGGGCATTGCTTTTTTTATTTTACTACTGTCTAGACAGGCTAGGAGGTGTGTCTGCGTAAAGGCGGCTTTGATACAGCTTGCCCAATGTTGCCCACCGGTAAGCTGGTTGGCGCGCTGCGCAGCTCCGCGCAAACAGCTTACACTGGATAACATGTTATTTAGCTATGAGCACTCATATTATGCTGGGTGAAGCGTTGCTGAACTACGGGCACTCATTTTAAGTGTGATAAAGCGCTGCTCAACTCCGGGCACTCATATTAAACCTGGTAAACTGCTGCTCACCTGCAGGCACTCATATTAAGCTTGTTAAAGCGCTGCTCACCTATGGGCACTCATATTAAGCTTGTTAAAACACTGCTCACCTACGGGCACCCATATTCAGCTTGCTAAAGCCTTGCTAAGCTATGGGCAATTCTGATCCTTTTTGTATATTTTATTATGTTGGATTTCTTCAAAAATACATGGCCCATTTCATTACATTGTACTTAAATTATAGTTTTATACATATATATATATATATATATATATATATATATATATATGTGTGTGTGTGTGTGTGTGTGTCAGGGGATTGTTTCATGCTTATTTAAATAAAAATGGAAAATGATGTTGTGGGGGCTCGAACCGTGACTACCTCCTCTTTGGCCAAAGTCTCTACCACTACGCTATTGCTACTTAGCTTACTTTGCATATTTAGATCTTATATGCTTTTCAATGTCTGCTAACTCTGGCTGAGCGGAGGGCATAACCGTGCAAACGAGTGCACCTACGGGCAAACATTTTGGAAATTATAAAAAAAAAATTTTAACTGTTATTTTTACGTTTTACATTACAGTTGGGTTTATAGTCTGTGAGGGCATGTGGTGTTGTGTTTCTTGACATTTCCGCAGACTCGCTCGTGGGTGTTTACTTTCAGGACTCTGACTCTTCTGGGGGCGTGTCCCTTTGCAGAACTTGGCATTTGGACACACCCCCTACTTTTCTACATGGACCGTGTTAGCCTAGGGTATGATTCAGCATGCCCTCATGAATATGCATGGCATGCTGACATCATACCGTTAGACTGCAGCCTCCGTGTAAGACATATTAACACTTACACGGAGGTTTCATGAATCCGGCCCATAGTTAGTGCTTAACCATTGGCATATTACATTAAAAATAACTGATTCTGCATACAAGTCAATATTTGGGAAGGCTATTCTTCCTTTGCCCCAACTTTTGCAGTGCCACTCAAAGCTTATTCTCATTTTTTGAGGATGCCATAGAAATTTTACCAATAAGGAATTTATTTGTTTAATTAATTTATTTGAAGGGGAAGCTACTAATGTTTGTAGACAGAATAATATTTTTTGAAAGATAAACATCTTTATCAAAGATAATATTTCTTCCATGGTATAAATCCTTTTATTCCAGCTTTCCAAATGTTTTTTTGATGGTATCTAATAAGTTTTCATAGTTTATTTTTATGGATGTATTCCAATTAGATTTTATGATTGCACCTAAGTATTTAAGTTTGTCATTTGTCCAATTAAATTCATTGTGGGTTTTTAAGATTGAACTTATTTTTTGTTTATTAATAGTGTTTCATTTTGTTATGGTTAAATTTTAAACCTGAAATTTCTTCAAAGATCTGCAATGAGGATACAATATAGTCAATGGAGGAGTCGATATTAAAAATAGTTAGTAAAATATCATCTGCAAAGAGTTGATTTTGGAAGAATGATTTAAATTAATAGGGAACCCATTTATATTAGAGTTAGCTCTTATATAGTTTGCAAAATGTTCTATTGGCAGGACAAATAATAGAGGAGATAATAGGAAACTTTGTTTTGTTCCTTTTAATATTTTTAATGGACCTGAGAGGAATGCACCAATTTTGATATATGAGAGGATATATGAGATGGAATCATTGTACAGTCTACTTACTAATTCAATAAAGTCAGTGGAGAAATTGTAGTTTTTAAGTACTTCAAATAAATATGACCAACGTATAGAATCCAAAGCTTTATCTAGATCTAAGCTAATAATTGAAAGTTCTTTTTTTATTTGCAAGATCAATTGAAGAAAAAAGCCTAATAGCATTATATTGCACTTTTCTATTTAAAATAAAACCTGTTTGATCATCACTTATTAATATTGGCATCAGTTGGTTAAATCTCTTGGCCAGGGTTGAGGTATAGATTTTATAGTCAACATTTAAAAGAGAGATGAGACAGTATGAAGATATTAGTTTAGGATATTTGTCTTGTTTTTAAATGGGGGCTATAATAGCATATTTCCATGATGGGAATTTGCTTTCTTTTTTTCTGACTCCTTCAAATGCTTCTGCTAATATTTTTAAAGTATTATCTGGAAGTATTTTGTATATCTCTGAAATTAACCCATCTAAACCTGGAGCCTTATTATTTTTGAGGTTTTGTGTACTTTCTTTAAGTTCTTTTATTGAAATTATTTTAAATAATTTAGTATTTTGTTCTTTAGTCAGTTTTTTAACTCATGTTCTCTTTTAAAAATGTGTCTCTCAAGTTTTCATTTGTTACATTTACATTTATCTCATTTGTTTCTTTATGATGTCTTCTAAAAATCTCTAATATATCTTTAAGTCAGTTTTATATTTTGACTTATTTCCTATAGTGTCCAAAATCTCTTTAATATGCTTGGAATTTAGCAGGCTTTTGGATTTAGTTGCATGTTTTAGTTTTCATGTTTTTTGGGTTTATCAGATATGACTGCAACTTAAGTCTTTCCAAATTTATTGCGATCTTATGATTCAAGATTTCAACATATAGTTGTTTTAGTTCCAGGTTTGCACTAGAGTTTTTAATATCAAAGTGTTTTTTTAGTGTGTCAGTTTTCTTTTGTAGGTTTAGAAGGTCTTTTTCTCAGTATTTTCTTTTATTTAAATACCAATCATTAATTTTTCCAAATATATATGATTTAAGTGTGTCCCATAAAATAACTTTGAATGTCATATTATTATTATTTAAGTCAAGAAAAAAGCTCAATTCCTTTAATAACCATTCTTTGAAGTCTGGTAATTGAATGATGTATGCTGGAATTCTGTGCCAAAAGTTTAAGTCATTGGGTTTAAAAGTCACTTTGAAGCCAAAAGCATTGTGGTCAGACAAAGGACAAGAGGTAATTGAGCCCTTGTGTATTTTTAAAAACAGGCTATCAGATATAAAAACATTATCAATTATTGTTTGGGTACCAAACCTGTATGAGTAGTTTGTATATTCCAATGATTTCAAATCTTTGATTTCATATATATCCCTCAACTTTATGGAAGGGATAAAATTATTCAATTTTTTGGTTGAAGCAGACATTGAAAAGCTCCCTACTTTAGAAGTTTCTTTTGAAGAAAGAATGCAGTTGAAATCCCCAGCATAAATAGTTTCACCTTTAGATAAATATGTAATCAATTCAAGGTATTTGCTGGCTGTTCTAGCACCAATGCCCAGTATCCAATACGTGTCTGTCAGTGTAATACATCTTTTGTTAACCTCTAGGATGACTAGAATTAACATTACATTTGTATCTGAGTATGACTCAATTATTTTAGGGGTAGGTAATGATTTTTCCATAAAATTATAGTGCCTCTTCTCTTAGACTGATAGTGTGATTCAATTAGTATTGAATAACCATTTAAAGATGCTCTAGCTAAATCTCTTTCAATTAACTGAGTTTCTTGCAAAAAAGCAATATAAACTTTGTTTGATTTGAAATATTTGATTAGACTTCCTCTCTTAATAGGATTGTAAAGACTGTTTACATTTATTGTCATGCATTTATAAGTGGTCACTATTAAGGTTGGTTTTATTTATTATGGATTCTGCTATGGACAAGTAACTTGTCTTAAAAATAACTAAACTAAGTTTAAAACAAACAATCAATCTAACCATGGAAAAACTAGTTCCTGGTGTGATGAAAAATCCATCACAACCACCCTCTTCTAACATAATAATAGCGAATTAAAGCATTATTATCACTGTTCCAATTAGAGAATAAATGACAAATTTAAAATATAAAAGCAAATCTCCAATGTTTCTTAAGATATGATTTCTACCAATAAATGACTAATTTTGCTAACTATCAACATATTCAAAAATACTATAAATATACATATGTATACTGGCATTTTTAACATTACAGCAGTGAAATGGAGGTTATTTTTACTTATCAAATAAGAAGTGAATGTTTGTGTAAAGATAAAATCACATATTTATCTATGTTACATGCAGTAGTCTATACCTTAGTATCAGGTGAGGAAGAAGGAGTATACAAATACATTTTATAGTCATTAACACCCATACAAACAAGTTACTACATGACATATATTCAAGAATACATAAAAGCACTTTTGTGTCTGAGATAAACAGCTAAAGAAAGCTTTAAAATTTTTAAGTTCAGCTTTTTTGTAAATGCTGTTGAGAGAGGTTGAGTATTGTGTTATCATATAAGTCAGGCCTAAAATACAATCTATGCATATGTCAGAAATTCAAGAGCCTGAAGCTTTAGTCTTAAAGATATCACTTCAGGCAAAGGTGTTCTACATCTCTGCTGGATTACAGTTTAAGTCTTTAAGTCAATATACTTATAGAAAGTAACTTACCTAGAAACTATTTCTTTATATCTCTTTCATTAAGTAAGAGTGTGAACCAAGGAGAAAAACAAAGGGAATGGAGGGGGGGGCAACCATCATTCTCCTATTAATGTATTTATCACAGCATTATGTATTAGATCAACAAACAATATTTTATAGATGAATGAATATTTCTCAGTATATAAGGAAAGCATCATTTATCTTGAAGTAGCTTCATTATGTATCAGACATAACTTTATCAACTGTCTATTTAGCTGCATTTTATGTGTATAGGATTGTCAGTTATGAGTTTATATAACACGTATGTGGGTATCTTCTCTTTATACAAAATTGGAAATTTATATATATTTGTAGTTAAACTAACGTATGAAGGTTCAATTAAATCTGTATATTATATGAAAATGAATGATGCTGTGTATTTTACTATCACCATAAATAAACTAAACTTTGATGCTATAAAGGATTGAATGTTGCCCTGAACTGCAAGGTAATGGTGAAAACAGTTCAAAATATAAGATGCATACTCTTTGTGTGATACCTGTAGTCTTATTCTATAATTGTACATCAGGCTATGTTAATCAGCTTCTCAAGTTAACTATGAATAGATAAACAAACCAGAGTAATAGATGTTAGGGCTTTTTCAGAACTTAAAAGCAACCTTTCTATTTATATAATGTGAAAATCATTAAATTCTATAATTATTTTTATAGAACTCATATATATGTTGCCAATAACAAAATTATCACATTGCTGTATGTGTACATTGTAAAACATTACATTTTCTGGTTTCTGTATAGTTAAAACACAAATGTCTAAGCATACAAGCAATTAGAGCTTTAAACACGACAAGACAGTTTATGAAGAATATAAAGTCCATTGCACAGAAAACTTGAAGCGGTTTAAACCAAGCACTAACTCTTTCTATACTCCAAACAGTATGTTTTATCCTTCCTTTTATCTCTGACTAGACTTTCTGTTTTGTTTAATATATTCCACTCTGCACAGTGTTCTGACATTGTAGATACCTGTCAGATACTGTTCAAAAATGTATTGACATTAAAAGCAGTCCTATCCTGACATAATTTCTTGTTTTCTTGCTTCATTAAGTAAAAAGTCTTACTGTTTCTCTCTTTTCTTCACTCCTGAAAGGATCATTTCTGCTGTTGTGTGCGATTTAGCTCATCAAGCTGAGCTAGAGGTTAAAGGTCATGTAGAGTGTCAAATCGCAATGCCGCAAATCATTCCAGTATTCAAGAGTGTGATCCTCCAGTTAATGTGATGTAATTAGATGGATGACACTTTTTAAAGGTTCTAGCAGCAAAATTTGAATTAAAAAGTAGTTGGTAACCTGCCGCTCATGCATAGAAAAGCACAAACACTCGACCACCATGGGGAAAGCACAAAAAAAGAAACACGTTAACAAACCATTTTAAAGTCAAAACTTGTAATTTAAACAATTACGTCAAGAAATAACAATTCCCCATCTATACTATCCCTCCCCTTCACTAAAATAAGGGAAAATATAAGAAAAACAGATCATTGTATAAACAAAACAAGTACAGTATGTATTGCATCTCTAGTGTCATAAACATAGTATGTTAGTTTCATCATGGCAGACGCAAGCATCAGAATGTTAACTGCCTTTCTCTCACAAAAAAATGAAGTGTTGACATATAATAATTCAAACTATAGAAATAATTATTGAGCAGGGAGAGATACTACATATTTTTAAGTTATCACTGAGAAGCTTGGAATAGAATTTGCCAGTAGTTGTTTTACCCCCAGAAACCCATATAGAAAGATATAGTAATGTAATAGGGAGGGAACTATTTCTTTCTAAGGAAGTGTTTGTCTTAGAGACCATCCAATATCTTAACTATATGTGGATTAAATTAGATTTCTGATATTATAACCTTTAATGGTTTAGCAACAAATAGAAGTATCCATTAGTAATATGTAAAGTATTACAGGCAGATGAGAAAGAGAGAGAAAGAAAAAAAGATGAGAAAGTTGCTTAAGTTTACTATAATGATAAGAAATCTTACCTTAATGTGTTAGCTGCTATCCAAGTACTGAAGAAAATGTTCTTGCCAAAAGGATAATATGAACGGGGTACACACTACTTGTCTCTGAGTTTCTTACTTGTTTTGTCAGTAGAGTTTGAGGCACCTTTAGCAGCTTATCTTTTCAGGCTAGGTAAGGACAGATCCATGTCTTCAACTTTATCTAATAAGTTACTTTTTCTGATAAAGTCCATTGCTTCTTCAAGATTATTAAAAATTTTCTGTCCTTCTGGAAGAGAGAGTTTAATTCTGGCAGGGAATAAAATCTGTGCTTTGATGTCAACTTTTTTTTTTAATTTTTGATGAGGGGAACACAAGCTTTCCTTTTTGTTATCACAGTGGAGGTGTAATCATTATCAAATCTAATGCTCTTCCCATTAACTTGAACTGGATTTCCTGATCACACAGTTTTCAAAATTAAGTCTTTGTCTTGTGTTGACAGGTATTTCACTATAATAGATCTTGGGCATGATGGGTTTTTGGCAAGGGAAATGTTTGATAAGGACCTGGGGGCTCTCTCAATCCCAAACTATAAGGCTTCTGGGAGATTTAGATCTTTAGGGAGCCAGTCATTTTAAAAAAATGAATCATGCTATTCCCTTCCATTTTGTCTGGAATTCAATATATTCTGATGTTGTTTCTTCGAGATCTACACTCCAAATCTTCCACTTTTTCTAACAACAAGTTGTTTTGTTTCAGTAAGAAATCTATGCTATTTTCATTCTCTGTTTGCCTTCCATCTATCTCATTGGCAGGTTCTTCTATTGCAGCTATTTGATCAGAGTGTTTTGTGATAATTTCTTTCTACACATCAAAATGTTTCTTACTTTCTTTTTTCATATTCTCCATATTCTTTTTCCAAATTATCCATTTTTAATGAAAGATCTTGAATGTTGGCAATAATTATCTGTAGTTCCTTCTTCTTGGAACTGTCTTGTAGAGAAGCCTTTGAATGACTCATGTCAGTTCTTGTCTGATCTGTGTCAATCTGAGGAACTTCTGACAGGAATTATCTCCAGAAAAAAATTTTAAGTTGAAAATTCTTCTTAATTATATATCCTCAGTATTAGAGTAGTTATTAGAAATAAGATTCTTCACAGTTGTATGTGTTAAGATGTTAAAACCCTGTCAGAAAAAAATCTTTTAAGGCAGAGCAGTGATGCTGTGCTGCTATCTGGTTGACATCCTTGGCCACACCCCCTTCTATGCATTTTCTAACATCCTAGCTACTATGATTACTTCAACCATAACTCATGAGAGATCTGCATATTGTTGTTTCACTTTCCAAGTTTGTTAAATATTTTATGTAATTATCTTTGATTACCTGATATACATTTTTGTTCTATCTGTTATGTCCTGTCCTACCTATTAGAACATTTTCACTCATCTGGAATTATATATTAATGTAATTTGCTATAACAGTCTTCCTCCATAAAATATGTCTTAGGCCTCATTTCTGCCATATATACTAACCTGAAAATTATGTAAAGTCATGCAACATTGTTTATAGGCATTTTGTTTAATGATTTTATAATCCTTCAGAGTTTATGGGTTATGTAGCCCAGTGAAAGACAAAGAATGTCTAGAATTTAAAATAGCTAGACTATTAGTTGTTTTACTTTATAAAACACATTTATATCATTCTGAACATGTGAATTAAATAGGAAAGACTAGCATTTACTGGCAGGTATGCCCCACCTTTCAGGGAGAAGAAAAGCATCCACATTGTAAAAAACAACTAAGTTTGTACCCATGTATCTTTAGAAACATTTTCAGATTAGTAGGGTTTGTCAGCAGCGGTAAAATTATATGAAGGATCATCTAGGATAGTATTTGGACCATACTGATTCCCTGAAATAGACAACAGCAAATAAAACTGTGGCTGGCATTCATAGCTGTTTGTGCAAATTCGACAGGGGTATTCCTGATGCTTACAAATACTTAGCAATGGCAAAATTCATAGAGGCCATTTATGCTAATGCAAATGAGAAATGTTGTAAAGCGTAGCATGCTTATGAGACAGTTTTGCAATTCAAGGTCTGACATTCCTGTGGTATACACATCCATTTCTAAAAGCGATGCTTTGCCTTTAATATTGGAGTCGCAGTTTGTGAGCTTGCCTCCAGCCATCCCTTGAGTCATTAGTCCAAGTATGCACAAGCATCTTCCTGACACACAAATTAATTATTTCCCCAGCAACCCCTTCATTACTTTAAGTATGCACAAGCACTAAAATGACAAAATAAATTATTTTTCTCAGTGACACTTCAGCAGTCTCAGCATGTATGCACTAGCACTTCCCTGACACACAAATGAATTATTTCCCCAAGTGATCCCTTCAGGAGTATATGCAGGTATGCACAAGCACCAAAATGAAGCACTTCCCCATGCAAACCCTTTCACTAACATGTTCTAGTATGCACAAGCACCAGAATGAAACATTCACCCAATCGACTCATTTAAGAACATGTCCTAGTGTGCACATGCAACAAAATGAACCATTCACCCAAGCAACCCCTTCCAATAAATTTCCTAATAGGCACAAGCACTAAAATGAAAATTCACCCAAGCAGCCCCTTCAGTAAAATTTCCAGGTATGCACAAGCACCAACCGATCTCCACTCACATCTTCGTATTCTAATGGAAAACTGCTGCTCACTACATAAGTTCAGGGCTGCTTACATGCTTAGTATGCAAATTAGCTTCTTATAGATTCATGTCTATGAATCGGATTCATACACATATATGCAAAGCCCCTTAACAGCACACTAGCTGTCCCCCTGCCGCTTATGTGTTAAGCACATTATGCTTTTGTGATAGTAGTGTATGTTTAGAGCAACTTGTTTGCATGTAGGTATTCATGCTGCAAGTCCAGGATTTGCATATCCATGTAACACTGCTCTTCATGGATCAACACTATGAGAATGCAATGAATACCAACCTTCCTGAATATCAGTCATTGAGCTCTTATAATAGAGATAGGAGGATCGTAAATGAGTTCTTTTAGGGCATGTTTCTGGTGTTGCTTAACACCGTTAATAACAGCTAAAGCCAAATCTCTATGTTATTTCATTCATTTATTCTCTTATACCCACTTTATCCTATTCAAGATCACAAGGGAGATGTAGCTTGTCCAGGCATTCAAAAACATAAAACAAAATACTAATCTGATGGTAGGGCAGTCCATCACAGGAAAACGCACACACACATATACATACACACACACACACACAGACACACACACACACACATATATATATATATATATATATATATATATATATATATATATATAAGGGCATTTATAAGCCTAGCCAGAGTGTGACGGCTTTCGCCGCCCCATTGATTAATTAACTGATCCTCTGTCAAGCAGAGCGAATGAAGTGATCCCAGGGGTGTATTTTCTGTTACCCATCCACTCGTCAAGGTTTCTCTTGAAGAGTGTTAGTGAGGGGCTCTGCCTGATGTAATTTGGAATTTTATTCCAAAGCATGGGGAGTCTCTGTGACAGGAATCTATCCCTCCAGCATGTTCTATTTATTGTTGTGGCGAGGTTTAGATCACTAGAGCGCATGGCTCGCAGTGACTTAGATTTCTTTAGCTGGAGCATGTCCATCAATTCTGAGTTGGACATGGCTTTGTAAGTCAAGCAGAGGTCAACTCTGAGTAAGCAATATGCCACTGAGTACAGCCGGAGATTTTTTCAGTCAGGCTACATAGAACATATGTTTAAGGCCAGTAATCCTCTTGGTGAGGTACTTTTGTGGTCTTTCCAGCTGTTGGAAGTGTCTTGTGAGGTACATCCCAAATGGGGCATTGTACTCTATGATGGGTCTAATGAGTGATGAGTAGAGGGGCACTATAACCTCTTTATTTCTAGATGCAAACCCTTTAGTAATTAGATGGACCACATAGAAGGATTTCCTAACTACTTTGGCAATATGATTGTCAAAGGAGAGATTACTATCTACCTGGGTCCCCAGATCTCTTATTACCTCTTCTGTATTAAGGGGGCTGCCACCTATGTGGTAATTCGTGGGTGTTTTGTTTTTCCCAAATGGGATGACTATGCATTTTTTGGCATTTAGCTTGAGGCCATGACTTTGACACCAGGTGTCCATCTCAGTAAGGCCCTTTTGGAGGATGTCCATGTCAGCCAGAGAGTCATTTATGGCTCCCTGTTTGCAGTCATCGGTGAACTTGGTTAGCCATAGTCCTCCTGTGTTTGCCTGTACTTCAGAGAAGTATATGCTGAAGAGTTGGGGTCCCAGAACTGAGCCTTGCGGGACACCACTTGTGACTGGTTTATAGCCGGACCTGGAGCCCGCTATTCTTACCATGTGAGTTCTGTCTGTAAGCCAGTTGGCAACCCATCTAGTGACGTAGGGGATTATGTTCAGGCTGGTGAGTTTTTCTGTAATACCCAAGTGGGAAATGGTGTCAAAAGCCTTGGCAAGGTCAAGGTAGGCTGTGTGAACCACCTTTCCCTCATCTATGGCCTTGGTGACTGTCTCGAAGAAGTCAACCAGGTTTAGTAGGCATGATCTGCCCTTTACAAAGCTGAATTGGTCGGGTCAAGTGTTTGGAGGTTCCCAATGTCTTTGTTAATGAGTTCCATGATGATGTGCTCCATAGCCTTGCAGACTAGGCTAGTCAGGCTTATGGGGCGATAGTTACCAGGGCCAGTTGTGGCCTCTCCTTTGTGGAGAGGAATAACCATTGCTGTGCTCCATTCTATGGGCACGTAGCCTGTGGAGAGGATGAGGTTGAACAGCGTGTTTAGGTGGGGGGTTAGTTTGTTCTGTAGTTCATGCAAGACGCAGCCTGGGACACCAAATGGTCCCATTGATGCTGTGTTTTTGGCTTTTGAAAGGGCTGTTTACACCTGTGAGTCTGTGATTTTTGGGACACTACACTTTTCCGGTATTGTTGTTGGCCCTTTTGGAGGTGAGAGGGGGTGAAGTTTGCACTGAATTTATCTGCCAGGATGTTGGCAATATCAGTAGGTTCAGTATATTTTGTGCTATTTTGCACTAGTTCAGTGCATATCTGTGAGTTGCCACTTAGTTTCTTAACATAGCTAAAGAAGGCTTTGTGGTTATCTTTTGAATCCTTGGCTATTTTTCTTTCGAAGTTAGCCTTGGATGATTTCATGAGGGACCTTAGTTTCTTACTGATATTGATCAGGGATGTCTTTTTTTCTTGGGATTTGCTTTTTTTCTGAACTAGTCTCCTCTGTCTATTGTATAGCCTGTTTATTGCAGGTGTCCACCAAACTGGTTTCATTCTCTTAGAGGAGTGAGTCTTGGTTTTGCTAGGGATGGCATGATCCATGCATCCTTGTAGATGCTCATAGAGTGCATTTGTAAAGGTTTCTGCATCTTGGGCAGCATTATCCTTTAGCGTGGGGGCTGTGAAACTTACCACCTCTGTCTTAAGTAAGGTGAAGTTTGCTTTAGAAAAGTTTTTTACTGTGGTTTCCTTAGTTGGGGTGGTGGTGGGGTGTGGACATCTAGAGTGATTAGTTTATGGTCTGATCTAACCAGTGATGGGTTGACCTCCGGTGTGGAACACCTGTCGCCCATGTTGGTGATGACCAGGTCCAATATGTTTTCACCTCTGGTAGGGGAGTTTACCAGCTGATCCAGGGCATTTGAGTTGATGAATTCCAGGAAGCTCTGGGCCTGGGAATTTGTACTCGAGTAATTTTTCCAGTGAATGGTAGGGTAATTGAAATCGCCCAATATCAGGGTATTTGGTAGGGCCTTCATGTTTTCCAGTGTCTCCAGAAAGGTGGAGTGCTGGTCCTGGGTCATGGAGGGTGATCTGTAGCAGGCCACAATTTGCATTGCAGATTTGTCCGATGTTAGTTGCACATGGATGATCTCAGAGGTATCATGCTGCGCCACTAGCCTGGAGGTGTAGGTATCCTTGATGAATATGGATACACCCCATCCATTTGTGTTTTGGTCCGTGTTCTGTGGCCGAAACATGTGGTATGAGTTGTAGCCTGGTAGTGCTGGGGTGCTCTCTGGAGCCTTGAACCAGGTTTCAGTTACTGCACAGATGTCGACGTTCTCCATACTGAGGAGTGCTTTGAGCGCATACATTTTGAGATTTAAACTCCTGGCGTTAAGTAGCATAACCCTCAGTTTTTTGTTAATTGTGCTATTTATGGAGATGGGTTTGACTTTTCAGCCTTGCCTAAAAAAGACACTATGGGGGCAGCAAGAGCCTTGGCCAGTATTCAAAAGCCTAGGGGTGACAGATGCAAACCGTCTCTTGTGAAGCAACGCAGCTTGTCAAGCATGTCGTCCCAGGCTGACAGACACTGGATCCCCTTTGAATGACACCAGAAGCTTAGCCAATTGTTGAAATTGATCATTTTTTCTTTATACTGAGGTATCATTCTTGGTGAGGGTAGGATGCTACTCAGGGTCAGGGTCATACCAGCCTGGGCTGCATGATCAGAGAGCTCTTCCATGTCTCTTTTCATGTAGTCCAGGGAGGTACATCTCAGGTCATTCACACCAACATGAATAATGACAGTCATATTTGTACTTTTTCTGGAGTGACCTGAGTGCTTGTGTTATGTGGCAGATTCTGGCTCCCGACAGGCAGCTAACAGTAACCTTCTGCTTGTCCAGCCTAGTGAGTTGGACATCAGTGTGCCTGACTATAGAGTCACCTATTACTAGTGTGTTAGGTATGTTATTTTGCCTTAAGTACTGTGATTGTGCGGCACACTGATTTTGTGTTTTATGTGTTGTCTGGTTTGTGATGGGAAGTGCAGGTTGTTTGGGTGTTTGCTTTGCAGGTCTCTGATGCTTTTGCAGGTTTTTATTTAGAGCCTCCGAGTATGATTTTGTGTATTTATGTGTATTTTTTGCCAGTGCTGTTTTAGTAGGTTTGTGAGCAGCTGGAGGTGTGGTGCAAGTGTTAACCTTCTCCTCTTGACTGTCTGTTCCAGTCTTGGGTGGAAACAGCTTAGCTTCCAGTTTGGCTGTATAATTGCATCTCTCACATATGTTAGTGTTTTGTGGTAGGAGGAGAGGGTTGTCTGTGTACATGAGGCAGTTGTAACATTGCCTCAGGATACCCAGATTCACCAGCTGGACTGGAGAGTGCACCTGAAGTTGCTCTTTGGTCATGCCTGAATAGTAGGGTGAGCTGCTTAGTCGCTTGGTTGGTGAGGGGTAAATAAAGAGCCTTGCCCTGCTGGGCAATCAGTGTCAGGGTATATTAGTGCTTGCTATTAGGACTGAGCAAGTGCTGGGCTGTAAGATGCTTTTTGAGTGCTTAGGTTGAGAGTTAGACTAGTTTCAAGGGAAAAAACTGAAGAGGAGACTTAGTGGAGCTGGGAATAATTTAACCATAGCTAACCGGCACTGCCCAGTGCACAAAACCATGCAAACGCGATTTTTATAGTAGGGAAATGAAAGAGATAGAAATTATCCCAAAATGGCCAATAAACTACTAACTTCTGGGCTGGAACCACTCCTCCGGGGACACATAGGTTTCTCAAAGCTCCCCTCTCTCACAGCTAAACAGAGAAACTTCCTTCTATCCAAGTAAGGTATGGGCAACTCAGAAACTTGTATCACAGCCCTGAATTCAGCACTAGCCTGAAAACTGGACTATACTAGCTTAGAAAGGCTTTAAACAAAGAATGTTTTTGTTTTTTTTTTTAAAGATAAGGCAAAAGCAGTAAAAAATACACCTAAAACAGCTTTAAACGACTACAAACGATCAGAAAAGGCTATCACACTTTAGTGTGTAGCCTACAACAGTTAAACAAATTATTTAAACAAAAAACAACTTTTTTAAGAGTGCAGGCAGTCAAATAAGTACAATATGTGAAAAAAACAAGCTTTTAAATCACAATAAATGCTGGAAAATCTGCGTTTAGGTGGAAAACAGTTAAGTACAGCAAGAAAATACAGAATACTGATACTTAATCACTCCAAAGTCTCTCTTCTAAGCTAGAAGGCTTGTATCAAGTTTAAGGCTTTCTAGTGCTACCCAGTAGGTTAGTTACAGGAAAGATGGGAAACAAGTGCAGATGTGGTCTTTTAAACCAGAAAGTTGAAAGAGACGGACAAACTGTCCAAATGGTCAATGAACTACAATTTCTGGGCCAAGAAACTCTCCTCTTATGGTATACAGGCTACCTAGTGCTTACCACTCCCATTGATAAGCAAGAAGGCTTCTCTCCAACACAGAAAGGCTTTGGGGGGGGGGGGGGTCAGAAGCTTACAAAGAGTCCTGGATACAGCAAATCTGTACCTAGACTAGACTAGTTACAGGAAAGGTGGGGAACAAGTACAAACATAGGCTTTTAAGCCAGCAAGTCGAAAGAGATTGCTCACACAATGCATATACATCTATGAAAAATGTAGGTGATCTGCACTTCACTTACATAATGTGTTTGGAATGTGATACACCTCAAAGAAATGAGAAAAAGGACACCTTAACAGATTACAAATGCACATATATGACTTCACACCAAATAACATGTGCATCTTTTTATGATTAAAAAAGAACACAACTAAGCAAATTAATTTAGATGGAAAAATAGGTCACATGATGTCACTTAAAATCATAGAAATTGCTCATAAAGGTGCAAATGTATGAATATCATGTATAATTTCAGCATAATATGATTTAAGTACAACTCATGGTAGCCACAGGGTTAATATTTTAAACTCTTTAGGTTCAAAATGTTTTTTATGCTTGATATGCCATTAAAACTGCTTTTCTAACAGCTTAAAATAACATGCTCCAGTGATGTTTATGTAACTCAGTAAAGGCATTCAAGTCACTGTCATTTTCACTTGTAATTACAGTTTCAGTTAGAAATGTAAAAGTATGATTATTATTAGTTTCCATGATGCATGTTTAGACAGCACCTTCATTTCAGTCCTGCATCTAATATCTGAGCAAAGTTCAGCAATTCCTTTTTTAGTTGTAGAATACTTTTACCAACCCAGAAAAAGCAACATAAAGACAGATGGCTAAATAAATGACATTAAATAAATGACATTCTTTGAACCACAGACCACACATAAGATTAAATGCAAATATTTCATTTGCAGCTGGATGCTTGGAAGATAAAAATGTCACTATAGGCAGATAACAAGAGCATCTGTGGCAATAAAAAGTCTTACTTCTTAGATTAGTGAATGCATTAGTGGTGAAAGCATTATCTTTATAACAAAGCTGTATCAGTTACTATGCATTTATTTAGCTTTATTGATTGGGGTAAAGTACTGACCCATGAGGACCTATTTCAGACTTAGTCCTGGAATGGTATAAAAAACACAGTACAGTGAAAATCACAATGCAAGAACAACAAATTTTACAAATAAATCATATAAGCATACATGTTCTATGAGGCTTCTAACAAGGGTATAAGCAGGCATACTTTATGTACTCAACTGAGTAATTGTTTTCCTTGAACTGTCTAAAGAAAATTATATATTTCAGAGACCAAATGATGTTTGCAGCTGCTTGATGTACTGCATATAACATACATTTGTTCAATGTTTTATTAGTGCCAGGATTTTTTATGTAAAAAATTGTATTTATGGATACAGGAACAATGGCTAAACATGACACATACAATTGTCATGTGAGTAGGGGGTAGCATTCTTAGAGATATGCATGCTTTCAAATGCAGGGTGAAGTGGCAATTGGCAACAGTATTACACTGTGATACAACATGGAAGTTTTTGTCTATATCCCTGGCTCCAAATGGTTGTAAAATGACACGCTTCAAGTTCTTAGCGATAATAGTTTTAACAGAATTAAAACAACTTTTGTAAGTAGTGGGAGAACTGACAGTATAGTCATTATTAAAATATTATTGTTATTATTATTATTATTAGCCAGTAATGTCAACTGGTTCTTGAGACTCAAAAAAATGTTTTAACCTTAGCATTTTGTTTCTTTACTTTATTATTATTATTAATAACTTTCAATTCAGATTTATTTTAACTTATTGTTTTAAAATCTAGTTCCACAGATACAAGCTCAGAGTTAACAGCCAGTGGAGAGAATATCGGTTCTAAGAACATAAATCATGGGTGCATAGCATACGGCCTCTGTCTGTGCATTTCTGTGTTTGATGTAGTCATTTTTATATAGAAATTCTTATGCTACCATCAATATTGTGTATTACATCTATGTATAAAAAATGAATCCTAGTGTTTGACATATCCAATTTAAAATAAAGCAGTGAAGTGTTGTTATTCAACTGTTCAACATCATACAACATAATTATATTACCTCCCCGTAACAAAAAAATATCATCCACAAAATGTTTAAAAAATAAAACGCATTTGTGAAATGGATTTGTTTAATTAAATATAAACTGTTCTTCCCAGATAGCTAATGTAATGTTAACACACTCTTAGCCATGGGGGGGGGGTCTGATAACACCACCACTTAATTGACAAAATATTGTTAACTTAAACATAAAGGTTAGAACACCCCTGAAAACCCATGGAGATGCATGGATAAAATGCAGAGTCCTCACAGAAGGTACTACAAATCAAATGCAAAACTCAGTTAAATATCTGGGGTATAAAACTTGTATCCAACTAAATGCAATCATCTTTTCCCATTTTTGTCAGTTTCTGGAAACTCAAAGCACAGTATAACATATATTTCTAACAACAAATATATATATATATATATATATATATATATATATATATATATATATATATATATATATATAAAATTGCAGTAAACACCAGACCTAATACCGTCCCCCGGATTTACTAATCTTCCATGCTTAGTCCTGCATGGAAGCGACCGTTTAGGAGCAGGGCAGCAGTGTGCGATGCATATTAATGATGCACACTGCCCAAGCTCCTAGGCTTACGCAGGGCGTGTAAGAGTGCAGGGGGTGTGTCTGAAAGCAGAGGTCTCAGAATAAACACGCCCCCGCAATGTAGAACAGCAGAAAGGGAAATGCAATGAGCGAGACTGCTCACAGGTGACCGCATATCCCCACCAACAGTCCCCCTTGTGTATAACATCAACAGAATATAGAAATAAACTGAAGAAACCTTTTTTTTTTTTGTAAACATCCGATTACAGCTAACCGTAGATGCACTGGTGTGCCCATCGCTTAGCTACGGTTAAAGCAGCTTAAAAAGCTAAAGAGGATAACAAGGAAGATATATGCAAATAAAGCAGCAGAGCAATAGTGTAGTGGGCAGAGCATTTGCCTTATGAACAGGCATTCCTGGTTCGAGTTCCATTCCAGCACATCCAATTTTCTATGGCAAAGCACGTTATGACCAATATTTTTGTTGCATAACCCACTAAATAACATATATTTATGAAATGGAGTACTGCAGTAAATGCACATGTGAGGTGTCAGTGTCATAATGAATATGGCACTAGTAAGCAGGTTTTAAGCACCAATTAGCATATTTAAGCATAGTAAGCAAGTGCAACCCCGTTTGCGTACAAGCAATTCTCAAGCTAACTCTCTGTAAGCAGATTTAACGGCAGGTTAGCAGTGCTTACCATTGGGCAAACCCGCTTACAACTGCCCAAAAGTGCCTAAATCACTCTGTATCCAACAGCCCTTGTTCTGCACATCAACAAAACAAACAGCAATGCAAGTCTTAAACCCAAGACCATATACACCGTAGTCCCAGGAGTTATCCACCAAGCCATCACAAAAGTACAGAACAATGAGGTAGTAGCAAACAAATCCTCATCATAGTATAACCAAACTGAACCTGTGAAAGGCATCAGTACACAGTCATATGTGACATAACCCACTACATAACATAAATATGTGAACTGGAGTACAGCAGTAAGCCCAGAAGTGAGGTGTACTTGTAATAGAGTGTTGAAGTCCCCAATAAAAGACAAGGACCCCACAGAGTGTATGTACACATCAATCAGGGATACCAGGCATACATATAAGGTGTAATGAATAATAACACAATGACAAAAAGGCATTATAATGAAAGTCTAATGTAAGCAATGCTAAGCATTGCACAGGCCAGCGTAGGAGGTGTGAGCAATGTATAGACCAGCTAACTCATTGTGCCCAGTGGTATACCTCTTTAAACAATGCCAACCTTAGGTAAGCAAGTTAGCCCATAGCTTAGCCTTTTCAAAACCGGCCAATCATGAAAAAGTGCTGGAAATTGGCCCTACTTAAACCTAAGAGGCGGGAATACATCTCATAACTGGTTGTAGCTTCCCCTTGCAGGCACTATGGCAGTAAGGGGAGAAGGAGTGCACTTCTGGGTGCAGCGCTGGTGCATCCAGGAGTCCAAGGTCATGGCAGGACTCCTAGTTAAAGACCATGCACAGAGACTGCTACAGGGCCAGTACCAGGGCTCCCAATATAAGGTGGAGGCCTGGGACCATCTCGCCCGTGACCTCATCAGTGCCACTGGCATACCCCGAACTGGTGAGCATGTGAGGCACCTCTATGCCGACCTGAAGTGGTGGAAGGGGAACCTCTTGGAGGAGTGGCTCCAAGATGCTAGAGCATCAGGGGATGTGCCAGACGTCTGTAAGTATCACCTCGGTATGTGTGTAATAAATGCAGGCTCAGGTATATCATGGATAGGTATAGTAAATTAATTGCTAGTATAAAACCTGTATTGTTCAAGGGAAGTACTGCATATACAAGAGAATATAGCAGGAAGAGTCTCATATTGTTTGTATATCAATAAAAGTGTAATATCCTGACAAAGCAGGTCTAACTGCTGGACTGCATGTGTATATTCTAGTATCATATGGTAATGTAGATTTGCAATCATGTAATAGTACTGTTGTATTAAGCACTGTTACCCACACAATGCACCATAAATTGAATGTGTAGGAATGCCTGTATATGACAGATGTAATCCCCAGAGCCCATTTAGTACAACTGAGCGACACATAGACAGTAATCAGGGAAAATGCAGACAACAAAAACCGAATAGTACATGCAACTGAGATGTGAACTGTTTATTTAGCGCACTCAGCCACGGTTCGAATCCTGCCAGTGGTAGTAGTCTGTATACAGAATCATACACCACAACTGTACAGATATGTCCAGAATGTCTATTAAAGTGGCCCATATCTATTGCCTATCAATCAGTCCCCCTGGGAAATCAGTGGGATGATCCCAGATGTATAGACAGCAAACAGGAAATACAACTGATTGACACACATCTATGACAACAAACCTGGCACACTAGCAACTCCCCAATACCTTATGTGACTAAGAAGCCACGTATGTCCCAGTTACACCCCAACGTGTTAAGTTGTGGTCAGAGTGTGTACAGTAACAGAGTGAGATGTATGTGCATAATAGTAATGTGGAAACTGATACTGTGTGTGGGAACATTCAGGTAGTGCTAATAAACATTCATCCCACAGGTCTGTCAGATACCAACACTGTGCCCAGAAATACAAGAATGATTTGCAGTTGCCCTGAATAATAAGGTATTACACATCACTGTCACCCATGTTGTCCTACAACATATAACTGTCTAGGAAATCTGTATAAGAGTGTTGTTATACAAGGTCAGAATGCATAAGCACAGGGGATTAATAAGACAGAAAGCAGATTGGAGATATACAGCAATATCAATATAGCACACACAACTGTGATGGACAGTGTTTAAGCTGTAGCAGACACAGCCATGATCTGAATCCTAGGAGTGGAACTAGACTGCATACAGATTCATACCTCACAACTGTACACGAGGCCAGAATGTTCAGTATATGTGCTCATATCTCCTGCCTGCCCCCCTGGTAAGTCTGTGGGATGATCCCAAATGTGTAGCCAGCAAACAGGGTATACAAGTGATTGTCACCCATCATGAGAACACACCTGTCACTCTAGCAACCCCCAAAACTGTTGGGAGAGTAATATTTCAAGTGTGTCCTATCTACACTCCCATGTTGTCAAGCTGTGACCAGAGTGTGTACAGTAACAGAGTAAGATGTATGTGCATAATACTAATGTGGAATCTGGAAGTTTGTGTGGCAACAGTCAGGTAGTGCTAACAAACATTGCTCCCACAGGTACGTTGGATACAAACACTGTGCTGAGAAATACAAACCAATATAACTGATACTGTCCACCCTGGTACTGCAGGGGATTGTGAGTGTTGCAGTTTCTCTGAATAATAAAGTATCACTGGTCACTGTCACCCACACTGTGCTACATAATATAACTGTTTAGGAAAGCATGTATATGTGTATGTCAGGTCACTAAAGGTGGAAGAAGGCAATGTTCTAGATATGTCCAGGTACACAAGCATGTGGTCAACACATGGCCAGAGTCTGTGCAGAAAGAGTTGGATAGCATAGTGCAAAACATCAACCCGGAATCCAAGCATATGTGTATAAACAGTTAGTCAGTGTTAACAAACATTCCCTCCGCAGCTATACCAGGTAAGAGGTGAAGCAGGTAAAACCGGTTCATATGTAATGATGATGACAGTCATATCACTGTCCAAAATAAGGCTATAGGGTAGTGTAGTAAGACTTGTAAGATACAGATAACAGTACTGACTAGGAAAGTAATGTGGACTACAGGAATATACTACTTGTTAATTGACATCTTTCCCTCCCCCCACCTTATCTCCAACAATAATCAACACACCCACCCCAACTGATATGTAATGACTCCGATAATGTCCAATTGTTTGATAAATATTTTAATGGTTCCCAGGCATGTGCCATATTGAATTATTTTAACATTGTTGGCATGGTGCCATCAACGTACCTGTATGCTGTTCTTATTACCACTGTGGTCCCATATATGCATGTGTTTTGTTTGCTATGCAACTGCTCCGTATCTGGTATCTGGGTTAATAGGAATATCTATGCATGCTGTTATACCTAACCTTGGAATGTGTTGACTATTACAAACCCCTATATGATGATGAAATTGAAACACTATAGCATGCTTGGGAAGGCCGGTCCCAGAGGTCCCCCCTGTCCCACCTCAGCTGGACGTGGAACTGGGCACCAGAATGTCTGGGGCCCAACCCTGGACCTTCCTGTCCATTGGTCTTGCACCACCTTCGGTTGTAACCACCTTCAGGGATGGGGCTGGACCCCCCAGGAGTGAACAGGCACCTGTCACCCATTGCCAGGTTGGGGTCATGGTGCATAGAGCGATCAACGAGCAGTTCGGTGATCTTATACTCCAGCTTGAGGGCCGCGTGTCATGATTAGAAAGTCAGCGTGGTGCTGTGGCTCAGTCCCCACCACAACCACATTTGGGGCTGTGAAGGTGCAGTGGTGATTGCCCATGGGTGGGGACCTCAGTCTCACTTTTACCACTAGGGGGCTTGTAGGCTTCCGATATCCCAACACCCCTCCCAATCAAGGTATTTAACCCCCACATGTGTCATATACTGCCCCTGTATGCGTCTTGTATGTATTGTCTGTTAACCTACCCAACCTACCTCCCCAAATATACCTATTACCCCTCCCCAACATCCCACTCTCACCTGAAAAAAGAAAAAAAAGGCAAGCTGTTCCCACAAAAAAATCTTGCCCCATACATAGCTGTCCATTTTGCACACATGTCCACTGGACACATGTAATCTGGTATAATTGGCATCGCAACTTATTATTGTTGTCCTCACCCCCCTCTCCTACGGGTTTGAGTGTCCAAATCTACCTCCAAAGTGAGTGTATATACAGAGCTGTTGCTGTAGAAGTAATGGACAGCTATGGACCTTACCTACACCCTTCCTGCACATCTCTGGCTATTTTCCCTACTGTCTTTCCCTCTTTGTGCTCTTTTTTCACCACATTTCCTATCAACCCTTTTTTCTTTTCTTTTAAAGAAATTAGTGTGGGGTAAGTGGGAGTAAGTACTTTTAAGCAGCAGTAAGCGAGTCTAAGCCTGCTTGAGTGGGGGTAAGCAATGCCTACACTGGTTAAGCAATTTAGAAGCTAACTGAGTATAAGAAACTGTAATCGGAGGTTAGCAGCGCTTACCTCCATGCAAACCCATCCAAACCCGCTTACAACTGTTTTAAAGTGCCTTAATCACTCTGTATCCAATGGCCCATGTCCTGCCCAGCAACAAAATAAACAGCTTCTGCAAGGCTCGAACCCAGGACCCTGCACACCATAGACAAAATTATTTGCCACTAAGCCATGCCACATATCCACAATCCTAATAATTTCAAAAACATATCATCCAGCCGAATCATTAAAAAGTACAGAGAATGCACTCCAACATTTAGATGTATGTGTGTGTGTTGTTTTTATTTTGGCTTTTCCCGGTTAGGGGTCGCCACAGCAGAACTCCGGTCCGCTAATGATTGGCAGTAGATTTTTACGGTGCCAAGGTGCCAGCTTGATGGCCAACCTTCAACGAAGGTACACCCATTCACGCATATCTTTCAAATGCTACTTGACCGCAGGGAGGACATGCAGACTCCACACAGAAGGCGGTTCAGCCAAGAATCGAACGGGAAAACCTCTTGCTGTGAGGTGACAACACCACCGCTGCACCATATTTTAATATCTAAACAAATACAACATATCTATATGTGTAGATATATATATATATATATATATATATATATATATATATATATATATATATATATATATATATATATATAAATATATACATATAGATAAATATATATGAACATATATTCATGTGAATGCCTACATCAACACACATACACATATATATATATATATATATATATATATATATATATATATATATATATATATATATATGTCTACACCTGTATGTCTACATATACACAGCAAGTTACATATATGTAAGTAGATATATATATCTATGTAGGTATATACGGACATAGTTATAAATATGCAAGCAGATATATATATATATATATATATATCCATCCATATAGGTATATATGGACATACATGTGTAGATATTAATGGGAGATTAAATTGTGTATGTCCCCATGCACTGTTAATGGGGTTGAGAGGCCCCAAACAATATATGTCTTGTACGAATAGGTATACCCCCCCCCACAGCCAAATACATCCGCCCTGCAATACACTACCAAGTGTTGCAGATCCCATAACCAGGTCCTGACATGATATAGGCACAAGATGTTAACAGTACTACATCCCACCTGTATGATGTCAGGCTGGTATTGGTAACATATCATGTAGTACAGTCTGGCTCCCATAGGAAATGTAAAATGTGGAAGCTATCAACATCCCCAGGATACATATACACAGACACATATATGCAGATACAGATATACATATATATATATATATATATATATATATATATATATATATATATATATATATATATATATATATATATATATATATATATATATATATATATATATATATATATATATATATATATATATATATATATATATATATATATATATATATATATATATATATATATATATATGTATACATATACACATACATATACATAGATATACATGTGACTACACATACACTCACAGAGATATGTACAGTAAGATACTTATGTAGTAAGCGCCCACAATATGGAACAGCTACTATGCCTACAGTTAACACCTTAACAACTGGACACTGGATGTGCCACCCATACAAATGACATTCGGTGCCTGCAACATATACCCACAGAGAGGCCACAGGATAAAACATCACACACAGGTTTGCAGAAATGGAATACCTTTATTTATGTACTATTACACATGTATATGCCATGTCACAAAGGTGTTCAGACACTGACATCCATATCAACAGAGTAATGCAACTGTGAAACAGTTATACTAATACAGTAGTCTGGAAAGGTCCACAACTGTTGCTGTCCAGGCCACACCCTCCAAATCATACAATAGTGAAGACAGACTGGGCCACAGGATACCACATAATCAACAGTAAGTGATGCAGGTGTATAGTCCAGCAGCCTCTATCTACACTCTGTACACAATCACTAGGTGGTAAAGACTTTGGTTGACCAAATGGGATGTAACTGTTGCATAACAAGGCATAACTGACACCATCACAGGCACAGTGGCAAACAGAACAGTCTGTATGGCAGGAGGCAGTAGGCCTGCAGTAATCCAGTTAATGTAAGTAATGTCAAGCTAGGGGAAATGTATGGTACTGTACATCCAGATACCTTAAAGCAGCTCACCCCTGATACCCCCATATTTTGTAACAGCCTAGGTTATGTATGGTGCATCCCCCCCCAGACTCAGTAATACAGGGCCAAATAACACTGTTACATACACTGGCCTCTGGAGTGCATATGGGCACACATGTATTTTGTAGGTGAAGCCCACACATATATGGCCCCAGCCCATGTCTGGAGGATACAACAGCAGTAGACTGCTGGCAGGAATGGCAGTGTGGTATATGTATATGTGCAAATGTATCACTGTCTGTATATGTATAGACATATAATGCTCTGTATATGTATATATCTGGGTGTGTATATGCATATCTATGTACATATACACACCCATCTATATATGTCGATATGTACATGTGTAATTATCTATATAGATATCTGGATAATCATATGTACATATATATTCACCATATGTCCTGAACATGGGGTGTAGCCCTACCTCAGCCCCTATAGTTCCAACTTTATAGTGCAAGGGGATGTCAGGTATGTACAGCGGGTATATTAATAGACTATTTCTACTGTAACAGGGATTGTCTTCACAGACATGGTGTGTGTGGGAGGTCACACCTGCTTATCACATGTGTGCCATTGGCTACTGACAGACATCCAAAGGACATCATAGTGCAGTACCGCTGCAAGCATGTAATGCTCCTGTGGACTACAGCAAAGATATTGGCCAATAGATGTGGGCATTCTGACACACTCTGTACAGTCCAGAGGTATACACAGAACTCCTTAATGCAGAACATGTGGACCAAGCCTGACAATATGGATGTTAACAGCCATGTAGATGGGTATAACACATAATGACTGGTATACATTCACCCCTCATAGGTTATGCATTCACACACCCCTGGTTGTCCTGACACATAATAACTGCTGGTACAAAGGTGTCATGGCCACATGCTACCCACTAGATATTGACATACATCTGAACAGTATCCCACCACTCTGTCTGACATACATGACTGTTAAGGGAGGTCTGGCAGCAGTACATCTGGCAAGTATCTGGACATGACATCTCACTGGGTAAGTACACTAAGCTGCTAGGCATGTAACAAAGCACTGTGCAGGCTACAGGCAGACTGGCTCAACACTGGCCTACATCTCCTATGGGGGAATGCACATGTACCTGCATATATAGCAGGCTCTGCAGGTATGTCACAACACAGGGTAAGATACACCTGTGTGAAAATGCATAACCATAACCAATGTGAACACAGCCACATATGGTAAGCTAGCATAATATTACAGTCATACCTCCCAACCATACCGAATTCCTCGGTAAATACCGGTTTTGAGGGCAAAATACTGGGGTGCCACGAATTCCCGAGTGGCCCCTTTAATTTCCGATTTCCTGGGATTTTTTTAAGTTTTTTTTTTTGGACCATTCCTGACGTCATCACCAGTCCCTGGGTTTTATTCAGCCAGTGCAGACAGCACTTTTCTTCCCCCAGCTCCGGCATACAAAGAAAAAAAGACTTTAACCATTTACTTAATTTATTGTACCAGTGTTTTTCTCACATTGAATTTACTAATACTTTTTATGCACATAATGTGTTGCATTGAATGTGTGGTGACACTTTGATTTCTCGCTGCATTGAAGCGTACAAATTAAGTTTACTAATTATTTGTTATGCGAGGCCTTGAATGTGTGGGCACTTTGATTTCTCGCTGCATCAAAGTTATGACTTGTACCAGAGAAAGTGGAGATGCATTGATACTGCACTGCTAGTTCCTTTGCAATTTGAATATTGTTATGATTGGCATGTGTGTATCAGTTCTTTATTTTGAATGTTGTTATGAGACCACAATAAACCGCAATTTGAACGTTATGTTATGACTTAAGTTACGAGCCCTACCTAGTACCTACTGCCTAACTGAATTGGAGTGTATCAGCCCCTTTTTGCCTCAATTTGATTGCTGTTATGATCCCTACCTACTGCCTAGCTAAATTAGAGTGTGTCAGTTCAGTTCCATTTTGCAAAGTTATTACGAGACCTAGTGGAGTGTCTCAATTGGAGTGTGTCAGTTCCTTTTTGCCGCAGTTTGATTGTTGTTACCAATATGAGCCCTGCTGCCTAGCTCTAACTCAATTTCCTTTACAATGTTATTACGAGACTGTTTCCTTTGCAATGGAGTGTCCGTTCCTTTTTGCCGCAATTTGAGCATTGGTACAAGCCTTGCCTACCGTCTACCTAAATTTGAGTCTGAGTTCAGTTCCTTTTTGCAGTGTTATTACGAGACCTAGTAGAGTGTGTTTTTGGCTCTAGTGAGGCAATTGATTTCTCACTGGATTAAGTGAACTGCTTCTTATATGTAACTGCCATTGCAATGTAAGTTGCATAGCCCAAGAGATAAGATTAACTGTTGTTTAAAATTTCACTTCTGCAAATTATAATAATTTTTCACATCTTAAAAAGCAGAAGGCATGGAATTGCTTGTCTTCATACAGTTTCAGGGCTGGCTGAACTAAGGAGCTGCTGACATTCCTGTGGATTCAGAAACATTGCATCTGCAATCATGGTGACCCATAAGCTGTTTACTATGCATGTCTGTGAAATGATCTAAGGAATGTGCCCAGGCAAGTGAGCATGAAGAGCAGCTCAAGAAAGATCCTCATTGCGGCCACAGCAGGGACCTGTAGGAAGATTGTGTATGATTGTGGTGCAGCCTCAGGGGGTACAAGCAGCAGTAGTGGTCATCTGTTGAGCATGAGCCTTGGGAGCACTCACAGTAGTCCCACTCACACAGCTGTTGGGAGGGAAGATTTATGGCCACCCTACATGATCATGAGGCTTGTGTGCTACTATGTTTTTTTTTAACCCAAGGATACATATGCAGAGAAGATAATTGTGGAAATTAGTAAGGGAAGTATTATTAAAGTAGGAGAGCAAAAGAAGTAGTAAGGTAAGTATTATTAAGCTAGGAGGGTAGAGGAGGTAGTAATCGAAGCATTATTAAGGTAGGAGGGTAGAGGAGATAGTAAGGGAAGTATTATTAAGGGAGGAGGTTAGAGGAGGTACTAAGGGCAATATTAAGGGAGGAGGGAAGAGGAGGTACTAAGAGCAATAATATTAAGGTAGGAGGGTAGAGGGGGTACTAAAGGAAGTGTTATTAAGGTAGGAGGGTAGAGAAGGTAGTAAGGGAAGTATTAATGTATGTGTGTAGAGAAGGTAGCAGGGCAGAAACTAACACATAATATAGACAAGACTACAAATGGAGGTGGTGACAGTTGCTGGTTCTAGGTGTGTGCGTGTGTGTGTGTGTGTGTGTGTGTGTGTGTGTGTGTGTGTGTGTGTGTGTGTGTGTGTCATGATTCTAGGAGTTTCTCAACTGTCCACAGTTTCACAGAATTTGATAACTTCCTCTGGTTTTCTGGCAAATCAGTGAGAACTAAATTACTAAATAATGATAACCATTTAAGTTTCAGTCTTCCTATCTTTCAGGAAATGCATGGTAACACTGCATGGTAAAACAAAGCATTTTATTCTAGCAACTTTTTAAGATTATACAAGCAATGTTTAAAATGTGTCCCTGGTTTTGGGCCTTTGCACCCCCCCCAATAAATATTAGTTTTATCCAGATTTCTTGTTTTGTATAGTTCTTCAGGCAGAGAGAGAAGTTTAGTGCTGCTTATGCCAAGTCTGTTCATGTTATTAGCAGCACAACAGGTAGTATACTTGCTTTTGATGCATAAGGCTGTGGGTTCTACTCCCACAGTATGTAGATGGATTGCTGATACTGTACTGTGTTGTACTTTTTACTTTGGCAGAGATACCTAGTAACTATGAACCTGTCATCAATGTAATGCAATATTACTAGCTTATTATTTTTAATGTAACATAGGCAATTTATTCTGCAAGGGCAACAGGCACTTTATTTTTAGATGAAACAATGAAATATAAAGTTGTTTGCTAGTAGCAACCTCTTCATTAGTTACAGATCTCTTTAATGTGGAATTATTTAGATGGCTTTTGCATTTTCTTTGAATGTGGGTTTCAATGCTGTTTCAACGAATGTGAGTTTCAAGGGCAGAGAAGTTTTAATGCTATGTTTATTTTCATTGTGAGATTGTATTGCTTTGTTTAGGAGATGTCTGTTAGTGTTTGGACTATAAAATGTAAAATAAAAGTTTTTAATGAAATCCAAATCATTGTAGAAGAAATGCAGTATGCACATTACAATGTTTGGTAAATGGAGATAAAATAGCCAAGCAATGGGACATTGGAATGGCTGCAGGGGGGAGGGCTATGTATGGAGTCTCCATTTAACCATGATTTTGTGAGGAGGGAAGGGTGGCAACCTGAAGCACAGTCCCAGCCGGGCAGCACAAACTCTAGCTATGCCACTGATCAGTAGGCTGTGGAGAATGAATTTTGGAGGTCCTAACAAACTATAATATTCTTTTGCTAAGATTAGAATATTGCCTACCATTAAATGCCCTGCTTTTACCACAAAACCCACATACTGCAAGTCACCAAAAACAAAATCCTAAGGTTCATCATCTTCTCCCTACCCAGTGAATATCATTGCTACACATTTTTAAAAAAAAAAAAAAGGTTATCCTTTACTGCAGGGTCTGGGGCCATATTTTAGTTATCTGTTCTTCAGTTTGCTTTTGAAAGTTGGTATCCCACAATTTCACTGAAGTGGGTGGGGGTTACATAATAATGTATGCAAATTTTATGCTAATTTGTACCTATTTTCATGGGCCTTTGTCCAGATTTTTGTTGTTTCCAGTTTGAGAGGTATGATTACAGTATATGGACTATCTGTCCAACACCATCCTCATATGTGCCACTCACACACTAACCCTACATATACTGGTCTGCTACACAGTGTGGCCTGATGCCTGTCTGTAGTATGGGACATGTGTATGTGTATGGTCCTACAAACATGTACATACAGTGGAGCAGCATGTAACATCAGATAGGATGAGACCTAGAATGACGACATCTGCCACAGTCTGTACATAGGCCAAGGTACATAGTAACAATACACACACTGTCGACATTCACCATAAGTACACAGACCTCAGTACGGTACAAACAACCACAGAATGTCCAGATTATGTCATCAAATATAACCCCTACTGTACATAACATGTGTAGCAGTCTGATATCTCACTGGCTTGTTATCGGATATGATGACAGTAATTATGGTGTACAGCACATATGCACCTCTTAATGCATGACATATTTACAAAGGGTGACAGAGTTGTGGCTGGAAGCACATACACAGGGCCAATATTGACATGTTGCTGTGATAACATCATGCATTTACTGTTGCAACAGGGTTTGTCGCAATATATGTCCTATGAGGGATATGAAGTCAGTAACTGTCACGGCTTTTACCATCTACAGACTGCAATCCTCACACTACCTTCTGCAGTTCACAGATACATGCTCTGTGGGTAACACATGTAACCAAAGGCAACACACACTGTCCAGTCTGCAGATGACCCTACAGATGGGGAGTCCTCATAAACATAGAACTGACATGGCAAGTATTAATACGTGTAGGGCAGCCATATCCGCCCACACCCTGTTAAACCAGCATTACTCCAAATGCAGTATAGCAGCACTTACAGTCTGTAGTCAGGTCAGGCACATCCCCCTCCTGTGTGTTGGCCTGTGCATGTTGTCAGAGGTAAATCCCCAATCCATCTGATATGCTGTTTGCCAAACAACAGATGGAGTTCCTGCTCACAGTGAATGAAAAGGCCCAACACCAACATGATGTTCCTAGATATTGGAGTGTGTTTCCATGCAGTTGGCTATGGGAATGTTACCACAGCTGTTCCACATACAATCAGCTAGGGGAGGGCTACAATTCATGCAGAAGCCATCAGCTGATTATGAGCATTACCTTAAATACACATGCTGCTGCCTAAGCAAAGCAGGTGTATGTCTCCACATCCACTAGTGAGGGAGTGAGAGAGGCAGACAGAGGCAAAGACAAGTCAAGGAGGAGTGGGAAAGTAAAACTTAAGCATGTTTGTGTCACACACCTACCAGCACAGGGTATCAAACCCCTGACTACTATGTAGTGCTATCACAATTCTATGCAGTTATTGGATGTGCCATATAAGTTACCTGTTGTGGAGTCTTCAGAACATATATGTGATGGTGAGTGACATCTGCAACAGGTATATGGTAGCTATATAGTAGGTGAAGTACACGTGCCTGTCCGCATGAACAGGTTCCAGCGTCAACACAGCCACACTCTCGTAGGGACGCAGACACATTGATACACTTGGTAGGGCCAGGATTACAACTAATCACTAGTGTGATTGCCACAACACATTACTGTACAGGTATCACATGCACCACATGGGTCATATGGAGATTATTTGGGCAAAGGGTATAGGGAGGTGTCTGACATCAGACAGCATGCTTCTGTATGCCAATGGGGGTTGTAGTGAGTGTGGATGTGATCATACACATCGTACAACACACACACAAACACACAGGGTGCCAGTACTGACATGCATGGGTGCATTTCTGTACAGGTGTGTGGTGGTCGACTGTGCCAGGTGGCTATACAAAGCTAGGTGGTGAGTATACCTTGGCATCAGGCCACATGACAATGGTCTGCCTTGTGGCTCAGGGCTGTAGTTTCAGCATTTGCCCACACAGGTGGGCATTGTATCCCCCATCCAGTCAGCTGGGTGACTATTGTGTCTGGCCAGTACTGTGCATCGCTTGCCATGTATGTTTTCCTTAGTCCATGAAATGGACAGTGTCTGGGATGTGCACACCTCCCACATGCATGTACAGTGACATGTGGAACTGTACCTGTGGTGTCTGGCCCATGTTGTGTGCACAGATTATCATCAGATGTGCCAGTCTTGGCCATCTGTGGCAGGAACTGGTAATGGACATCAGGTTTACCCTGCACCTACATTGATAGCATGCTAATGGCATTCCCTAGTGTGAGTGGCATCTGTCCATACAGGGCATGTTTTCAGGCATGGTATATCCTTTGTGGGTCACATGTGATAGCACCACAGGTGTTACAGGTGTCCAGTGAGGAACATGGGGAAGGTGCACTGTCTGCATGTACGTGCCTACTGAACAGATGGACAGGGTGCCATGCCCCCTGTAGCCCACTGCAATCACTCCATAGTTACTATGAGTGACCAATATGCACTGCACTACCCACATATTGGCTGTTGCCTAGGCATGTGTGTGTGTGTGTGTGTGTGTGTGTGTGTGTGTGTGTGTGTGTGTGTGTGTGTGTGTGTGTGTGTGTGTGTGTGTGTGTGTGTATGAGACATGAGTTAAGAGTGTGCTCTGGGTAATACTGGGGTTGCTAACTGTGATTGCCTGGCCTTGATGTCACATGTAGGGGTATAGATTTGCACCCCAGCCTCTCAGCTATGTCACATCTGTTATCCTTGTACAGTGGACATTGTGATATATACTAGGGCCACCATATAAGAAATTTGCAAAACCTGCTCCAGATTGGGTCCAGGTGTCACATACTCCCATCCACCTCCACACAGGATACATGTTACACAGACACACACACACACACACACACACACACACACACACACACACACACACACACACACACACACACACACACATGCACACACCTGTCATGTCTGGTATTAGAATCCATACCATGGAGATTACTGGAGTACTCCTTCCCCAAAGGTGTATATCACATTGGATGACATCAGCAGGATTGCCAAAGTAGGACATTCGAATTGTAGTGAGTGTGGCTAGGCTAAAATGCATTGTTCCCTACACAGACAGTGACATACACACACAAAACATCCACAACTGACATGTGTGGGCATAGAACCCCTAACATAGATCTATATCACACTACAGCATGGAGCTGTTATAGGATGCACCACAGGGGTTTTTGGAGAACTCCTTCCTCAAAGTTGTATTTCACAATGAATGACATTAGCAGGATTGGCAAAGTAGGGCATTTAAAATGTACTGCATGTGACTAGCCTAAAATGCATTGCTTCCTACACAGACATTGGAAACACACACAAAACATCCAGAACTGCCATGGGTGGGAAAAGAACCCTACCAGTGTACTATATCACACTACAGTAGTATGCAGTTATGGCATGTGCTATGGAGATTGCTAGGTTGCAACTTTCACAGAGGTGTATTTCTAGGTGGATGACATCAGCAGCCTTGCCAAAGTTGAGCATTTTAATTGTAGGGAGTGTGACTACCCTAAAATGCAATGCACATTACATACGCAGAGTCAGACAGACACACTTGACAGGTCTGGGATTAGAATGTGTATCTAACTTATCACACTACAGCAGTACGCAGTTACAAGAGGTGCTATAGAGACTACTGGACTGCAGCTTTCACAGAGGTGTATTTCTAGGTGGATGACATCAGCAGCCTTGCCAAAGTTGAGCATTTGAATTGTGGGGAGTGTTGTGTTGTTGTCTTTCAGCTTTTCACGGTTAGGGCTCACTGCAGTGGAACTCCAGTCCACTAATGATTGGCAGTAGATTTTGACGAACGCTGAGGTGACAGCTTGACGTTCAACCTTCAACGAAGGCATGCCCATTTATGCATGTCTTTCAAATGCCCACCCAGCCGTGAGGAGGACATGCAGAATCCACACAGAAGGCACTCCCCGCACTCCAGCTGAGACTCGAACGGGAGAACCTCTTGCTGTGAGGCAACAACGCTACCGTGGCACCACCGTAGATCTGACTACCCCAAAAAAACATTGCTCTCTACATAGACAGACACACACACAAACACACTTGCTAGGTCCTGAGATTAGAACACCTACCTAACTAATTTATCACACTAGAGCAGTACGCAGTTACAGGATGTGCTACAGAGATTATTGGGCTTCAGCCTTCACAGAGGTATATTTCTAGGTGGATGAAATCAGCAGCCTTGCCAAAGTTGAGCATTTGAGATGTGGAGAGTGTGACTACCCTAAAAAGCATTGCTCTCTCCACAGACAGTCAGACATACATACACACAAACTTGCCATGTCTTGGATTAGAACATCTACCTTACTAATTTTTCACAATACAGCTGTATGCAGTTACAGGATGCGCTACAGAGATTACTGAGTTGTAACTTTCACAGAGGTGTATTTCTAGGTGAATGACATCAGCAGCCTTACCAAAGTAGTGCATTTCAACTGTAGGGAGTGTGATTATCCTAAAAAGCATTGCTCATTACACAGACAGACTTGCCAAGTCTGGGATTAGAACTCCTACTTAAATAGTTTATCACACTACAGCAGTACGCAGTTATGGGATACATCACGAAGATTACTGGGCTGCAATTCTCCCAAAGGTGCATTTCACAGTTGATAACCTCAGCAGGCTTGTCATAGTAGAGCTATGGGGAGGGCAGTGTGTGTGCATGGGCCATAACCCATTCATCTAGAGGTTGACACAAACCACATGCGGGCACACACAGGGTCATATTTCAAGAGGTACGTGTATATAGATGCTAGATGACGTCTTCCTTGTACAGTCATGTTGCACAGCTAGCACATGCACCACATAGTCTGTACTGCTGACAGATACCGGTGGCTAGTATCTACAGTGAGTGACATCTGAATCTTATGTGGTCGTGGCCCTTTGGCTGTGTGCCGGGTGGGATAGGCCTGGATGGCTCCTTTTCACAGTCACCCTCTTCCACACACCTATGTACGTCTACCTTTGGCTTATTATAGCGTGTTGTCCTCAGATATATGTTTGTATTCCTGTCCACTGTGTGTGCAAAGCATGTGTGGTGCATACTGAGGAGTGTCTGCACAAACATCTGCAACTGCCAGTTATGTCTGGTCCACTGGTGTTTGCAGACAGATCCTTCATGTGTTTAATTGTGTGAGCATGCCCAGTATGACCTTTCAGTGTGTTGTTGACTGACATTGCCTTCATTTCTCTGTGTATGAGCATGCTCAGTATGCCCATCTGTATTGAATATGTGGATCAAGTCCAGGTAGTCTGTATTGCAGTGCTGACCTATGTGTTGTACACCTACAGGTAGCATTCAAACTTTGTTTAATATATTAAGATAAAAATTATCCTGCTTTATAATTAATTTTGGAAAATATGTGGTAGAAAAGGTCAGTTTTTAAGAATGGAAAAATAGCAGCAAGTTTCTTGAAAAAATGTTTGCTGTTAAGGAGTATGAGGAAATATGAAAATAACATTTGCTGTTGGTTTTGAAAGGAAAAAAGCTGATTTATATAATGTCAGAAAATGCCTCTGAAGTATTAAGACAAAAATACAAGTCAAAATGCTAGCAGGAAAAGCTTAGAATTAACAGAACTGTTGATTTTAAACTAGAAGGAGTAGCTTCCAATATTTTATCTGAAGTTACTTTAAAAGTACTGTGTTGCAATGCAACAAAAAAAGAACTGTGTTTACATTGTTAAAACATTGAAAACACAAGTTAATAGATCAAAGCTGCTGATATAAATAAAATATAATGAAATTACAATATTCTTTTTAAACCATTTCACTTTGAGAAGTTAATTGATACTGCTGATATTTTAGTCACTTCTCTATAGAAAAGCTAAGAATTTGATAAATTATAGCCAAACACTGTTCATATACAGAATCAGACACACACACTTGAATCCTACGCAGCTAATAATATCTAAACAATTTCAGCTGCATTCTACAGGAAGTCAGAAGCCATGGTGAGCTGAACACTAGGCAGCAAATAAATCGCATTTAATAAATAAGGCAGCAAACAGCAATGAGTAGAGATACAGATAGGCTTCTCCTCCCCCCCCAGGCAATTAACTACAAAGTGAACAGAATAGAAAGTAAACGCAATCAGTGTGACAAAAAACCTTTCCTAATTTAGCTCGAGCGATAACTCCTTACCACTCCTTGCAGTTCGTCCAGCCTTCTAAATCCCTTTCTATTCTTTGGAGCCTTCCAAATAAAAAAAATAAATCCGTGCTGTTTGACCATAACTACTCACAAAGCATTTCACCATAAATAAAATCTTTCCCGCTCGCAAACTACCCGGAAATACATTGCAAGCTCGATTCTGACAGGCTGGAAGCCCTGACGAGCTGACGTCATTGCGCACGCGATGACGTCAGCTCAAAGTGAAAAAACTAATAAAAAAAAATCGGAAATGAAGGGGTGCCACTCAGGAATCGTGGCACCTTCTTATATGTTAAAACAATAAACTTGTTTTGAAAAAGGAATCGTGGCACCCCATTACTGGGACCCCAAAACTCGGTAAAAACCAAGTAATTCAGGACAGTTGGGAGGTATGACACACATTCATTATTATGCCCTGGGCATTGCACATGACCTGGCAGTTGATGGAGGGGAAGCCCTTGCGGTTGATGTAGACTCTATCCCGCTCACCAGGTGGTGCTTTGATGCATATGTGCATTCAGTCTATAGTAGCCACTACCTCAGGGTATTCTGCTGTTTGGTGGAACAGTTGCATATTGCTGGACAACGCCTCACGGGTGTTGGGGAAATATACGTGCTCACTGATATGTGCTGACATGGCATCCAGGAAATGGTGGAGTACCCTGGATGCTGATGCCTGTGAGATCCCCATCATATCCCCAGTTGGCCTTTGGAAGGTACCTGTAGCTAGTATTCTTAGACCTACACATACCTTGGTATCCACTGGGATGGGTTCCCCTCTGTTAGTTCTGTGTGTGAGGCATGGCCAGCACAGCTCAACAATTTGCTGTAGGAGGTCACTGTCCACCCTATAGCTCTCCGCTATCTCCAGCTCATGTAGCTTCTAGTAGGTTACCCTGGATCTGTACACTCTTCTCCATCTCCTCACTGTGGGTTGGTCGACAGCATTCACATTCTCGCCACCCTCAGCCTCTTGCACAAGTTGTTGTATGATAACTATTGCAGCCCCTATCATTTTTCTGTTGTGAGTATTAAAAATTCCCCACTTGTTTACACCGGTGGCGTAGAGTGTGGTAAAAACCAGAGGGGAAGGTATTTTCATAGTTTATAGTAGTGTTCTGAGCTGGGCTGGTCTTCTGCCTGTGTAATTGGCTGATTCTGATACATTTCACCTGCCAGCTGTGCTAGTTCTCCTTGATTAGCTTCCTACAGCTGTTTTCCCTTCTCATTGCCTTCCTGTTTAAGCCCGGGGGCGCACTGCAGAAACAGAGTGCTCAAATGTGCACAGTGCTGCTATTTCCTGGTTTAACTTTTGTTTTCTGCCTTTAAAACCCGGTGCTGTCTTAAGCTTGGAAGAAACTCAAGCCACAGGGCTCCAATCTGCTTACAGCATGCCTGACACCCCCCCATGATGTCACCTAACTCCTAGGCTTGCACCAAGCTATTCCTACTCTTACACTGTTGGGACCTGACTCAAATGCTGGGGAAGACTAGGATTCACTATCCTTCATCTCATATGCATAGGATTGCCTGCTAATGCATAGTTACATGTCTCACACTGAGCCTCCCTCCTTAGCAAACACTACTCACTGGCCATGTTGTCTTCTGACTGCCATTGACTTGCATGGCAAAATACTGATTTTAGTTAGAATGCTTAATTTAGGTTCATTTTGTTATTTCCCCCCCAATCCCGTTTGCGCGTCGCTGCCCTACGCTTAAACAGCCGTGATCGGCTAAAAAAAATAAAAGTTGATTTTTTAATTTATTTTACTGTTTGCAATGCCAATGGCCTTATACATGGCCATTGGCATGCTTACTACATGATATGCAGCCTTTATTTGGAGCTGGCACAGCTCCGTTTTGGATTTTGCAGAAATGCACTCGGTTACTAACCAACTACATTTCTGCAGATAGCACGGATGTTTGTAAGCTTTCTGGATTGCAAAATCACCTCATTTGCATAGATTTCTCCGGCAAATGGGGTGATTTGCATACAAGGGCTTAGTCCGTGCCGGATTAGCGCAGAAGCGCTCGTGCACACCCCTGCAGGCTGTTCCTGGATCGCATGGCAGACATATTGTCTGCTGGAGCTCCTGCACCAATCTTGCATGCCGTGCAAGCTTTAGAGAATCCGGGGGCTTATTATATATCCAGACAGATACATTTCAAATAACTGAACACCCTACAATGTGGAGTATCCTTCCATATTTAAGCAAATGTAATGGTCCCTGACTTAAATCACCAGTCCAGAAATTCATGACCACAGACTTAGAGTGTGTAGAGACTATGAAATTCTATTTTGTGGAATCTGCAGTTCTGTCTGTTTGGTAAAACCAAAACTTGGATAACTTAACAACTAAAACAAGGGAATCAGGATCGTACACACATTTGTGATTGCTAATGACTATAAATGCAAACATCCATTAAAGAAAACAACATATACGGTAGATAATTACTGTGTAGTAATTTAAATTACAGCACTATTCCATGTCGCCTCAGACTCATAAAAAATTGTCACTTAAACTAGATCACAAGCTTCTTAGCATTATATGAAGTGAATAAAAATATAAGTAAAAAATGAAATGGACACTATAAAATAATTTCAGTGTTTAGGAACTTCTAAAAACAATCAAAAATGTAAAAAAATATTGACTAAAATATGAATAATGGAACCTGGATTTTCTTACAACAAAACTATATGCAAAATTACTACGAGGTCATGATAAATCATATACTGTATTAAATTTACTTAAAATGGCTTTTAAAACTTTACAAACTGAAAGACCCCAGACATTTATTACCTCATATCTGACATATACATTGAATTCCTGGAGAACAAGGCTTTGAATGGGCTAATTTAATCTAGTTATTAAGGGTAGCACTGCACCTAATTTATGAAAGTACAAGTTGGCCTCATGAGGATTCATACCTCAAAACAGCCAATATTATGTATCTCTCACAAATCATTAGCCTTGATGAATGTAGCTTTCAAAATCATTATGTTGATTCCAACTCATAGGTTAAAACTTTGCATGAATGATTTAACGCATCAAGCTCAACATGGATCCAATCAAATAAAGCAGATATACGACAATATTTTAAAGTGCTCTTTGCATAATAGACATAGCATTGGTGAAGTATAAAATCCTTCCCCACTATTCATTGAGTGTAAAGCTGATAGGGCAACAAGTGATCAAGTTTAACATCCCAAAATGAAGACTATAATCAGTAATGTGCTGCCAGGAATTTCCTTTTTAAAAATAGAATTCCTTTTTCCACAGTTGTGCAACCACAGAGTTGATATACATGTAATCTGAAATACTGTAGAACTTCCAAACTCCATTATTTTTTAAGTATATAAGCTTATATCAAAGGGATATTTTTTTTATCTGGTGCAGTAAGAGCAACAAAATGTCTTATACAAGAGTGGTCACTCATCTCCTGTTATTTACTTTACTCTATAGAGTACGGGTTATGTTATGTACAAACAATTATTTTATGTAATCATTACTGTGTTGTGTAGTGTGCAGTCTATGGTATATTCCTTTGCTTGATGTATAGTCTTTCTTCCTGCTACATTACTTATAAAAATTACTATCTATGTATATATAGATATAGCTTTATCTATCTATATCTATATCTATATCTATATCTATATCTATGGGTCAGATTCATGAATGGCTAATTTTCGCACTGCTATCTTCTGTATGGCACAGTGCAACACACAAATGATAGTTCACAGTTTTGTATTCATTAAATGGCTCTACACATTGTGTAGAGTAGCAAAACAAAGGTAAATGAAAGCCTAATCAGCTGAATTACATGCTAATGAACCAATTCAAGATGGTGGAGCCATTCAGGAAGCTATAAATTAACTGTGTTAAAATGGTGTAGCCATGAGCACCAAAACCTATGCTTAGGAAAAAAAAGCAAAGTTTTGGGCTGCTGCTGCTGCTGTCTTGCATGTGTGTTTGCAACAGGCTCAAATCTATACTGCTGATGCTGCTGATAGATCTCATCCAAAGAGAAGAAGGGTGCTCAGACCCCATTTAACATATCATGGACTGCATGATATTCAAATAGTAGAGCAATATAGGCTTGATAGGAAAATACTACAGGAACTTTGCAACCTCTGCCGCCCCCACCTCATATCCAGGGGAAATCAAGGAGAACTTATATCAGTAGAAACTAAGGTATGTGAAGCCTTAAGGATATTAGCTACTGGAGCATTCCAGAGACCCACAGGTGATATAATAGGGGTGTCACAGGCCTCAGCCTCCAGAATATTTCACCACTTTTCCAATGCATACTACAACATGCAAGGGAGTGCATATATTTTCCACACACACCAGTGGAGAGAGCAAGAACAATACAGGAATTTTATTCTATAGCACACTTACCTGTTGGGGGCCATAAACTGTACTCACATAGAAATAAAAGCACCACCTGATGAACAGGAAAGGATATAAAGCAACAGGAAGGTGTTCCACTCAGTCAACTGCAGGTTGCATCTAATGCCTGAGGGATCATCCTTAATGTCTGTGTAGGCAACCCAGGCAGTTACCATGACTCACACACATAGCGCATTTCGCAGCTTTCACAAGGTTTGCTAGGGGTGACGTTCCACAAGACCATCTACAGGTTATGCACTGGAACCGTGACTCATGACAATCACCAGAAAAACACACACACAGAGAAGGATACAGTGATGCCCTCACTCAGACTGGAAACATCACAGAGCATGTGTTTGGCATGCTGAAGTTACTGTTCTGCTATCTAGACACATCAGGGATGCCCTGCAGTATGACTAGGGCATCTGTGCAGAAATTCTCGCAGTCTGTGCCATGTTGCAAAATATCATCTTGGGGAAACAGCTGCAAAAGGGACAGCAAGGCCCAGGACAACACATTTCTGGACCACAGGCAGGACCAGAACCTGATGTACACACAGACAAGGAGTCTGAGGGAGAACATCCAGCTGCAGAGGTAACCAGCAGATGTTACCATGCACAATATGCCTAGTGCAGTGACCAAGAGTCAAACAATAGCACGCACACTTACCAGTGAAGGAATACACATAACGTAAGCACATAAAAATATTAAAAGTGATACCATCCAATGCCCATAAACTTTACTTCCCCATGTAATGTCTGTGTACGGATAGCATCAGACAGAGATACCCCAAAGTACATGACTTGCAACTGCAGAAATGTCCAGGTAGGTGTGGAACCTGTATTGTATGAACAAATGTGTAATAAGATAAACTACCTGCAAAATTTCAGTCATAAATATACTCATTCAGAACCTGTGTGAGGTGTCTACCTATGACATTCTTGGCTTATAGAAATGATATCTGCAATACTCAGATATGCATTGTATACAATAACTGGCATCAAGCCAATCACTTACCCGCTGTACACAAAACAGTCAACAGGACAACTTTATCAACAGTTTAATAAGTAGAGCATTAAGCAGGAATGCAATATCACTGGCTTGAATGCATGAATTACAATATTAAATGAAAAAAAGCCTTCCAAAATGAATATTTAATAAAACATCCATAATTCTGCTATGTACTAAACATGCACATAATCAACATATTGAGAAAGACTCTCTTAGCTATCCACTGTGTGTATCAGATCAGACATTTATGCAACCCTAAATCAAACCCAAATGAACAAAGGGCGTGGCACAGATCATCATTTGCATGGGGGAAGGGGTCTTGGGGCATTAGTAGGCCAAGGCTAAGACAAAAGTAGGGAGAAAGAAACATAAAACATTCAGTAAAGTAGGAAATATCTCATGGCCACTAACAGAAGATATCCCCATCAACATTAAAGTTTTCTTAGCTTGAAACTGTGTGCATCAGTATGGGCAGTGTTGTGAAATGTGTGTGTGTCTGCATGAGCACAATCAAGCTCTGTGCTAGTACTACATCCTGCCATGTCAGACAGGTCTGAAATGTGCATAGTAGAGTCACAAGTTCAGATTCAGCATTCTCGACCACATGAATTCCCTTTGCCAGGAGTTTCACTACCAAGTCCATGTCCCTGGTTCAAAGTGGGGTTGTTACCTGAATGCGAGCAATGTCTACTGGAAGCTCTGTTTATGACTAAGTGGAGGACCATGACCACATATCCTACCGTGTGTGGGTGTGGACACCTTAATCACTGATGGAGCAGATGAAGTAGTGCCACTACAGGAGCGGAATCTTGCACGGCCACATCGGCTAACACCAGACGTTGTTGCACCTCTACAGACATGTGGATGTTGGACCTCCCCAGCAGATGTTCCATCATAGACACTGCATGATCTAGTGTGTAACTCATCCTATCCAATGAGTCAACCACATGGTTGAGGCAGTTATGCTCGAGAGAATGTGCCATGCTTATTACTCATACAGTCTCTTCCAAGGCCCTTGTGGAATGTGCCTGTACCTCCATGGTGGCCCTGCACAATTGGCTCATGGCACAACGACACAACAGCATCAGGATAAGGGTGGATTGTAGGCCTCTCCAAGCACCTCTAGCAACCCTTCTGTGTGAAGTCATGCCCTCACAATGGCTACAGGAAGACTCAACCAATTCTGCAACTGGAGTAACCACACTAGCCCAAGCAATGGTGACATCCTCAACCTCTCCTATATCTGATGCCTGAGTGGAAGAGGTATACATGGGCATACTGACTGCATCTGAAATAAGGCCAGTAGATGTGTGAGTCAGAACCTCAGGGTCAGACTAAACCACTGCGCCCCCTGACTGTGCCTCTATGTCACCACCATCATCATCAGAGGCTACCGATACTCTGACGTCAGGTGGTTTGAGTTCTACACTGCCACTGTCAGAATCACACCTGTGATAATAATCAATAAACACAAGCAGGAGAGAAATAGTGAATGGAAATGATCCAAGCTTGGTTCTACAAACTCATGTTAAACAACTTCAGATGTTAAAGGAATACAGTACATTTTACAGTCTCCTCATACATACATCTAATTAATGCTTATTACTAATCTAAGAAAATTTGTGCTTACCATCTACAGGTAGTCTTTCATTAGGTAATTCTGATGTCCCCGGAAAAATGTTAAGGCAGTGAAAAGAAGGCTAATAAGCATCACAATGCAAATGACACAAAAACAAGAGAATAATCTTCTGCCTATTTCCCCTTAAGAAATATCTGAGAATCATTGAGACTGACCATCCCCCCAACATAATCTCTGTTTGGCTATTCTCTCTTGTAAGGCACATGTATTAATGTCTGTAGATGTAAAAGACGTAACACATAAAGATGTCTAGAATGGCGTTACATGCCTTATATAGATATCACACGTGGGATTTCTTCTTGGGACCCACTTGACCTGTTGTCCACATCAGCACCAACATCAAGAAGTCTGTTTGAACCCTCTGCTGAGTTGTCTGGATCTCTGAAAATAGACAGGCAATGCTCATTTTCAGTGAGTGTTTTTTTCCATAGAAGGACCCCCACCTGTGGCCCTCTGTTCTCATGCTACAGCAGCTTCCTTCCTGCATGTGGCTGTAATCATATCAGTGGCATAGTGCCACACCTGATTATAGTTTTTGGCACATTTTGGTACACATACTCAAACCCTTGAAGTGGATGATAAACACAGTACAGTTTTCTGCTGTACCTGGTGAAATTCCAATGGCAAATGATAACACAATGCTGTGATGTAGTCATACCAACTTGAAAAGCACAGCAAGAACCAACAAATATGCAGTATAAAAGCAGTGATTTTTTTTTCAACTGAAAATATGTCAAAATTATTTTTCTATTGCATATTGAGATACATTCAAAATATGCAGCTTATGAACAGGACAAGCACACCTTATTAAATAGTGCAGTAAGTTTTAGAAGACTCTCCTCAAATTAACTAATAGTAATGGTTTGTCTCTATCCAATCAGTTTCCACTCCTTCATCCATAGCTACACCATTAGCTTTGTATAGTGTAGATTCAGCCCTCTGAGGATTTTGAAGATGCAAATGAGGTGTGAAATCATTACCATTCCTGAATACCAAAGAAATCACTTGGTGTAGGGGATGTGAATATGGTGTAATTAGCTACATGATTGCATGCACATGCCCTAGGACTGCAGGGAGGACCAATTACAAATGATAGCTGTTAATGGCTTGCAAGTGTTACTGATTGTTCTGACTACAACAGCAAAAAAAAACTGAAGTGACTTGTGGTATAAGTGTTTCTATCATGCCTAGTACACTTAAAATAAACAAGTGTAAGCACCTTGAGAGCTATGAGAACAACCTCAACAAGACTGATATCCTTGTACTAAGAGCACACTGTCCATCCTCTGCTTAAAATCTGCCTGAAATGCTGATCAGATATATTGCACATTGATACAAAGATACAAATTAATGGTCATGACATTGCATTTCTGTAGTTAAGCTCAGAGCAGGGTAAGTTGCTCAGAAAATAAAGAGAAGAAATAGCTCACAGCGTTGGCAACCTGACATTAATATGGTGCGGACTATTATTCGTGTAAAATATTTGTCAATATCACATTCGTCTAGACAAGTTCAAGCAAAGGAGAAAGTAACTTTTTCTGGTCCTGTGCTGGTGACAAAGCGGCATAAGAAACATAAAATATTGTGTGTTGTTGTTGCACTCATACCTCTTGACCTCTTAGAGCAAGAAATCTGGACAAAGTCACATATAAAAGTGAGTCAAAGGGCCAAAAATAGGGATTTTTTAAATATTGCTCTTACAAACTTAGAAAGTTGATAGAATAACAGGTTTTGCATTATCATGCATTTTCTAAAGGATATGAAGCCTGAAATTCAAATGCCTGTCATTATTTTTTAACTTCAATCTTTACTGATTTGTTTTTAATTTGCCACAAAACCACAATTTTATAAAAATTTTACCAAAAATATATGCAAAATCTGAACATTATGTGAAAATGTGTACAGTTGAGAGGTATGATTGCACTAAATTGAGGGGTCAAATCCACATAGTGTCCCCGTCTGAGGAAGTTAATGCATATTTTCTAAGAATATGATAAGGCTGAACCACACACACATGTATGATAAACTTCACAAGCCTGTCCTTTCATTATTATTCCCCTATATTTGTTACTACTGACAATTGTCTATTATTTTATTGTGTTCCTCATTTGTGCATGTTTTGGCAGAGTGCACTGTTGACTGGCAATATTTTTAAGCAGTGAAGAAGAGTCCATTTCCCAAAGTGTATGGAATATAAATTATTTAGGTTCTTTGCCAGTGTAATTTCAGCACTGCTTAGCAGAACACAAACCGGGCTCACAAGTGAAGGAAAGAGTGAACAATTTAATTTCTGTTACCTCCATTAGAGTAAACAGTTTTTGCACCAATGCACAATATTTCTAATGAGTGTGTGCTGTGCATATTCTATATACCTGTTTTTATGGCAGAAGCAGTAAATGCAGTGCCTTTGACCTCTTAATAGAGTTTCTCTTGGGGTCATATCCAATGATGAAATATTATACCAGTTGTATGATTTACTTTCAGTGCATTATATACTTTTTTCTTGTTTCTTGCATTGTGCACTTGCTTGCCTGGTTAAGGAAAGAAGTAAAGCATTTTATTTGGGTAGCCTTCAATAGTGCAAATACACTTAGCAGCAATGCACAGATATCAGCACTCTGAGCAGTACTGAGAGGAGAACATCCAGCTGTTGTGCAACTGCCTCTGTGGCACAAGGTTTAAGTGTACTGACTTCGGAGATAGAACACAGGTGATGCAGGGTTCATGTCCAAGTAACACTTATTTTCTCAAGGGGTGTTAGAATGCAATTTCTAACAACACTTACATACAAATGGCTATCATAATTGGGTTTATTTCAAGAAATGTCTCAGTAATACTTTGAAAAATAAATTTTTGTGAGTAACATATCTCATTAATGATTTAGTTATGAAACACAGTTGACTGTGTGTGTAATTGTTTAAGCAGGATAATTATGATAATGAACTAAAAATGCACTTGCATCTCTATGATGGGCAGAATACTTAAGAGAAAATCATCTTCTCTCATCACGTAGCCTAACTGTGTGTGTAGGACAGTATGTATAGTGAAGCATGTATGTATCATACCACAACCTGTATTAATAAGATTATGAAAGTCCATCCATCTGACATACATTCACAGTAATAGTGATGCTTTCAGGGAGTACATTTCACAAAACCTCCTAAAGTCACACACATACAGGCCTATCTTATGTATAGCTCCATTTATGCTAAATGCAGTGTATCTGTAATGAACACATTTGAAAGGGAGTTCTCTTGTAACACTTAGAAATAATCACCTTCATTGAAATGTAGGCATTATTTCTTCATCACGTTTATACTCACATTGGTCAACTAACATATTACAGTGTGTATTTTCAGAAAGTTATGTGTCACATCATCCTATTTAACCTCCAAAGCACGAAAGATAACAATCAAAGCCACTGAGCTTGTCAGTGCTGAGCATCTGAAAAAGAGTAAATAGTTTGAACATCACACATGGCAAAAGTCACTACCATGTTTCACACCTTCATTGCTGTTTCATAAAATACCTTCCTTTTTGTTTGACAGCGTCTCTTTGTGCTTTCTATCATGAAAATGTGGTTGGCATAGTTGTGCATGTTTGCACAGTAGCTATTAAATGCAAGATTGTAATTTGGCACCAATTTATACTTAGAGATGTTGCTTAACTTCTGCAAGCATGGCTGGTGTGGGACGTGATAGTGCTAAATTTAGAGCACAGACGTGAGGTGTTGAGGAGTCCAGGATATTTGTGGTACTATTTGTGAAGCACTACAGATATAGACTACTGCAGGGGGACTATACTGTGTCTTGGTATAAGATTGAGGCTTGGAGCAGGTTAGCCAAGGCTGTCTCTAGTGCAACTGGCATCCCACGCATTGGACAGAATTGCTTTCACTAGTACAGTAACCTGAAACTGCACAAGAAGGACCTCCTTAGCCAGTGGGAGGATGAGTTTAGGGCTGCTAACATTCCACAGTTGTGTAATTATACTGACCCATTTTTACTAAATAATATAAAATACAATACCCAGCCAAGACTGTTGTTCAATATGCTTTCATGTCTCTTCTTCTCATCGTCTGTGTTTTATAGCTGCTGAAGACATTCCAGTGAACTCTAAGGTGCACCAAGAGAGGTTAACTCACCTGAGAGAGGAACGGGGTATGTATGCATTAAGTCTTACTGTATGCATAACTATTGTAATTGTATGATTTATGGCAATACTGTAATACATAATTGTATTTATGATATCATAGCAGTGCAAACAGAGGTTAACAAAGTAAGACCTTCCTTTCATATCTGGATATGGCAAAGGTGCATATACTGGAAAATCATAATGGTTTCCTTTCTGAAATTATACAGTCATATTATATGTCATGGATCTTACTCTCTCCCTCTCTTTTGTCTCACCCCAACCCCTTTTTCTGACATTTTTATTGGGGGGGATAGTTTATATGGCTTAAAATGTTCTGTTGTCATACATTTCTGCATACAAAAACTGACATGCAGCACAGAAAGGTGGACTGACCACTGCGGACTGGTCTGCCGTCCCTCTACAGATTACAACAATGACACCCAGCACTTCAGGGTCCCAAACTGTCAGTTCTGCCTCCACAACCTCTGACCCATCTGCCCCATCTGCATCAGCTAGCTCTTCTCTGTTAGCTGATACACTGGTACCCTTCAGGTGTAGCATTAGTGGTGGTTGTGATTTTGTCACCCGTCAAGAGCTGACAGGGCTGGTGGAGGGTATAATGCAAAGGCGCCTTAGTGCCCAAATTGGCTGTGTAGAAAAGGTGCTTCATCACATTCCCAGGATGATACTATGTCGAGTACTGACACAGGAAACTCAGACAGGAGATGGTGATGACAATTCTGATGGTGAGATCTAGATTATCACTGTTCTCGGGCTTAACATGGGTGCACCTCAGATGTCTCCTATGTTTCTCCAATCATGGTGTCCCCAACCTTCTGTATCCATCACCATCCTTGTCTGTCTTGTTTGTCCTGTATGTCTGCTCTTGCGTCCTCACCTAATCTTCCTACCTGACCTTCTCATTCCTAAGTACCTTCCCTAGCATTCCTTTCTATTTGAAAATAAAAAGAGTAAATAAATTGGAACCTGTATCACAAATCAAACACTGACCCACACAAAGCTCTCCATTTCACCTGTGCGTCTTCTTGACACACTTAATTTGTGATTTGATACAATTATCTGCACAACATTATTCTGTTGTTGTCATCTACCCTTGGTGTGGTGACAGTCCAAATTCAGCAAATTCTAGCTACACATCTACATTTATGCTGTGAAGAAGTGGATAGCTATGGTTGTCTCCAACGACCTTCCTGCAATTTTCTTTGTTCTTTTCCCTGTGTCCTCCCCTCTGCTTGCCACACCCCATTTCACCAGTTTCCTGTCAACCTCATTTTCACACTTTTAATCTAGTTAAAAAATAGAAACACACATAGCCAGAAATGGCCCATAAGAAATCTTTTGGTTTCTGTCCTTAGGCTGTGCACAGAGATTGGTATCATGCAACAATGCCAAGTGATGCTGAATGGCTGTTCATGTTCTATGGCAAAACCTGGTCAGTTGTTGCCATCACCCACAGTCATCTGGTTATCCACAGGCAAAAGTTTTTAAACAAGCTGCACTATTGGAATACAGAGGAAAGGAAATCATTGACAGCAGTTACTCTAACTGATTATTAAATTGATTGATTATTGAATGTAGCCAATCATGACATCTTCTCTGGAGTGTTGACATAATTCAGTTGTCTGAAGACTCATTTTTGACATAGCATCAAGGGTCCAATTCCAGATGTTTGTGACAGTATTTCTTACTGTGATGTTGTACTTCTATGATATGTTTCATGACACATATCTTAGTTTTTATCCAGTTAAACATTTGCCAACATATCCATGACCATCAGAAGATTTAGTAAATGACCCTTACTCTAATCATGCCTTCATCAGGTTTTTGCCTGTCCTACAGACCCACCACTTACTGATACAGAACATGACTGATGAAGTCTGAGGATGCACCATAAGGATGTGCATTAATGACCCATAACACCACCCTTTCATATGTGTCTGCATATCTGTCTGTATCTTCACCCCTTCTCTGTCACTCCTTTGTAATGTTGACTATTCATTAGGCTGATGGATGTAAATGTGATGTTATGGCATTTCAGTCTGCCATTGCTTTGTTGAAGAACAAAACCTGCATCTTCCATTGTCTGAATAGGTTATCATTGCTTCCTCAGAGGTGTTATTTTAAGATGTGTGAAATAGGGTTTCCTTGGTGGGATATAGAGATAATGATCAAGTCTGTAAACTTAAGGTTTCATCTTGAGAACAGTTCAAATCCAGCATTAGGTGAAAATCTCACTGTCTGTTTTCATAAGTTTCTTTCCTGTGGATGTGTTACCTGTGTATTTGTCTAACCTCCTTCTGTTTTATCAGTTGTGGTCCTCAGTATTTGTACAAAGCCCAGCAATGAGCAACTGTACTACGTGATGCTAAATGCCACTTCAGGCGTTATTGCAAAATGCCGTAACTGTTTGCCTTATACCATAATACACACCTAATTAACTTGTCATTTCCCTTGAAGCATGTCTTGTATCTACTAAGTATAGAAAATTATTTCAGTTGCTATTACTCATTCAATTTGCTCAGGCAACATATTTGTAATAGTCATTCTTAGGTATTCTTAAGATCATGATAAAATGATGCAATAATCATAGTCTGGATCTCTTTGGAAAATGATCCGCATACTGGAGTGAAACCTTGTTTCAATTCTTCTCTTTAATTTAGCTCTGTAAGCTTAAACCTTGTGCCACAGAGAAAGTTAGGTTTACATGTGGATTTTCTCCAAGTACTGCCCATAGTCCCTGTTTCTCCTGTAGAAGGCAAACCAAATTTATATTTTTCATTGTTTCCTTCAACATTAACCTGCCTGCCTGCAGTGTACCTTTACACAAATGGGGAAGGTAAGCACGATACTTAATTTTTGAACTGAGTTTTAGAGGACATATTGAATGGTATAATGCAGCATGTGGAGCATATGTATGCAACATGTTAAGATAGAACAGATCTGTTGCACATATAATAGTAATCACAATATTACCTTTATTGGCAGGATGCATCAGTAAACTCCATTAAAACACTGTTACTTCACAGTCCCAGTTCAACACATCAAAGTATAATTACTAATGTGCAAACACTTTGCAAGCATCCACGCAAGTATGTTTCTTAGCATTGTGCTTTATGAAGAGAACTGGAACAGAAATAAGTCTTGCTAATGGATTATATTACTTCATTACATGGAAACTGTTTAACGTACTCATGTGAAATGTAGTGATCTGTGTGCTTCACTGAACACTTCATTCTGGACAATTGGATCTGCACTGCAGCACTGACACAAATGATATACAACCACATACAGCTTTGACATAAATAAATCATCATTTTTTATCTCTTCTGCATTGAAACAGTGAGTATGGATTAGCACTGACAATCCACATTGCCCATGCATGAGCATGTACCACTGACAATATCACTATCATTCTTTAAGGTTTACATACCATCATCATATCCTAATGATCTATGAATGATACATTGTCCATCTTGCCTTTCACATTTGTGTGTGTTTCATGTACACAAGACAGGATGGTACATGTCAGTCTCAGTTCTGCAATATACATTAATGACAGCATAGCTGACATAAATCAGCAGTATGTATGTATTATTGGTCATAACATAGCACTTACTCTGTTGTATCAACAAATATGGAATTGCACAAAACCTTCAATATCATGATAGAGTCTCTCACACAGACCAGAAAGCAAATACAATCTACACTGCATTGTGGCAGTTCAAAACTCAAACTTCTGCGGTGGCACTTGTGTTAAGTACTGAATCCTCTAAATTGTGCCAATAGGTATGGTGTTCTAATTTCTAATTCTAATTTTACTTCTGTGTGTATATGTGTGTGTCTGTGTGCATATGTAGTTGTGTAATTATGACCATAATTACTGGTGGCCTCAATAAAGTAGTAGTCTGGAATTACTCTTACACTGTAGGGTAAGTCCACATCAATGTCAGACCATTCTGCCAACATCATTTTTCTCTGCGATGCCACAATGATGTCATCCTTTATAAAGTGCACTCTCACACTCTACAAGTCAGACTTCTGCAGTGGCACTTATGTTAAGTACTCTCTCCTCTAGACTGGATAAGTAGAGGGTACTAATCTCACAGGAGTCAACTTGTGCGTGTGGAGCTCTGTAAATATGACCTTAACTAGTTGTGGAGTCAGTAAGGTAGTTGCCTGTAAGCACTTTTACACTGTAGGGTGAGTCCACACCAGTAGAAGAACTTCTCCCGATATCATCTCATCAGTGACACCACACTGTCGTCATCGTCATCTTCTATAATGTGCACTCTCACACTATAAAAGTCAAACTTTTGCAAGAGCTGTTGCGTTACATACTGTGTCCTCTAAACTACGTAGCTAGATGGGTAGAGGTTTCTAGTCTTACAACAATCAATTGTGTGTATCCAGTTGTGCAAATATGACATTAACTACTGCTGGCTTCAATAAAGCAGTAGCCCGGAGTAAATTTGGCACTGCAGGGTGAGTCCACTTCGGTGTCAGACCCTTCTCCCAATATCATCTTTTCTGCAACACAATGCTGATGACATCATCTATAAAGTGCACTCTCACAATACAAAAGTCAGGTTTCTGTGGTAGTGCTTGTGTTAAGTGTGATGCCCCACATTTGACCAGTAATCAAGGAGACATGTAGAATACAAAAGGAGAACACCAACTGCTGCAATACTAATTTTTTATTCTGGTACCTCGGCCTTCTCCTGGAATACATTTTTACTAAGTGCTCCACCCATTTTTATACAAATCTTTAATTAAACAATTAATGCACCATATTATTGTTGATTTGTTACCATAGTTTCATTACTACTTAAAGCAAACTTGACATTTCTATGTGACATAATAATTTAGAGAATAAATAACTTTCATTTTAGTACTATAAACATACATATAAATACTAACAATGAAATTGTATACTTATTTTTCACACAATGTTAACCTTACAAGCCATTTACATAAATATATTTAAATAAATATATTTAAATAAATATATTTGTTTTCAGTGTTTTAGGTAGACCCAATGTGTTTGGAAATGAGGCCATTTTTCGTGAAAAACTACTTCTGATGGAGTCAAGGTTCATTCTTAATTTGAAAACTATTTTTCCAAACGGGATGAATATGGAGGTTTAATATGTTTGTGATATACGTATATTCTCACAGTATATGGATCATAAATAATGCTCATGGTAAAGTTAGTTTATGTATATGTCCTCACATACTTCTCAATGTTTTCAAATATATTTATTTAAATATATTTATGTAAATGGCTTGCAAGGTTAACATTGTGTGAAAAATAAGTATACAATTTCATTGTTAGTATTTATATGTATGTTTATAGTACTAAAATGAAAGTTATTTATTCTCTAAATTATTATGTCACATAGAAATGTCAAGTTTGCTTTAAGTAGTAATGAAACTATGGTAACAAATCAACAATAATATGGTGCATTAATTGTTTAATTAAAGATTTGTATAAAAATGGGTGGAGCACTTAGTAAAAATGTATTCCAGGAGAAGGGTACCAGAATAAAAAATTAGTATTGCAGCAGTTGGTGTTCTCCTTTTGTATTCTACATGTTTCTTTGGTGAAGAAGTGGAGGATTCGTATATATTTCAGTAATCAAGGAGACTCAGTTGTCACCACTAGCAACAGTGAGGGACGTACACTGGGAAGATGACAGGTCACACACAATATTTCCAGATGCAGTTATCTGCATCAAGTGCAGTTTCCCTTAAGAGCATACAATGAACACAGTCAGTCCAGGGATGGTTTCTCCCTTGTTCTCCAGATCCCCCAAAAGACTCTCTGGCACAGCTATAGAGCTGAGAACTCAGCTGAGTGGCCAAGCCAAGACCTCCAGCACCCTCTCAGTCCAACCAGTGCTTCATGTTCCTGCCCAAGTACCAAAACGCAAATTAATCCTGTGGTAGAAGACATCGCCTCACTTTCCTGCCCAAGTAGCTGACACACATACTCTGAGGTTTGATTTATACACGCACACACACACACACACACACATACACACACACATACACACACACACACACACACACACACACACACACACACACACACACACACACACACACACACACACACACACACACACACACACACACACACACACACACACACACACACACACGCACACACACACACACACACACACACACACACACACACACACACACACACACCTGGGAAAGGCTGGCACAGGTTTACTAGCTATGCACCCTTTTGCCCAGACTATAATATAGTTATCACTGCCACCAGCCAGCTCCTTATCAGCAACTTTAAGGCCCTTAACAAATGGTGTCCAATCTTACTGTGTAATGTTACTATTAATACAAATGGTAGTTTGACCAAGAGCAAGACTATTAGGAGTGGCTCATAGTGTCACCAAATAAATATGCAAGCACTCTCAGAACGTAAATATCTTTAGACAGACCAGCCACAATGAAAGGTTTAAATATATTTAATAATAAATAATAAATAAAAGAACAAGACAATACTAAATATATATTTACAGTGACATCAGAGTTCAAAACCACAGGAAATATTTAAAACAACATTGCAGGACTAACGGAAATAAATAATAAAATAACAAAACAATACTAAATATATATTTGCAGTGACATCAGAGTTCAAAATCACAGGAATATTTAAAACAACATTGCAGGACAGTCTCAAATTAATGAAGAAAAACATCTAAACTGTGTTTCATTGTATTCCTGACTAAATCTAAGAGAATTACTATACCCTAGTTAACTTACTTAATAGCAAGGCAGATGTGTTAATGGATCTTCTCTAGTTGTTATCAAGTCAAAGACAGACTACAGAATGCTGTCTCTCAGATATTTCTTAAATTATTATCTCAAATATTACTGCTGGGATAGCTTGCAAAATGACATAATTTCTTGTCATCTGACTCTATCCCAGTTAAAACCCACACTGTTAGAATCTGGCAGTATTTAGCATCTACATATGAAAATACATAGACAAGGGCTTTTCCACAGATCTTTAATAGATGTTGGAAGTCATAAAACAATAAACACTTCCAAGACAATGCAGAAAGTTCCCTAGTTTTAGACATTGTGTCTCCTTGCTGCCATAAAGTAATGTTATTTCAGCTATTTTTCTGAAATGTACTAGACTGAGGTTAACCTCCTGTATCACAGTTTCCACAGTTAGAATACATACATTTACACAGTTACTATAGCGCATGTACAGTTCTTTTCCTTTCCAGTAGGGCACACTGTGGATCCATTTTTAAGCTCAATACTTTATAAAATATCTTTTCAACACATGCCTGTACAAACCTACATGACATACAGTTCTAATACATTTGTAACACAATAATCTTACATGAAGCATGTTGACATTCACAAATGACACATAACCATTTACAAAATTCCAGACAGCTGTGTTGGCAGTATCTCCCTTTGCCACACTTCTATATCAATTATGTTAATATTCACAAATGACATATAATTATTTACAAAATTCCAAACAGCTGGGCTGGCAGTATCCCCCTTTACAACACCCCCCCCTGAAGACTCAAGCTAGTTTTTCAAGTGACCTTTGAGAAACATTGCCTGAGAGGGATGAGCCTATCTGGGAATACATTACCCCATTCCCTGTCTTGAGATTCCAGCTGCCTTGGCATTGCTGACCCCAGTACAGTGCTGCACTGTCATATAATATGCTGGCTTGCTACCTGTAGCTGTAGATCCCCCTCAGACTCCTCCTGCCTTCTACTGAAAATACTTAGCACAAGGGCCTCCCTATCATGGTAAAGTTTTATGGTGTTACCCATGGTACAATTTGTGCACCTGTCTTCTGTCTAGCAGTTCTACCATGTAGTTAACAGTACTGACCTTCCTTACCACCTTGAAGTGTCCCTCCTAAGCTGCCTGCAGCCTGTTGTGTCTGACAAGAATGAGAACCATAACCTGTTGCATCACAGCATACTCTCTAGCTTGAGTGTTTTGTCATACTAGACCCTTTTTCTGCTGTTAGTCTTCTGCCATGTTCTCCTGGGCCAAGCCCATGAGCTCTCTAAGCCTTGTCCTGAGGTTTTGGGCATATGCCACAACAGACTCCTTGTGGGATTCACACTCACCCTCCTACTCATCACAAATCAAATCTAGAGGTCCCCCCATGCCCATACAGCAACTCAAAAGGTGAGAAACTTGTGGATTCCTGCAGTGCCTATCTTTAAACAAACAACAGATGGACAAATATTTGTACCACTCTCTCTTAAACTGGCCTGCAAATGCCTGTAGTATGGTCTTTAGTGTAGAGTTTAAACTCTCCACCAGACCATTAGTCTGGGGGTGGTAGGGGGTGGTCTTTGGGTGCTAAGCCCCACAGTGCTCGCATAGACAAGCCAGCAGGTCTGACAAGAAATTGGCACCTCTGGCAGTCAGTATTTCTTTTGGGAAACCTACCCTGTTGAAAATATCTAACAAAGCATTTGCCACCTTTTCTGCCTCAGTGGAGAACAGGGCTACCACCTCAGAGTATCTGGTAGCATAATCTACTACCACTAGGATATGCTTCTTCCCTGTGTAACTTGGTGCACTCATAGCCCTCCACCCCAATATTTATAGGTACCCTCTGAAATGGCTCCTCAATCATAGGCAAAGGCATAAAAGGGGTTTTCACTTTGTCTCCTACCTTGCCTACCTTTTGGCACTGCTCACAGGTCCTGCACTACCCTTTTACATCTCTGGAAATCCCATTCCAATAAAAGTTCTGCATAATATGTCTCTTTGCACACGTTATGACCATATGACCTGCAAAGGGAATGTCATGGTCTATGGCTAGAATGGTAAGCTCTGGGCACTACCAACTGCTGTATTCTCTCAACTTATAGCCCTTCCTCAGGATTCCTCTCTCTATACTGTAACCCTTTGCCCCAATATACAGATTCCCCCTTTCCTTGCGAATCAGGTGCCTCACTAGCTATCTCCCTCTGGCCTTGTAATGTAGGGCCTGAGAGATTAACCTGTCTTAACTGTCTCTTTGTAACCCTTCCCAGCTCCCCTTCCACAGGACGTCTGATATTCTCTGACAGTGGTGCCTCACTGTCAGCCTGGGTACTACTACTCACCTCTGCCCTTGCAGTCACTCTGTCCAAGGGAACATCAGTATGTACCAGCAGCTGTGGCACACCTCCAGTCTCACGTCTACTGGGTAGCACTCTCCCTGAAGTAGCCACCTCACCAGTCCTGGCTTCAAGTGTGTGGTCTGTCTGGGTCCCCCCAGGTTACCATACCCACATGCTTATCTCTAAGCCTGACTGCATGTTACTGCATGGACACAATGTACTGCATTATCAGACTCATTTCCTATCAGGACATCTGCAGGGATATCCTCAAATACACCTACTCACTTGCTTCATTTTTCCTCATCCCAGTCAAGGTGAAACTTAGCCAAAGGTATTTGGAATGGGGTCCCTTCTAATGGTCTCCCTGGAGTAGCTTGCCCAAGCAAGTAGTGCTCCTCTTTAACCACTGCAGGCTTCACAATGGTTAGGTCACTTGCTGTGTCTCTCTTAGCCATGGCCTATTTTCCATCTATGATGATAGGATATACCCTCTTCTGGTAGTTTGGTGTCCTTGTTGTCTCCATACAACTTACTGCTGGCATTCTGTCATTCCCACTTGCTAGTTCTCCCACTTTTTGTTCCCCACCTTGCCTCCATGGTCAACTAAATGCTACATGGTCTTGATGGTTGCATATAAAGCATTTAACACTTGGTCCTGGCCATGTACCTGAACTAGTGGCTTCCCCTGCTACTGGAAAACTCTCTTGGGGTGGTTTAGGCTGCCCACCATGGTTCCCTTAGACCCATGTGCGACACTGTGTATTCCTTTCCTGTGCAGTGATGTCCTGCTTGCTAGGTATAGGTCTCCCTTTTTTTACAACTCATCTGTGGTATTACATTCTCTATCTGCTAACCAGATTCTTATGTCCTCAGGCAAACTGCTAAGGGCTTGTTCCCCCACCAAAAGCTCTTCCAGCCCTTCAAAAGTGGTGACTTGACACCCCCTCACCCATCTATGAAAATAAGTGCGTAACTCAGCAATATAGTCACACACACTTTCATCTGCCTTGCATCTATGCTCATGAAACTTTTTTCTATAAGCTTCAGGTGTTAACTTAAAACACTTTAATAAACAATTTTTAACAGTATTATAATTTAAGCAATCAGTATCAGACAATTACGAAACAGCAGTTACAGCTTTACCATGGAGTTAGGGGGTCAAGAACCATACCCAGAGCCCTTGTCAACATTATACTGTTTACTTACCCTTTTAGGCATATGAATAAAGCTATCAAAATGATCACTCTCTGCAAATTGTGGAAGAAATTTACTGACATGTGTTGCTTCTGGGGTTTGGGTACTCACTTCACTATTACTTCCATGACCCTGGTAAAGAGTCAGCATCTCCTTTTTATGTTTTCTCTTTCTCTCATTTTCTTCAGCTTCCAGACATCTCAGTCTCTCTGCTGATTCTAATGCCATCTGTTTCTCCTTTTCTTCAGCTTCCAAATGTTGCAGTCTCTCTGATGATTCCAGTTCTAATCATTTGGCCTCCAGTTCAAGTCTCTTTAACTTCAGATGTATTTTTAAGTCCTCTGAGGCAAAGTTGAACTGTCCATTTTCTGAGAGTTGTACATCCCCAAGGCCAGTTTGGTTGTCCTCCTGGTTGTTGGTCTGTGATGCAGTTGTGACTTGGCACATAGCCAACTGTCTCTTGTCAGCTTGCCATACTCCTCTGCTGACATCCTTGCCTGCTCTCCCTGAATAACTAAGCAAACAAAAAATAAATGAAACTATTGTGATGTGAAACTCAATGTTCACTGTGTACAAACACCTTCTTTAGTGACCACTGTTTACAGGTTACAGGAGGTCAATAGCCACACCACTGAATCCCAATATGTAGAAATCCCACCACTGCCACCAATAAATGTGATGCCCCACCACTGTACCAGTAATCAAGGAGCCTCAATTCTCACTATTGGCAACAGTGGGGGAGGTACACTGGGAGGATGACAGGTAAACACACAGTATTTTCAGATAGAGCTGTCTGTATCAAGTGCAGTTTCCCTTAAGAGCACACAGAGAACACAGTCAGTCCGGGGATGGTTTCTCCCTCTTTCTCCAGATTGCCAATAAGACCCCCCACTGGCACAGCTGTAGAGTTGAGATCTCAGCTGAGTAGTCAAGCCAAGACCTCCAGCACCCTCTCTGTCCAACCAGTTATTTGTGTCCCTGCCCAAGTAGCTGACACACACACACACACACACACTTTGAGGTTAGATTTATACACACACACACACACACACACACACACACACACACACACACACACACACACACACACACACACACACACACACACACACACACACACACACACACACACACACACACACACACACACACACACACACACACACACACACACACACACACACACACACACACCTTGGAAAGACTGGCACAGGTTTTCTATCTATGCCCCTTTTGCCCAGACTATAAGGTAGTTATCACAGCCAGCTCCTTATCAGCATCTTTAAGGACCTTAACAAAGGGTATCCAATCTTACTAATCTCACCATTGGTAACAGTGGGGGAGGTACACTGGGAGGATGACAGATAAACACACAGTATTTCCAGATAGAGCTGTCTGTATCAAGTGCAGCTTCCCTTAAGACACACAGAGAACACAATCAGTCCGGGGATGGTTTCTCCCTCTTTCTCCAGATCGCCAATAAGACTCCCCACTGGCACAGCTGTAGAGTTGAGATCTCAGCTGAGTAGTCAAGCCAAGACCTTCAGCATCCTCTCTGTCTAACCAGTTATTTGTGTCCCTGCCCAAGTAGCTGACACACGCACACACAAACACACTTTGAGGTTAGATTTATACACACACACACACACACACACACACACACACACACACACACACACACACACACACACACACACACACACACACACACACACACACACACACACCTGGGAAAGACTGGCACAGGTTTTCTATCTATGCCCCTTTTGCCCAGACTATAAGGTAGTTATCACAGCCAGCTCCTTATCAGCATATTTAAGGCCCTTAACAAAGGGTATCCAATCTTACTATGTAATGCTACTATTAATACAAATTGTAGTTTGACCAAGAGCAAGGCTATTAGGAGTTGCCCACAGTGTCACCAAATAAATAAGCATGTACTCTCAGAACTTAAATATCTCTAGACAGATCAACCACTATGAAAGGTTTAAATATATGTAATAATAAATAATAAAAGAACAAAGTAATACTAAATATATATTTACAGTGACATCAGCTTTTAAAATCACAGGGAATAGTTAAAACAACATTGCAGGACAGTCTCAAATAAATGAATAAAAACATCTAAACTATGCTTCACTATAGTCCTGACTAAATCCAAGAGAATATACCCAAGTTAACTTACTTAAGAGCAAAGGCAGATGTGGTGAATGGATTTTCTCTAGTTGTTATGGTCAGGTCAAAAACAGAATACAGAATGCGGCCTCTCTCTCAGAGACTTCTTAAATTAATATCTCAAATACTGCTGCTGGGATAGCTTACAGAATGACGTTACTTCTTATCATCCAACTCTATCCCAGTTAAAACCCCCACTGCTGGAATCTGGCAGTATTTAGTATCTATCTGTGAAAATACATAGACAAGGGCTTTTCCACAGATTTCTGATAGATGCTGGAAGTCATAAAACGATAAAACACTTCCAAGACAATACAGAAATTTCCCTAGTTTTAGACATCGTGTCTCCTTGCTGCCATAAATAATTTAACTTCAGCTATTTTTCTGAAATTTACTAGACTGAGGTTAACCTCCTGTATCCCAGTTTCCACTATTAGAATATATCTATTTACACAGTTACACTAGTGCATGTACATTTCTGTTCTTTTCCAGTAGGGCACTGTGGATCCATTTTTAAGCTCAATACTTTATAAAATATCTTTTCAACACACAGCTTTACAAAGCTAGTTTCATATATACGTGACAAGCAGTTCTAATACATTTGTAACAATCATCTTCCATGAAGCATGTTGACATTCACAAATCACACATGACCATTTACAAAATTCCAGACAGCTGTGCTGGCAATATCTCCCTTAGTCACATATCTATATAAATCATGTTGATATTCACAAATGACATATAATTATTTACAAAATTCCAAATAGCTGGGCTGGCAGTATCCCCCTTTGTCACATTAAGTGCTGTGCTTTCGAGATTTTGTTGCTAGAAAGGGGGTTCTAATCTCATAACAATCAATTTGTTTGTGTGATGGTGAGGCCATTTCTTCACTGGAGAATTAATTCAACTGGTGTGCTCATATGACCCCACTCATGAGAAACACTTACATGGTCAGATCAGTCCTACATCCCCTCCTCACTCTCACTCTGTCCACAAACACATACTGTCTGCAAAATACTGATGATGTCATCATTCTAATAATGCACTCTCATACCACTAAAGTCAGACCTCTGGTGTGGCAGGTGCATGTAATATACTTGTGTGTAGATTGTATCAATCAATAGGTAGGAAGTTCTAATGCAGTAATGAAACTCTCCTGAGTATGTGTGCATGTGTGTGTGTGTGTGTGTGTGTGTGTGTGTGTGTGTGTGTGTGTGTGTGTGTGTGTGTATGTGTGAATGTAAATAACGCAGGAATGTATTACACCTCATACTATTCACAGCATTTAGAAGTGCACATAGCTTTAAAAGTCATTTTTTCACATACATTGCCTTTGCATGACACAGCTCATGTTATCTTTTCAAAGATATTGTGTGTCTTACATGCAGATTTCTCTTATGGTGAGTGTGTATAAAACACTGATGTGTAGATTTTGTTAGTCAATCGATATGCATTTTGAATACAGGAATAACTGTCATCTGTGTTTCTTCCTCTTACTGTGCAGAACAGGCTGCAAATACATACATTAGGTATACATATGCACTGTGCTTGTGCTATACAGCCACACTTTAGTGGAAACATGAAGGTAATGCACAATGGTAATGTCATCCATTGAAATGTGCAGTGTCAAAGTTGTCATATAAAGCTTTATCTGCACTTGTGTTTCAGCAAATCTTCATAAGCCGGAGCTGTTAGCCAAATCGCTCAAATCATGGCATCACTGTTTACAGTTGGTGTACGTGTTAACTGTTGTCACCCACATGTGCTATGTTCATGTATAGATGTTGTTTCCTGTTACAAGTGTTTATTGTGCATTTCCTTTGAAAAGGCTGTATTGCAGACAGGTGCTGTCATTGGAATAGATTGTCATTCCATCAGAGTTGTAGTGATGCACCTCCTCAAGACTGAGGACATGAGATAATGATTACATGTTGGTATGTTGTTGCCTAAGTAAGGCATGTGCTCCAATATGGGATTATATCTACAATGGGCATAATTTCTTTTCTACCATCACAGTGACAACATCAGGGGCTACAGGTGTGTTTGAGTATATCTAGCATCAGGCAATGCAGTCTAACATACACCAAGATTCTTACTAAGTAATTACAAGGACAGATATTCCTGTTTGCATCTCTTTTTATCTATCAACATAATAAGTGTATCAGGAAGGAGAGCCTTACACAAGGGTATTATGTATGCCACACTCTGTTCCCACATTTGTAACACCATACACACCTACATACATGATGCATAACCATTAGAATATTGATGTGCATAATTCCCTTCAAGGGTGATCCTCCTTGTACATGTGTTAAGCCTATTTCTGTTCAGTTACAGATTTGCTGTTCTGAACTGTTTGTAAGTTTCTTGGAAGCCATTACTTGCTTGAGCTAAAGGGAAGTCTCTGTGTTCATCAGTGGCAGTGGTAAACACTGAACAGCCTGCCTGCCCCTGTGGGAGTGGTTACTGCCTAGAAACTGTAGTTTTATTGGCCATTTTGGGTCAATTCCAAACTCTTTGATCCCCCTCTCTTAAAACCCTCGTTTGCGCATTTTTGCGCATAGTGCAGCAATGGGCAGCGCCGTTCAATCAGGTTTAAACTATTCCCGACTTCACAAAGTCTGCTCTTCACTTTTTCCCTTAGAACTGTTCCAAATCTCAAAGTAAGCACTCTATTTTCCTTCTAAAACCCAGCAGTATCTAGGATAAGTGTCTTATAAGTAAGCACTAATAAACTAAAGCACTACACCCTCTTATACTCCCTTTAAGTACTTAGCTCCCTATTGGTCCTTTTTGATCAAGCCAAAAAGTAATTCCTTATACTATTCTGGCATGTCCAAAAGTCAGTTTCAGGTTTACTCTCCAGTCCAGCTGGTGAATATAGGAATCTTGAGGCAATGTTACAACTGCCTTATGTACACAGACCACCCTCTCCTCTTCCCAACAAGCTCACATACATGTGAGAGATGCAACTATATAGCCAAACTGGAGGCTGAGCTCTCTCAACATAGTACTGGCACGGTCAGTCTGGAGGAGAAGGTAATCACACACACCACAAATCCAGTCTCACACAGACCTATCGCAACAGCAAACCAAACACATAAACACACAAAAACATACTCGGAGGCTCTAAATAAAAATCTGCCCAAGCAACAGAGACCTCCAAAGCAGACATCCAAGCAACTGCTACCCCACAACAATACCCATGTATCACATAGTTCACAAAGTCAGTGTGCCACACAGTCACAGCCCTTAAGGCTAAACAACACACCTAATACACTTGTAATAGGTGACTCTATTGTCAGACACACTGACATCCCTCTCACCAGGCTGAACAAGGAGAAAGTCACTGTAAGCTGCCTGTCGGGTGCCAAGATCCGCCACATAACACAAGCACTCAGGTCACTCCAAAGCAAGTACAAATATGACTCCATTATTGTCCATGCTGGTATGAATGACCTGAGACGTACCTCCCTAGATTACATGAAAAGAGACATAGAGGAGCTCTCTGATCATGTGGCCCAGGCCGGTATGACCCTGACCTTGAGTAGCATCTTACCCTCACCAAGAATGATACCACAGTATAAAGACAAAATGATCAATTTCAACAACTGGCTAAAGTATTGGTGTCACTCAAAGGGGATCCAGTGTCTGTCAGCCTGGGATGACATGCTTGACAAGCCACGTTGCTTCACTAGGGACGGCTTGCACCTGTCAGCCCTGGGTTTTCGAATACTGGCCAAGGCTCTTGCCACCCCCATAGTGCCTTTTTAGGCAAGGCTCAAAAGACAAACCCACCTCCTTAGACAACACAAGGAAAAAGAAACTAAGGGCAATGCTGCTCAATGCCAGAAGTCTAAACCTCAAGATGCATGCACTCGAGGCTCTCCTTAGTATGGAGAATATCGATATCTGTGCAGTAACAGAAACCTGGTTCAAGGCTCCCAAGAGCACCCCAGCACTACCAGGCTATACCTCATACCATGCTTTTCGGCCCCAAAATTCGGACTGAACCACAAGAGGAGGGGGAGTATCCATATTCATCAAAGATACCCATACCTCCAGGCTAGTGGCACTGCACGAAGCATCTGAGACCATCCATATGCAACTAACAGTGGGCAAAACTGCCTTCCAGTTTGTAGCCTGCTACAGACCACCCTCCCAAACTCAGGAACCCCACTCAGCTTTCCTGAAGACACTGGATAATATGAGGGTCTCTCCAAACACTATTATATTGGGTGACTTTAACTACCCAAACATAGACTGGGAGCAATACTCAAGCCCCAACACCCTAGCCCAACGGTTCCTAGAATTTATAAACTCAAATGCTATGGAACAACTGGTCACCACTCCCACAAGAGAGGAAAACATATTGGACCTGATCATCACCAACATGGGGACTCTATGTTCCATGCCAGAGGTCTACCCCTCATTGGTAAGATCTGACCATAAATTAATCACTATGGACATCCATATTCCGTACCCATCCCCAGCAAAGGAAACCACAGTCAAAAACTTCTCAAAAGCAAACTTCCCACTTCTCAAAACTGAGGGGGAATCCTTCAAAGCCCCAGGGCCAGTGGAAAATACGGCCCAAACCACAGAATCCTTTACAAACGCATTCTATGGATACCTACAGGAATGCATGGATCGTGCTATCCCAAATAAAACCAAGACACACTCCTCCAAAGGCAGGAGACCTGTCTGGTGGACCCCAGCCATAATAAGCTGTACAACAGAAGGAGAAAGCTACTACATGATAGAGCAAAATCCCTGAAAGGGAAGGCAACTCTGATCAGTACTAGCAAGAAACTACAATCCCTCATAAAATCATCTAAGGCTAGCTTCGAAAGAAAAATTGCACAAGACGCTAAAGATAATCACAAGGCTTTCTTTAGTTATGTCAGAAACCTGGGAAGAAACTCCCAGATATGCTCTGAGTTAGTGCAGAATGACAAAAAATACACTGAACCCACAGACATTGCCAACATCCTGGCAGACAGGTTCAGTGCAAACTTCTCCTCCCCCTCCCCCAAAAATGAGCAAATGACTATCCCAACAGAGTGTAACCTCCCTGACATCACAGATGCACAAGTGAGAGCTGCCCTCTCCAGAGCAAAAAACACAGCATCAATGGGACCGGACAGTGTCCCGGGCTGTGTTTTACATGAGCTCCAAGAAGAACTGAACCCTCACTTAAAATCACTGTTCATTCTCAGCCTTACAACAGGATATGTACCCAAAGAATGGCGTACTGCAACAGTGGTCCCACTCCATAAAGGTGGTGCCACAACAGACCCCGGAAACTATCACCCTATAAGCCTAACTAGCCTGGTCTGTAAAGCTATGGAGCGTATCATCATGGAACTCATAAACAAAGACATTGGGAACCTCCAAACACTGGATCCTACCAAATTCGGCTTTGTTAAGGGTAGATCTTGCCTCTTGAACCTGGTCAATTTCTTTGAAACAGTCACCAAGGCCATAGACGAAGGAAAGGTAGTCCACACAGCCTACCTTGACCTTGCAAAAGCCTTCGACACAATACCCCACTCGGGCATCATAAATAAGCTCACAAGCTTAAATATCAACCCCTATGTCACAAGATGGGTTGCAAACTGGCTTAGGGATAGAACCCACATGGTCAGAATTGCAGGTGCCATGTCAGACTCTAAACCAGTTACAAGTGGCATCCCACAGGGCTCAGTCCTGGGACCTCTCTTGTTTGGTATATATTTCTCTGAGGTACAGGCTAACACAGGAGGACTATGGCTGACAAAGTTTGCAGATGACTGCAAACTGGGGGCCATAATCAACTCGCCGGCTGACACAAGCATCCTCCAAAAAGGTCTCACAGAGACGGATAACTTGTGCCAGAGCCATGGCTTAAAGCTAAATGCCAAAAAGTGCATAGTCATCCCCTTCGGGAAAAACAAAGTGCCCACAAATTACCACATAGGTGGTAATCCATTAAGTACAGAAGAAGTAATTAGGGATTTGGGGACCCAAGTAGATTGCAATCTCTCCTTTGACAATCACATTGCCAAAGTGGTTAGAAAGACATTCTATATAGCCCACCTTATCACAAAGGGGTTCACATCTAGATCAGGAGAGGTCATTGTGCCCCTCTACTCATCACTCATCAGGCCCATAATTGAATACAATGCCCCATTTGGGATGTACCTTACCTGACACCTGCTACAACTAGAAAGACCCCAAAAGTACCTCACCAAGAGGATCAAGGGACTCAAACAGATGCCCTACGCAGTTAGGCTAAAGAAACTCCAGCTCTACTCAGTTGCTTACTGCCTACTCAGAGGCAGTCTGTGCCTGACGTATAAAGTCATGTCCAGCCCAGAATTAATGGACATGCTCCACCTCAAGAAATCCAAATCCATGAGAACTACACGCTCCAGTGACTTAAACCTCAGCACAGAAATAAATAGAACATGCTGGAGGGACAGATTCATATCCCAGAGGCTCCCCTCACTCTGGAACAAAATCCCAATCCATGTCAGACAGAGCCCCTCAATGACCCTCTTCGAGAAGAATCTTGACGTTTGGATGGGAGATTGTAAATTTACCCCTGGGATCTCTTTTGTGTCACTACTAGACAGAGGCACGGTAAACTAACCTTAAATGAGCTATCTTCTGTGACCTACTATACAGAGGCACAGTCAACTAATCTAAGAAGGGCAGCGAAAGCCAAACACACTCTGGCTAGGCTTGCAAATGCCCTAGGGCAGATAGCTTAGTATCAACCTATGAACATATGAACCTATATGCAGTTAATACACAGGTCAGTGCTGATATTGATGAGATGGGTTCAATCCTTGCAAAACAAGATTGTGGCTTCTAAGCCATTCCTATTTTCCAACATGTTATATTGACAAAATGCACACTGTGCCAATATCCCATAACGTATGTAATGTCCTTGCAAACTGTCATTTCAACTCAGCATGTCAATGACATTTATATATGTAATTTCCCCTCTGTTACAATGTGAATCTGTGACTGTTGCATCCTATAATATCATGTCTGCATTTATTTACCTACATTTGCTCAGAAAGTAAGGCCATTATTAATTACCCTGTCATACATATTGTAAAGTTTTATTGTTACATAAGCACCTTCACATCAATTATCTTCCTAGAACGGTCTTTTCAGGCTTGCTAGTTGTTGCTGAAGCACCTACAAAGGGGAGAAAACGCTGAGAGAAGAAAAGGAGCCACTTTTGTGATTTTAAGTATTTTCTTCTGATTTTTTGTTAAGTTTTACTGCTTTGCCGCCTACTTTTTGGCATTTTCTGGCTTGCTAAAGTTTATATCTGTAACAGTGACAGTACTTGGAACACATCTAGAGCCTGTTTACCGAATTTCCTGTGTTGCACTTAATTTAAAATAATTTTTTTCTCTAAAAACTGCATTTTACCTGATTTTGGCCTAGCACTCAAGTGTGGGGTCATTTATTGCACTGTTGTGATTATTTTGCTGCTTCTGTATCTCTGCTACCTTTAAACTACAACAAAAAGAAAAAAAAAATCTTGCTTTTGTCCCACTTTCTGAAAGTTAAAAAAGTTCAGTTACAGATTTGCTGTTCTGAACTGTTTGGAAGCTTCTAGAAGGCCAGTGCTTGCTTGGGCTAAAGGGAAGTCTCTGTGTTCACCAGTGGGAGTGGTTAACACTGAACAGCCTGCCTGTCCCTGAAGGAGAGATTACTACCTAGAAGCTGTAGTTTTATTGGCCATTTTGGGTCAATTCTAAACTCCTTGATCTATCTCTCTTAAAACCCGGCTGCCTCATGGTTTTGGCATCTTTTCAGGCTTGCTAGTTATTGCTGAAGCACCTACCAAGGGGAGAAAACGCTGAGAGAAGAAAAGGAGCCACTTTTGTGATTTTAAGTATTTTCTTCTGATTTTTTGTTAAGTTATACTGCTTTGCTGCCTACCTTTTGGCATTTTATGGCTTGCTAAAGTTTATATCTGTAACAGTAACAGTACTTGGAACACATCTAGAGCCTGTTTACTGCATTTCCTGTGTTGCACTTAATTTAAAATCGTTTTTTTCTCTAAAAACTGCATTTTACCTGATTTTGGCCTAGCACTCAAGTGTAAGGTCATTTATTACACTGTTGTGATTATTTTGCTGCTTGTGTATCTCTGCTACCTTTAAACTACAACAAAAAGAAAAAATATCCTGCTTTTTTCCCACTTTCTGAAAGTTAAGAAAGTTCAGTTACAGATTTGCTGTTCTGAACTGTTTGGAAGTTTCTAGAAGGCCAGTGCTTGCTTGGGCTAAAGGGAAGTCTCTGTGTTCACCAGTGGGAGTGGTTAACACTGAACAGCCTGTCTGTCCCTGGAGGAGTGGTTACTACCTAGAAGCTGTAGTTTTATTGGCCATTTTGGGTCAATTCTAAACTCCTTGATCTCTCTCTCTTAAAACTCTACAACTCTCTTTTTGCGTGGTTTTGCGCACTGAGCAGCGTCGGGCAGCACTGCCTAAACAGGTTTAAACTATTCCAGGCTCCACAAAGTCAGGTCTTCACTTTTTCCATTAGAACTATTCAAACTCTCAAAGTAATCACTCTATTCTCTTTCTAAAGCCCTGCACTTTCTCAGCTCGTATAAGGAAACACTAACTAACTAAAGCACTGCACCCTCCTTGACTTCTCATAAGTATTAGGCTCCCGATTGGTCCTTCCTGATCAAGTGAAAAATCAGTTCCCTTCCCTAATTTGATCAGTAAAAAAACAGTTCCCTATACTAATCTGGTATGTCCAAGGGTCAGTTTCAAGGTTACTCTCCAGTCCAGCTGGTGAATCTGGGAATTTTGAGGCAATGTTACAATTGCCTTATGTACACAGACAACCCTCTCCTCCTTCCAACAAACTCTAATACATGTGAGAGATGCAGTTACACAGCCAAACTGGAGGCAGAGCTCTCTCAACCCAAGACTGGCACAGTCAGTCAGGAGGAAAAGGTAACCACCCACACCACAAATCCAGTCTCACACAGACCTATTGCATCTGCATACCCAACACATAAACACACAAAAACATACTCAGAGGCTCTAAATAAAAATCTGCCTAAACAGCAAAGACCTCCTAAGCAGATATCCAAGCAACAGCCACCCCTCAACAATACCCATGAATCACATATCTCACAAAATCAGTGTGCCTCACAGTCACAGCCCATAAGGCCAAACAACACACCAAATACACTTGTTATAGGGGACTCTATTGTCCGGCACACTGATGTCCCGCTCACCAGACTGAACAAGGAGAAGGTCACTGTAAGCTTCCTGTCGGGTGCCAGGATCCGCCACATAATGCAAGCACTCAGGTCACTCCAAAGCAAGTACAAGTATGAATCCGTCATTGTCCATGCTGGTGTGAATGACCTGAGACATACCTCCCTGGACTACATGAAAAGAGACATAGAGGAGCTCTCTGACCATGTAGCCCAGGCTGGTATGACCCTGACCTTGAGTAGCATCTTGCCCTCACCAAGAATGATGCCACAGTATAAAGACAAAATGATCAGTTTCAACAATTGGCTAAAGTATTGGTGTCATTCAAAGGGGATCCAGTGTCTGTCAGCCTGGGATGACATGCTCGACAAGCCACGTTGCTTCGCTAGGGACGGCTTGCACCTGTCACCCTTAGGCTTTTGTATACTGGCCAAGGCTCTTGCCACCCCCATAGTGCCTTTTTTAGGCAAGGTTCAAAGGACAAACCCACCTCCATAGACAACCCAATGATAAAAAAACTAAAGGTAATGCTACTCAATGCCAGAAGTCTAAACCTCAAGATACACGCACTCAAGGCTCTCCTCAGTATGGAGAAAATCGATGTCTGTGCAGTAACAGAAACCTGGTTCAAGGCTTCTAAGAGCACCCCAGCACTACCAGATTATAACTCATACCATGCATTTCTGCCCCAAAACTCGGACCGAAGCACAAAATGAGGGGGAGTGTCTATATTCATCAAAGATACCTACACCTCCATGTTAGTGGCACTGCATGAAGCATCGGAAACCATCCATGTGCAACTAACAGCGGGAAAAGCTGCCTTTCAGTTTGTAGCCTGCTACAGAACACCCTCCCTATTACAGGAACCCCACTTGGCATTCCTGAGAACACTGGAGAATATGAAGGTCTCTCCAAACGCTATGTTATTGGGTGACTTCAACTACCCAAACAATGACTGGGAAAACTACTCAAGCCCAAACACCCTCGCCCAATGGTTCCTTGAATTTATAAACTCTAATGCAATGGAACAACTGGTCACTACTCCCACAAGAGGGAACAACATATTGGACCTGGTCATCACCAACATGGGGACTCTATGTTCCACACCAGAGGTAAACCCCTCATTGGTAAGATCAGACCATAAACAAATTTCCCTGGACATCCATATAATGTCCCCACCCCCAGCCAAAGAAATCACTGTAAAGAATTTCTCAAAAGCCAACTTTGCACTTCTCAAGACTGAGGTGGAATCCTTCAAAGCCCCTGGGGCAGAGGATAATACAGCCCAATCCACAGAATCCTTTACAAATGCATTCTATGAGCACCTGCAGGAATGCATGGATCGTGCTATCCCAAATAAAACCAAGACTCACTCCTCCAAAAACAGAAGACCGGTCTGGTGGACCCCGGTCATAAATAAGCTATACAACAGAAGGAGGAAGCTACTACATGACAGAGCAAAATCCCAAAAAGGGAAGGCATCTCTGATCAGTATTAGCAAGAAACTTCGATCCCTCATAAAATCATCAAAGGCCAATTTCGAAAGAAAAATTGCCCTAGACACTAAAGATAATCACAAGGCCTTCTTTAGTTATGTCAGAAACATGGGCAGAAACTCCCAGATATGCTCTGAATTGTTGCATAATGGTACAAAATATTCCAAACCTACAGACATAGCCAACATCCTGGCTGACAGATTCAGCACAAACTTCTCCCCCCCTTCCCCCCCAAAGGAGCAAATGCCTATCCCAACTGAATGTAACCTCCCTGACATCACAGATGCACAGGTGAAAGCTGCCCTCTCCAAAGCAAAAAACACAGCATCTATGGGACCGGATGATGTCCCAGGCTGTGTCTTACATGAGCTCCAAGAAGAACTGAACCCTCACATTAAGTCACTGTTCAAACTTAGCCTTACTACAGGATATGTACCCAAAGAATGGTGTACAGCTACAGTGGTCCCACTCCACAAAGGTGGTGCCACAATGGACCCCGTAAACTATCGCCCCATAAGCCTGACTAGTCTGGTCTGTAAAGCTATGGAGCGTATTATCATGGAACTCATAAACAAAGACATTGGGAGCCTCCAGACACTGGACCCTACCCAATTCAGCTTTGTTAAGGGTAGATCTTGCCTCTTAAACCTAGTTGATTTCTTTGAAAGAGTTACCAAAGCCATAGATGAGGGCAAGGTAGTCCACACAGCCTACCTGGACCTTGCAAAAGCCTTTGACACAATACCCCACTTGGGCATCATAAATAAGCTTACCAGCTTAAATATCAGCCCCTATATCACAAGATGGGTTGCAAACTGGATCAGAGATAGAACCCACATGGTCAGATTCACAGGTGCCATGTCTGAATCCAAACCAGTTACAAGTGGCATCCCACAGGGCTCAGTTCTGGGACCTCTCTTGTTCGGTATATACTTCTCTGAGGTCCAGGCTAATACGGGGGGATTATGGCTGACAAAGTTCGCAGATGACTGCAAACTGGGGGCCATAATCAAATCTCCAGCTGACACAAGCATCCTCCAAAAGGGTCTCACAGAGATGGATGCTTGGTGCCAGAGCCACAGCCTCAAGCTAAATGCTAAAAAGTGCATAGTCATCTCCTTTGGGAAAAACAAGGTGCCCACAAATTACCGCATAGGTGGTAATCCATTAAGTACGGAAGAAGTAATTTGAGATTTGGGGACCAACATAGATAGTAATCTCTCCTTTGATAATCAAGTTGCCAAAGTGGTTAGAAAGACCTTCTATATAGCCCACCTTATCACGAAAGGGTTCGCATCTAGATCAAGAGAGGTCATTGTGCCCCTCTACTCGTCACTCATCAGACCCATAATTGAATACAATGCCCCTTTTGGGATGTACCTTACCCGACACCTGCAGCAACTGGAGAGACCCCAAAAGTACCTCACCAAGAGTATCATGGGCCACAAACAGATGTCCTATGCAGCTCGACTAAAGAAACTCCAGCTCTACTCAGTTGCCTACCGCCTACTCAGAGGCGATCTATGCCTGACGTACAAAGCCATGTCAAACCCAGAATTAATGGACATGCTCCACCTCAAAAAATCCAAGTCCCTTAAAGCTACATGCTCCAGGGACCTAAACCTCAGCACAAAAATAAATAGGACATGCTGGAGGGACAGATTCATTTCAAAGAGGCTCCCCTCACTCTGGAATAGAATCCCAATTCATGTTAGACATAGCCCCTCGCTGACCCTCTTCAAGCAAAATCTGGACGCGTGGATGGGAAATCACAAATTCACCCCTGGGATCTCTTCTGTGTCCCTGCTAGACAGAGGCACAGTAAACTAATCTTAAAAGGGTACCTTCTGTGACCTACTTTACAGAAGCACAGTAGGCTAATCGAATAGGGAGGTGGAAGCCAAATACACTCTGGCTAGGCTTATAAATGCCCTAGGGCAGATAGCCTAGTATCTACCTATGAACCTATGAACCTATTTATCCTCCCCTCTTACACATTTCTGTGTACATCTCTCTGATTTCTGTGCATGTTGTCCTAGTACACTTTTCCTATCTGGTAACCCATGTATTGTAGTTGCCCTTGCTGTTTCACATCCCCTCTTACTTATTACTGTATTCATATGTTACATTTATGTGCACAGTACACTCGATACACTTTCCCTACCTGGTACAGCTTGCATTATTTGCCTTATGTAGCTCTTTGTGCTGTCTGCACAAGCACACTTAACAGGTTTGCCCATAGACAAGCCTGTCTCTTTACTGTGTGTGATCATGCTGCTTCCTACCCTCCAGAACTTTTATACTTGCTTGTTCATGAAGGCATGATGAGCAGTAAGCATATGTGATTAGCACTGCTGTTCATCACAATAACATGTAAACATCATGTAGGCTTTGCGCCAAGGCTACACAATTGTTCATGAATCTTACAGAATATATATATATATATATATATATATATATATATATATATATATATAATAAATAACTGATATATATACAATAAAGAAGTGGAATTCTGTAACACACTGCATCACTTTAATAAAATCAATAAAATGAACAAGTTTAGTACTTTTATCCCATGCTTATGGCATTTACAATTATGTGCATGTTGCACACATGATAGCATGATGTGTGGTATTCATTAAACAGCTCAAAATAAGGGTAAGTAGCAGAATATGCTAATGAAGGCATAAGTAGCCAAATTACATGCTAATTAAGCAAGCCGACATGATGGAGCTATTTGTGAGTGTATAAAGTGACTCAATACACTCAGTGTTCTGTTTCCCACTGAAATCCCAAACTCTTATGAGTACAGGGATGATTCCACTTAGAAACAATGCTAGACATTGCTGTTGCCATCATTAACCTGTATGTGCAACAGGCTTTAATTCAAGGTGCTGCTGCTGCCAGACATCAGCAGAGATGAAGGGTGTTTTGACCCAGTATGACTTTTCAGGAACTGCATGACACAGAAATTGTAGAGCAATACTGGGTGGACAAGGAAAGATTAGTGGAAATATGCAACTTTTGCTGCCCTCACCCAAAGTCCAGTGAAATTGTGGAGAACACATCTCAGTGAAACAAAGATAAGTGTAGCATTACATATAGCAGCTACAGGTGCTTTCTAGACACCAACAGGAGATGTATTAGGGATGTCACTAACTTCATCTTCTAGAATATTACATCAGTTTTTAAGTGAAATGTTACAACATGCGAGGGATCCTATTTGTTTCTCATGCACACAGAGGACAGAGCAATAACTATGCAAGAATTTTATGCAGTGGCATACTTCCTTGATGTTTTGAGCACCGTAGATAGCACACACACAGAAATATCAGCCCCACCTTGTTAACAAGGAAGGAGGTACATTAACAGGATAGGATACCACTCTATAAACTGTTAGGTTGTCTGTAATGCCCAAGGGATCATTTACAATGTGTGTACAGGTAACCCTGGCAGTTTTCATGACTCACACAAATGGCACACCTGTGAGCTCTACAGAGAATTTGACGGGGATGGCTTTCCACAAAGACATCTAGAGGGGGATGTAAGTTATGCACTGGAACCATAGCTCATGACACCTATGAGAAACCCACACAACTCCACAAAGCAAAAATCAATGATGCCCATGCTCAAACTAGAAATATTTAAAATGTGTATTTGTCTTGTCTAAATAAGGTTCTTGTGTCTATACATATCAGGAGGTGCCCCACAGTATGACCCAGCCACCTCTACCCAAATAACCACAGTGCCAGATCCAAGAGTTACTCTTAGTATAAGTCTTCCCTGATTCCAAAAGACATGCTCTCAGTGTAAGTGAATTACTTCAGTGTAAGGCCTATCTATAAATACTTACACCAGAGACCAGATTCAGTGTGAATAGAGCTCCAGCAGATACAGATGAGGAGTCTGAAGGAGAACCACCAGTTGGAGGTGGTGTTGGCAGATGTAGGTATGGATAATATGCCATGGTTCTGGCAAAGACGCAAAGGATAGCACATACACACTTTCTACCTAAATGAAGGTTCAAAGCTTATACCATAAATAAATAAAACAGATGCTTGTAAAAGTCCACTACCTTTACATATCCATGTATATTATTAGAATCAGACAAAGGCAACCCCAAAGGACACATACTATAGCTGTATTATTAACAAGGTAAGTGTGGAACCTGTATGAAAAAAGGTATATAGCTAATTACTTTTACATGCAAATACTCATATGTCCCCATGCTGAAAAAAGTCTCAGGTATACAATAATGTCAATAAAAGCTTATGACTTATGTAGGCAATACACAGCTATGGATTTTGGCCAATACAGTGCAGCAAGCATTTCAGTTGACCAATATACATAAACCAATGGCAAGCAGGTCAATGTTAGCATCATTTGAACAAGTATATCAATAAGCTATAATTAACTCTCTATTTTGACTCCATTACTAAGAATTATACAATGACAACTCATTGCCATTCAAAAATGTGCATGCTGACTGGACAGTACAACCAGTGTGCCATTGTAAATCGAGCATATACCAATAGAAAAAAAGTCAGTCTGCTAAAGTACCATTGAGTGGCCAGACTTTTCTATTGGAATATGCTATGGAGGGCAGAGCAAAATATCAGAAAAATCAGGTATATTCTGCAAAAGTAAAGAAACAGAAATGTACCTAATTGTTCTTTTATTTCTGCACTGTCCCTTCTTAAACCTCAGCAGATTCTCATATCTCTGAGCTGTCCAGATTTTTACCTCATAGTTTTGGTCTTTTCCTCACTAATAAAAAAAAAAAAAGCAGTTTTGTTGCAAGCCGCTTTGGATGAAAGTCATTAAATAATGGCAGACAATCGAGGTTTAGGCTTCATAACCTTCAGAAAATGCATGCTAGCACAAAAGCTCTATTTCCCACAAATGTGTTAGTTTATAACAGCCATATAACCTGTCTCTATTTTTGGACCTTCTCCCTCATGATCAAACCACACCAACCATGGATAAATCCAGAATTACCCAAACAAATTCATGGGTTATTGCTTATTATACCATGACCCCCCCCAAAACGTGCACGCTGATTGGCCAGCGTGCCCGTTGTAAATCGAGTTATACTAATGGAAAAAGGTCCGGTCGCCCGGACTTTTTCCATTAGTATAACTTCGTTAAACAATTCACTCGCTATGGGTTTAACATGGCGAGACAGCTTTAAAATAAGCAACTGAGATCTCCGTTGCTTATTTTAAAGCTGTCATATGTTAAACCCATTTAACATAGCAAGATCTCCGTTGCTTTTTTGGTCAAATCATGTTAAATGAGTTTAACATAGCGACAGAAATAAGCAACGGAGATGTCCGCTGCTTATTTTAAACTGTCTCGCATCGTTAAACTCATTTAACAGCTCTGATGTACCGCGCAGGCGCCGCAGTACAGAACCGCCGATGCCAGACATCTGCGGAAGGGCAGTAAACAGGCATTATACTATGCCATTATTTAAAAGTAATAGTTTCTTTTCTTAAATAATGTCATGATAATAGCAATAACCCACTTCTGGGTGTGAATGGGACCAAACCACGCCAACCGTGGGTAAGTTATTACCCACACCCAGGCGTAGGGTTTATACTACTAACTCATATATAATGATGGTAAAAAATTATATAACCAATCATTGACAACTGAGTAGGAATAATACATAAAAACAATTCTTCTGCAATACATTAATACTAAAGCAAGCTCCTGAGTAAGTGGGCATTAGCTGTCTACTCTGTGCATCATACATATAGGCAACCTTAAGTCACAAAGAAATGTGTAAAGGGTAAGGCACAGTCACCATCCCTTGCACATGGTGGTGGTGGTGGAGGTCACAGAACAGCAAGCTTGACACCAAATATATGATTGTGTGTAGCAAAAAATGTAATCAGGAAGTATACAATTGTCAGAGCCAGCAGCAAGAGATTTATGTCAGTCAACAGTAGTGTTTATATAATGTGTGTGTGCGTGTGTGGGTGCATGTGTGTGGGGTTGTGTGTTAGGTGGTATGGGCAAGTTATTTTTTTCAGTGTGTGTGTGTGTGTGTGTGTGTGTGTGTGTGTGTGTGTGTGTGTGTGTGTGTGTGTGTCTGTCTGCATGAACAGAATCAAGCACTGTGTTAACACTATGTCCCAGTATTTTGGACAGGTGTGAGCTGTGCATAGTAGTGTAGTCAGTTCAGCATTGTCTTCCCTGACCATAAAAACTACCTCAGCCAGGAGTTGCATTGCTAGTTTCATGTCCCTGGCTAGAAGTTGGTGTGTTACTCAAAAGTGAGCGATGTCTGCTAGATGAGCTCTCATCCTGACTAAGTCTAGGACCAAGACCACGTGACTTACCAAATCTAGATTTGGACACTACAATCACTGACAGAGCAGTGTAAGTAGAGCCACTACAGGAGTGGGATCATGCACAATGACATCAGCTAACATCAGACAATGTAGTGGCTCTTCAGCCATAAGGATGATGACCAACCCCAGCAGGTGTTCATTACAGACACTGCAAGATGACGTGTGTCACACATTCTGTCCAAGAAGTCACCCACATGAAACAGGCAGTCATACATATCAGAATGCATAACATTTAGTATCCACAATATCTCTTCAGATGTCCTGGTGGAACATACTTATGTCACCATGGTGGCCTTACACATGCAACGTGTGGCACCTACTGACACAGCAATATCAGGAGGATGGTGAACAGCAGACCTCCTCTGAGCACCTCTACCAACCCCCCTGTGTGGTACTTTGCCCTCACAATGACTATGGGAAGAATCAAATAGTTATGCAAGTGGAGTAACCTCACAATCCTGTTCATCAGTGTCACCATCAACCTGTCCTATGTCTGTGGTCTCCATGGCATGGGTATGCATAGGCATACTGGCTGTGTCCAAAATACAGGCAGGTAATGTGGGAGCCACAATCTCAGTGTCAGACTGACCCTTTGCACCCTCCGGACTTTGCCTCTTCATTGCTGTTATCATCATAAGTGGCTACTGATGCTCTGATTGGCATTAGGAGTTACACAGTGCCATTGACAGGACCATCTGTGATAACAAGTAATCAACACAACACAGAGAAATAGAACACAAAATGATCAGACTTATGTAAACTGTCATTTAAACAATAACAGATGTTAACACAATGCAAAAAGGACTTCCATGTATGCATAAATTTACATTATGTACAGTAATAATAAAAAAGGTGTGCTTAACATGTGCAGGTAGTCATGCAAAATCAGAACCAGCTGTGCTTACAGATAAGAAAGGGAGATACACACACACACACACACACACACACACACACACACACACACACACACACACACACACACAGACACACAGACACACACACACGCACACACACACACACACACACACACACACACTCAGACAATTTAAATAATTTAATTATATTGCATGAGTGGACATTCAACAGTAGACACACTTTGTTCTCCATGTCAGCACCTACATCAACAATTCTGTGTGAACCCCCTGCTACGATGTCTGGATCTCTGACAGTGGACAGGAACTCCTTTGTCTCAGTCAGTGCTGGTTCGGTAGCAAGACCACCTACAGTAGCCATCCATTCCCAGGCAATTGCAAATGCCATGTGTTTGGCTTTCATTTTCATATTGCTGGCCTGATATCTGATTTTTTAATAGGTACGGTCATGTCTTCTGACTGCATGGTATGGCCACCTGCTCCCATATTCAATCACAGGAGGACTTGTCACCTCTGTTTCTATCTAAGAGGTATGAGATGTGTTGCCTTAGTGCCTTCATTTGCTGCATCAGTGTATTGCAGTTTACAGGGTCCACATGTTTTGGATGCCATAGATCTGTATGAAATGAAACATAAAAAAACAAAATCAGGAAATTAAGTAACTAGTGATGGCTAACAAAATAAATATGTATGAATGTATGCAGCCACCACGCACAAAATAATTTAAAAATTAATGCTTCCTATGTGTAAACACAAGTTAATGCAAAACTCCACCACCACCACAAAAAAAAAAAAGAAAGAAAGAAATTATAACCAATGCTAAAAGTCTGTAAGGATGACAACAGCTGTGTAACTCTGTAGTACACTGCAGCACTAACAAAAATAATTTAAACTTTTCAATTAAAAATGGCTAAACATTTCTTTGGAGATCCACTGATATTGAGAGCAGGCAGATATATATCACGGGCTTAACACATTTGTTGGGCTTCAAATATAAAACTCCTGACACTGCCAGTTAGTGATACAACATTCTTCTGCAATAACTGCTCACATTCTCAGAGAAAAGTTCCCAGAATGCAAAGTTTTAATGCAAAAAATAACATTGTTATGCCAATAGCAATAGATAATGCATCAGATAGTAAACAAATGGGGTATTGTGAAATGTAATCCATCAGTAAGGTAAAATTAATCTGTAAAGAAACAGCAACATACCTTTGCAACAATTTAGTTGTTAAAGTAGAAGAAAAGTTTTGCAAGTCAAATAGTAGTATCAAGCTCTCTGAATTCAAATAGCCTCCTATACCATGATGTAAGTTCCTTACCTGCCATAAAAAAACTCTACAACAGAAGGAGGAAACTGATGCAGAATAAGGTGAAGTCCCAAGACTGGAAAAACTCCCTTATCAGCCTCAACAAAAAAGTTGAGAACCCTCATCAAGTCCTCTAAAGCTAGCTATGAAAACAGAATTGCAGCAGATAGTAAAGACAACCACAAGACCTTCTATAGTTATGTAAAGAATCTCCACGGCAGTACCCATATTTGCTGAGCTACTACATAATGGTACCCCAAATATTGCCATTATACTGGCCGACAGATTCAGTGCCAACTTTACCCCTCTCTCCTCCCCAAAGGACCAATCACAATACCATTAGATTGCCAGGCACCCGGTATTACTGCCGCACAGGTTAAAACAGCACTGTCCAAGGCCAAGAACACAGCTTCTATGGGACCTGACAATATCCCTGACTGTATTCTACATGAACTACAGAGTGAACTGGCACCTCACATGTGTGCCCTGTTCAATCACAACCTCACCTCAGGCTTTGTCCTTACTGAATGGCACACTGCTACCGTTATTCCTCTCCACAAAGAAGGAGCAACTACAGACCTTGGGAACTATCCCCCCATTAGCCTGACGAGTTTGATATGCAAAACTATGAAATGTATCATCATGGACCTAATAAACAAGGATATAGGGAATCTCCAAATTCTGTATCCAACACAGTTTCGTTTTGTGAAGGGAAGATCATGCCTGCTCAACCTGGTTGATTTCTTTGAGTCAGTCACCAGAGCTGTGGATGAAGGCAAGGTGATTCATACAGCCTACCTTGATCTGGCCAAGGCCTTCGATATCATTCCCCACTTAGGAATCACAGAAAAACTCACTAAGCTAGGCATCAACCCCTATATCACTAGGTGGGCTGCAAACTGGCTCACAGATAAAACCCACAGTATCAAAGTAGCTGACTCCAAGACAGACTGCCAACCAGTCATGAGTGGAGTCCCACAGGGTTCGGTCCTGGGTCATATCCTGTTTGGTATCTACTTCTCTGAAGTCCAGGCCAATACAAAGGGACTCTGGCTGACAGAATTCACAGACAATTGCAAATTGGGAGCTATTATTAACTCCACAAGTGATGTTGACATCCTACAGAAAGGCCTCACTGAGACCAACAACTGGTGTCAGAATCATGGCCTTAAGCTCAATGCCAAAAATGTGTTATCATCCCCTTTGGGAAAAACCCAGTTCCCATGAATTACCACATCAATGGTAGTCCACTGAAAACAGAAGGTGTTATAAGAGATCTGGGAACACAGGTTGACAGTAGCCTCTGTTTTGACCACCACATTTCCACTGTGGTCAGAATGTCCTTCTATGTAGCATATTTCATTACTAAAGGTTTTGCATCCAGGAAGAGAAAGGTCATTGTCTCCCTCTACTCTTCTGTCATTAGACCAATGATCGAGTACAATGCCCCATTTGGCATATACCTCAGTAGACATCTGCAGTAACTGGAGAGGCCACAAAAGTATCTCACAAAGAGGACCCTAGGCCTTAAACTATTGTCCTATATGGACAGACTCAAAAACTCCAACTATTCTCTGTCTCATATCACCTAATTAGAGGCAATCTCTGCTTGACTTACAAAGCTATGTCTGACCCAGCTCTGTTAGAAATGCTACATCTAAACAAATCCCAATCCCTCTGCACCACATGCTCCATATACCTCAACCTATGGGCTAGGCTTGTAAAGGCTCCAAGGCCACTGGCCTAGTACACACCTATGAACTTGCATGATTAGCTTTATACAGTACAAATTCAGCCCTCTGAGCAATTCGAATATGTAAATCAGGTTTGAGCTCATTAGCAGTCATGAATTTCACAATCTGCCCTAAGTGTAGGGCAGTTTAACATTGTGTAAGTATCTACACAATAGCATACATATGCCCTAGCACTGCAAGGATGAGCACTAAGAAGTGTTACATGCTAAGGGCTTGCAAGTGTGAGTGATTAGTCTGTCTGTAGTAACAATCTGTGTTTCAAACAGTAGAATAGCTAGGACAGGGTGAGAGGGGCAACTGATCAGGCACAAAAGTGTTGGGGGCAAGGAGCAGCTGATCTTGACTTCTCTTTAATGCAAAAATGGCTTTTAAAATATGTTATTGCATTTGTGGTCAGACCAGAGTGCTGTAGCACACTGTGTATGGTCTAACATGCAGCAATTGGATGCACAGTGTAGCAAACAGTCTGCTAGAATTTAAAAGCATGTATTTTGCTTTATCTAAAACCTGAGTGGTGTAATGCTCCATGCAGCTAGGTAGGGTGCAAACTTCTGCAACTGTTTGCTACATTTCTTGCAAAAAGGTTTTTATAGTTTAAACAGAAGAATTAAAAATAAAAGTAAAATATGAGCATCACAGCTCTCCGTGCAGGCAGGTATACACTATAGCAATTATTTGTTACATTTGTAGCAAGCAGTTTGCTACAGTTTAAAAAGTTTTTTTAACTAAACATGAGAACTGAATCAATCCTTGTAGGCAGATGACAGCTGTAGCAACTGTTTGCTACATTTGTAGCAAATGTTTGCTACAGTTTAAAAGAAGAAATGCTTTTTTTAAGTAAAATATGTTAAAGGACTGGTGGAGACCAAGCACAGAAACAGGATCTGAATGTCTTGGTCAGAAGGGAGGAGGTGTGTGTCATGCATTTGGCCACCCGGTTGGTGAGCCAGTAGAAGGAAAGTCCATTTATTTCCTGGAGGATGCATAGATATAACTGTAACAAGCCCATCAGTTATGGCTTATTACAATTATAGTGAGGTGTTGTTTTTCCTCTTTACTTGCTGGCATTGCTTCATAGCATAGTACCAGCTCAGGGATCTAACTGAACCAGCTACACTTCTGGTTTCACACTTTTTCCTCTTTGATGTATTACTGTGGGTGCATCAGGGAGAAAAGACTTACCAAACACTCTGGGATTAGACTGACTGACCTAGAAGAGAAACATTCATAACATTTTTATGAAGTGCTTATGACCACACTGTTGTGACTCTGACTAATCAGTTATCTGCAAATCTAAGGATGTACATTACTCATTGAAACAAATACCAAAAGCAATGGAAATCAGGTTACATTCATATTAACAAAGCATAGATATGGGAATGTTGTATACAAAATAAAGAGAAGAAAATAGCTGCAGTTTTGCGAATATTTAATATTGTGGGAAGAAGTATTAGTTTAACTGTTGCCAATATCTCATTCATCCACATATCTACTGGCAAATTACAAAGGACACCTTTCAGAACTTGGTTCTGTTTCACCTTTAATGTGAGCTGATACAATGTCTCATCTTGAGTATACGTTATCTACTTTTTATTCTTCCTAACAAAACCTGTGCCTGTGGCAAACAGAAAAAATAATCTTGACTGTGTGTTATTAATGCCCTGGTTTGATGGTTCAAATTCAGAGAGGGTGCGGTTTGCATGAATGTTTAAGGAGCATATGTTTAAGTTACAACAGAGTTGAGGAACAATAAAAATATTCATTTTAAATACTTGTTTCATAATGCTTTCCTTTTCCTCTCTCTATCTTCTTCAGCCTTTCCTCGCCATTTGACATTGTGCACTGTTAACAGTCACTATCAGTGAGCCACAATTCACTTTCTAAGTTAAAAACTCACAATTTTAATTAGAAATGCCATTGGTAGCGTAATTGAAACTGGTGCCAGAGCACTTCCATCAGCAGTATGAGTGCTGCTGAGTGGAGAAATGTCACCTGTCAGCTAACTGTTTCTGTGATGCAAGGTATAAGTGAACTGAGTTTAGAGACGGAGGACACATAATGCAGGGTTTGAATCCAGTCTAGTTATTTTTTGACTCAGTTCCTAATAAATATTGTATTGACACACAATGTTGTATATGAAATAATCAGACTAAAGTCTGTGTGATAACTGCTAAAAAATCATACCTGTAGTCTATGCGAATTACTGTAAGAATTGTGTTGCTGGAAACTTACCTCTTTTTATTATTAATAACAATATGTGCTATGGATGTTTGAACATATGACATTTTGCAAAGTGTGATAACACAAAAGTAGTAACATGAGTAATATAGACATATGTGTCATATATGCTGGAGGACTTATCCATCTCTCACAATTATTCAACCTGACACTAATACATTTTATTTTAAACTATGTCATTATTAATTGTATAGACTATGTCAAGAATGACCTCCTGCAATTTTCTGCGTATCCCCTTTCTGAGCAATTGCCATTACATGAAATCCTGCTGATGTGTAACTCAAATGCTATTTGTGATGTGGCAACCAGATGTGAAAAGGATGAAAGTATCATGTTAAACTAAAAGTGCTCTGTTCCTTCCTAAATATATTCTTTAATTGTATTAGTCGGATATATACTTCTTTATAAATATATGTATATATTTGTTGCCTTTTTCATTTGCATGTTGCTCAGCAGAATGCAACCATGGTTCATGGTTGAAGGCAAAAAAATAAATCCGAGCTGCCATCTGTTATGCAAATGAGCCAGGCACTGATGCGTGGCTCTCGGCACTCTGCATAGTACTGAGTGATGAAAATGTACCTGATAGCTATCTATCTCTGTGGCACAAGGTGCAAATGCAGTGGATTTAGAGAAAAAGGAAAAGTAATGCAGATTTAGAATCCATTTAACAGATACTTTTACTGATGTTGTCAGAATGATATTTGTCACAAACTTTTGCTTAGGAATGTACCACTAGATAAAATGAGTATCATAAATATGATTTTGGAAACAAATATATCAGTAATGCCAGCCATATAAGACCAATATAATGTTTGTAAAGAATGTTAAACATAACAATGGTGATAGTTAATTTAAAATGCACTTGTATAGTCATGTTGTGCACATTAGTTTTGTTATAATTCTTATGTCTCATTGCATATCGTAACTGTGTGCTCAGGTTCATATGTTTTATGAAGTATGTATGCAACATACTACATGTCCTACTCAGGTCGTACAACTCAATGCATATGAAACTTATTTACAACCACAAATGCTGCCTTTTACATAGAAATGCAGTACCATGGCTACTTAAAGGGTCACATGTACAGGCATCTCTTAAGAACATTTGCTTTCATTTGTAAATTAGTATCTCTCAAATGAACACCTAAAAAATGAAATGTTTCAGCCTTCGTTTTTTCATGGGTTTGTGTCTAAGGGGGTATTACTACATCCCAATAGCCCAATATGTCACAATTCATATCATTTTTCATGCAATGGCAATGATTATAACAAACACTGAAAAGCATTTCAATGTTTAACATTGTAACATGTATAAACAGGTAGATCATCACACATGGCCAAATCTTGCTTTTGGATGTAATTATTACCAGTGTGTCTGCCAACTTATGTCTGTGCTTTCAGTTGTGCAAATTCAGCAGGCAAGCCTGTGCATCTTTGTCCACTGGCTGTTACATGAGAGATCTGAATTGGGCACCAATTCAGACACATAATTCCAGATTGACTTTTGTAGACATAGCAGGCAAAGGTGAGGATGGTGTTCCATTTGGAGCGCAAAGGTGGGATGTTGAGTCCAGGACTTTTGTGTCACTCTTTATCAATTGCTACAGCTGTAAGATGCTTCAGGGGATTATACTGGGTCTCACTATAAGGCCGAGGCTTGGAAGAGCTTGGCTATGGCTATGTCCAGTGCAACTGGCATCCCACGTACTGAGGAGCAATGCTGTCATTGCCACAATGACATTAAGAGGTGCAAGCGGGACCTCCTAAGCCAATGGAAGGATATATTTAAGATGGTAAATACCCTCACTTCTATAAGTATAGTGACCCATCACCAATCAATAATATATCAGTAAGTGTGAATCAGGTATGAGTACAAGCCAGATAATACTTTTCAGGCCATCAGTCCATATCAGCTTGAGTAGGCATACCTAACCTTTTTAATCAATCATACATGCCTTCTCTTATAGCTCATGGTGATTGCATTAGGCACTGAGTACAGAAGCTTAGTTGTATGTGGTTTTAATTCCTAAAAGTCGAAAATATTTTTTTTTATTATAGGATAGTATCTATTATAATATTAATTGCAATACTGGATTACATTAACAATTCAGTGCTAGTAACTGCAATTATTAACGTGGATAGAATATCTCTGACTGGCATACTGATATAAATGTTTCCATGTCTTATATAACACCACTGAGACTGATTTATTTTATGACACATTAATGCCGTCACATCATATCTGGAAAAGTGTGAAAGGTGAACATAATTATGTGTCATATTTGTTTATGTATTGAAATAATAAAATAATGTGACATGCAATTAATCTTACTTTCTCTTTTTTTTGTCTCTCCACCCAGTATCATTTTTTTTATTTATTTATCTTGGGTGGGGGATACATTGCTACTGAAAGTAAAATGACCATCAGCACAGGGAGGTAGACTGACCACTGTGGTTTGACCCACCATACCTCCACAGGTGGTTGTAATGGTACTACCACAAGCAGCACAGACACCCAGCACATCTGTGTTGCAACCTGTCAGTGTTGCCTCCACAACTCCTGCCCTATGTGTCCCACCTTCATCAGGTAGCTGTGCTCTGGCTGTTGGTGCTGTGGTACCCACTGGGAATAGTACTAGTGTAGGTGACAATAATGTCACTCATCAGGAGGTGACAGGGCTGATACAGGCTATAATGAAGAGAGGCCTCAGTGCCCGAATTGGCAGGGTTGATAAGGTCCGGTGTCATATTGCCAAACTCCAGACTAATTCCACATCCAGCATTGACCCAGGAATCTTACACAGGAGACATTAATGACAGTTCTAATGGTGAGGACTAGATTCTCACTGTCCTCAAGCTGTATGTAGATGCACCTCTTATGTGCCCTACCCATTCCCAATCATGGTGTCTCCTGACCTTTTGTCTTGCATGTCCTTGTCCTGTATATCTGCATCTGATACATAACCCACCCTATCTACCTGACCAGTGCATTCCTATGCACCTTCCCCAACATCCCTCTCTGTAAAAAAATAAATAAAAGGTCACTTGTCCCATAAAAAAAATGATGCCCCATAAATAGCTATCCACGTCATCTCTGTGTCATCTTACACACCAGATTTTATCAAATTGGCTATATGGCATTATTGTGTTGATGTCACCCATTCCTGGTGTGGTGACTCTCCAAAGTCATAAAATTCTGTGTACAATTCTGCTTTCATGTTATAAATAAGTAGGTAGCTATGCTGCTCCTCCTCCACCATCATGCAAATTCCTGTATTGTTTCCCCTGTGTCCCCCCTCTGCTTGCCCCCCCCCCCATTTTTACCACTGTTCTATCAACCCTTTTTTCACATGTTTGATCTGGTCAAAACATAGAAACACATACACAATACACATAGAAAGAAGTGATCCATCAAAAAAACTTCACTTTTTCTTCTCACCATTTGTGCAGAGCCTGGAATCGCACACCAGTGCTGAGTGGCTGTGAATGACATTTGACACCCTATGGCAAAAACTGATGAGTTTTTGCCACTGCCTGCACTAGTCCAGTTACCTTCATGAAAATGTGCTTAAACCAGCTGAATTATAGAAATGCAGAGTATAGATAGTACTTTGTCACAGTTATTCTAACAGTTATTAGGCTGCTTGATGTAAGGAACTATGCAGTATGTTGAGATAATTCACATGTCTGTAGACTGATGATTTTGCATATTGTTAATGGTTTGATTCCAGATGTATGTCAAAATATTATTTCATGTCTTTTGATATTCCTATGATATGCTGAACTACAAACTTCTATATTTTTCTCCATTTACAAAATTCATGAACCTATCAGGACTAAGAAAATATAATATAGCATTTGAATAGTGGACTAATAAAGCATTTGCTAAAACATTCCATCCCCAACATGGAGACATAGTGACCCACCCTTATCCTACTTATGTCTTGTTCTTGTTTATACTCTTATACCCCTTCTTGTTCCCTTTAGTAAACATGTTATTGTACAGAGCATGACAGAGTAATAATGAGGAAACACCTAAGAGTAACACACCATAAATATAGTCCTGTATGTCCCAGAAACAGTTTGGTATTTTTCTTTCCATCTCACTCTCTCTCTCTCTCTCATCACCCCTCCTGGTCATCACTTTTTACTGTTGCATATTTGTTAGGCTGATGGCATAATGTTTATCTTATAGCATTTTACTATTGTCATCACTGTGGTGAAGCCTAATGCCTACAGCCTTCCTTGCTTCAATAAGTTGTCCCTTCAACTATGTGATTTCAACTTTGTGAATTTGTAGCTTGTTTGTAGTGTGCTGAGATGATGCTCACATCGATAAACTGATTTTTGCACAGCATCTAAGGTTCTAATCTAGAACCATGCCAGACTGTTATTGACTGTTTTTATAAGATAATTTTATGTGCAGCTGTTGCCTAAATATTGTATTGAGCCATCATTATCCGGGTCTATATCAGAACATTTAAGTAATAAAACTTTGAATGTTCTGATATCGAACACTATTCAGTGAACGCTAAGAATAGCGAAGCTGCAGAACAGCAAATTCTTTCCTCGGGAAAGAATTCAGTTGGCCGTTTCTGTGGCTTCGCTAGTCTTAGCGCTGTGCTGGAAAGTTATGGGCTGGGTTCAGGTAAGTGTGCGATTGTTTGTATGTTAGGGTTAGAGGCGGGTTAAGTGAGTTAGGGTTAGGATGTGAGTTAGGTGTGTGTGCGATAGTGACAGACTTTAGGGTTGGGGCGGTTTAAGTGAGTTAGAGTTAGTGCGCGGGTTAGGTGAGTGTGCGATAGTGACGGACCTTAGGGTTAGGGTTTGGGTTAAGGTAAGTGGGTCAATAGTAGTGTATGTTTAGTTTAGTGTAGTGTTAGATGTAGGAATTTAAGTGTATACATATGGTTGCTGTTTGTTTGATGTGCTTGTGTTGTGTGTATGTGTTTCGGAGCAGCAAATTGTTTCCATGGGAAAAAATTTGCTGTTCTGAATGTTCGATATTTTCATGTTTAGATGTTTTGGGGACGATGAAATAGCGTTCGCTATTTTCATCTTTTGATAATATGGTATAAATGCCGTTATCCTGCTTCTGTCATAAGCTACTTGCTTCCTGCCTCCCTATCCCCCTCTCTAAGTCTCTAGTCCCTTCTGTGTTATTAGTTCTGTCTGTTCAGCATTTGCACAAAGCCTGGTACTAAACAGCATCCGTAATTTAGGGGAAATGGTAGTACACAGCTTATGGCAAAATCTTGTGATCTTTTGCCTTTGGCTGTATTATTGTGATACTCTTTGCTTTACTGTGCATAGCCTCAGTGCGATATGTACAGACAGGCTAATAGCAGTATGAGGAGTCAGTTATTACCTTCTCTTGAACAGGCTGCAGTCTTGAATGTACACATATAGGATGTTCCAATTGCAAATACCTTTAGTAAACATGCTGCCCAAAAATTCCTGGCTACATGATAAATATGTAATCATGACACATAGCACATCTCTGTTGTGCATTGGATCATTCATTATGCTGCTGGCTGTAATGTACAACTTCTGTCATGTTAAAATTATCATTACTGTGATGAAGCTTGATGTCTACATTCTCCCTTGCCTCATTCTTTTGTGACTGTCACTTCAAACCAGTTAAATTAAGGCTGTGAATTTACGTTTCTTCTGTGGTGTGTTGACATAATTTGCACATCTTTAAAATGCTTTTGGCATAGTGTCAATGGTTCACATTCAGAAATATGTGAAAGTCATATTTAATGTTTTATTTATATTAGTATTATGTGTGTTTAAGTATTGGCTACATATCTCATTAATCCACCATTAGCCTGCTTATTCTTCATCATATTTCTACATTTCACCTCCTGCTTGCTCCCTATTGGAAATATTTGACTGTACATAGCATCACATATTATTTATCAGGAAAAATATAACCTTAACACTCCACAAAGATATTTAAAAAATGGCCCAGAAAAATAAAACATTCTTTGTCTCTAGCATTGTCTGCATCTCTCTGTTTCCCCTTTTATATCATCACTTTGTAGTTTTGTATATTTATTAAGCTACTGGATGTAATATACAGATTATGGGATTCTACAACTAACATGAGTGCAAAGAAGATGAAAACATACATTATCCTTTGCTTCAATCTGCTCTCAGATTTAAACTTTCTGAAGAAGTTCTAAATAAAACCAGAATGAAAGTGCTAAATCTTTGCCTTGTGTCCCATTCCTGCTGCCATTTTCATAGTGTGTTAGTTTAAAGAAGACAAAAACACACACTATCCTTTGCTTCAATCTGCTATCAGATTTGAACTTTGTAGAGTAGGAATTCCTATTTGGTGTCATTAGATAATGGTCAGGTTTGTAGATTTTTTTTTTTTACTGTCAGGGCTCAAATCCTGATGTATGTCAATGTCTAACTGAATGATTTGTATGACTCCTGTGAGTGTAAGTGTTGGCTACACCTTTCCTTAACACACCATTATCCTGCTGTATTAATATGTTTGCTCCCTACTGGGAATACTGTCTTGTACAGATCTTGTCTGAATAATTATGACAATAAACTGAACAGTAACACAACACCATAAGAACAATGCAGAAAAGCTGAAACTTTCTTCCTTAGCAGCTGACCAACACCCCAATGAGTACCTCAAACTTTCAGCTGATGCCATAGCTCTGCCTGTCTCCATTCTTGTAAACAGGTCTATAGCAGAACAATATGTCCCAAAATTGTGGAAAATTTCCTATATCACCCCTCTACATAAAGGAGGAACATCAACAGAATTAAACAGTTACAGACCCATAGCCATCCTTTCCCCCTGTGTCAAAATTCTAGAAAAATGTATCTACACTCAATTACTACAATATCTGTTATCTCACAACCTTATCTCTCCCTCCCAACACGGTTTCAGACCAAAACACAGCACTACCACAGCCCTAATTAATTTCTCTAACACCATCAACCAACTGAGCAATTCAAACCAGCAAGTAGCATCAATCTTTCTAGACATGTCAAAAGTGTTCGACACTGTCGCTATTCAGAAACTCCTTAGTACTCTTGCCTCACTAAACCTATCAAAGACTTCCCTCTCCTGGTTACTAAGCTATCTTTCTGACAGACAATAAGCAGTATGATGGAACTCTGAACTCTCACCACTTCTGCCTGTCTTGGTCGGAGACCCCAAGGGTCCATACTAGGACTCCGTCTTTTCACCATCTTTTCCAATGATCCAGCCTCATCCATAACATATGCTAAAGTAGTTCAGTATGCGGCTGATTCAGCTTTAATCTGCTCAGCAGATACCTTACCAGACCTCCAAATAGTAGCCCAACAAGCTTTTAATGATATCGAAACATATCTAAGTAAATCACAGCTAACCCTCAACCCCAAAAAGACACAGTTAATGCTATTTATGAGTAGCAAACAATCACCAACCACACCTCCTTTCACCATTCTCTCAGCAAATAACACTGTCATCCGACCAGCTGAGCAAACAAAACTACTTGGCGTGACAATCAACAACAAACTCAGATTTGACCAACACATAGCCATCACAATTAAGAAAGTTCACATCAAACTTGAATCACTGTACAGAAGCAATCCATTCCTCACTGCCAATACCTGGCTATCCATATCCAGAACCATCCTCCTTTCTACTCTCTTATATGCTTTCCCCCTCTTTACCAACTTAAAAAAATCGGACTTAAGCAAATTGGAAACTTGCTACAACAAAATAGCCAGCTTCACAGCCAACCTTCCCCACCAAACCCACCATTGTATTGCGCTACATAAATTAAATTGGCTCGAGCTACCTAACCTTCTCCATCTCTACCAACTTAAATTCACACACAATATCATCTTCCATCCTGACAGTTGCCCCTCCCTGAAGGAATTTGTTGTTCCCTCCTCATGCCCACAAAGTCTAAGATCTGCAGACAGAAACTTTCTTGCAGTAAACAAAGCTAACAACACTCACGGTAAAACCCTATTCTCAAATCAAATGGCCAAATTATGGAACTCTCTACCCCACACCCTCTAAAACACACCTGAATCTACCAGTTTTAAACAACTACTATTTGAACATCTATCCAAGAACTGGCATTGCTCCTGCGCCAAACCTGACTGACAAGATAAATATAACTCTCTCAACATACTGTCCACTCCTTATCTCATTTTCTCCCTCTTCTCAGTGTTTATTACTACTCAAAAAATAATATGTAGTACACAGTACTAATTTTCTTTTTCTCACAGTGATCTTCACTGAAATGCTTGCATGCTTTTCTTTTTGAACCTGTATTAACTAGAAAACTGTATTGAATACTACTTTGTATAGACTAACTAGATGATGTGTATTCTCCATCTTACTGTATGTATACTATTGTACTATCTAATTATTGTATTTTGCTTATATTTCTGTAGAGCTTTTCTCCCCAGGCCTCCCTGAAAATAGGCTTCTGGCCCCGTTGGACTTTCCTGGTAAACAAATGTAAATAAATAAATAAAATAAACACAAAGATGTTTAGAAATGGACCATAAGCAAATCTCTTACTGTCTCTGTCACTGTCTCCTAATCTCTACTTCCTATTTAATGTCCTCATCTTTTGTGTGGCGCTTGGCATCATGCACCAAAGGTGGGTGATGCTAAATGTCATTTCATGTCTTATGACAAAAGCTGAAGATCTCAATTTTGGCTGCACTAGCATGGTTCAAATCTCACAAATATGCTTAGCCATGCTGTGCTATGCAAATACAGACTGACAGTACTATTGTGAGATGGTTAGTGTAACCTATGTATTAGGCTGATAGATGTTGTATATACCTCATGGGATATTACACATGTCCTTACTGTGATAAGGGTTGATGACTACATTTTCCCTCACTTCAATCTGCTGTCATTGTCCCATCAGATTTGTCAGTTAAAACTAAGAATTTAGGAGTTCCTATCTGTTTAGCTGAGATAATCCTCCTGTCTGTATACTTTTATTTTATACTGTCAAGGGTTTGAATCCTGACTTATGAAATACATTTATTTCATGTTTTCGCATATTTATAGTATGTGTTGTCAAACAACAGTATCCTTCTTATGTCCTCATCATGTTTCCACTCTCCTACACCATCTTCATTTATATTAGAAACACTTTATTGTACACAGCAACACATCTGAAGTGTACAGAATTTTAAAGGTTGTACACAGTTCTGCATCTTAATGTTTGTTGTTGCATTTACTACTCTTGAGAATTTCTTGGCAATCACTGACAACTGTAGGTATTAGGAAAAGCTATGGATTTGATTTTGTCAATTATACAGGTCAGAAAATGCAGGATACATGCACACATATGTGCCGAAATGAACCATAAACCAATCTCTTTGTATGCCTGTATGTGTATCCCTGTCTCCAAATCTTACCCTCTTCCCACCTCTTCTGTCTCATCCAATAAACCTCCTTCCTTCAATACTGTGCTTGTAAGCCATGTTTCCAACAGTAATAACGTGCTATCCCTCATGTGTTTCATAATCACTTACAACATGCTCATATCTTCCCAGAAATAGCTTCAACACATGAGATACCTTCATTGCTTTTTATGGTTTAAAACCACACTGACATGTGGACCATATTGCTGATATACACTAACACTGAAGGTGATAAGACTGATGAGGCTACATTTACATCCATCGTTAGAGGTAAAATCATTATGACACATACCTGTCTGTTATAGATCTAGTGACTGTAGAACTCAATTATGTCATATAAACACATAATATTACACAACAATTGCAACATGCCACAAATACATGGACAGTTACCATATTTGAGGACTGTGTCATCACTATACACCCGTTTCATACATACACAGTGTGAAGGACTGCAAATGTTATGACAAATATGTAAAACATGACACATGAAACATGACTAAACCTCAGCTCCCTGACACAAGGTTGAATTTTCCACAAGATCAAATGTGAAAAGATCAAGCTAGGAATACCAGAACCCTGGAAGCTGAAAAAATAAAGAACAAACCCAACACCTGCTTTTATGCAGGGGGGCAAGGCCCCTGCTCCCCAGGTGGTGTGTTGTGTCTCCCACACCCCCTGCTAATTAAATATACAACTCCAGGAATGCACTACAGTGAGAAAAGGAGCAAAACCCCAGTCCCACTATACCTTGATGCTGCACAATGAATATCCATAATGTTCAAGCTTCCAGGTTTTCGGTATTCCCTGTTTGATATTTTTGTGTTTAATCTTGTGTAAATCATACCATGTGCCAGTGACCCCTATAACACATATCCATTCTGTATTTCATCAGATTCAGATGTGGTTGTATGTCTATACTGCTTTTTTGTTCAAAAGTTGGCATAAAGCACCATAGAGTACTGATAATTACCATTCTAAGTTCAGCACCTCGAGATATGATCAAACTTGTGCTAGTACTATGCTATCAGCCATGCAAATGAGTCTGCCAGTGATGCACTTCAGAGAAACAATTAAAATAATATTATAACAAAAAATTATGTGAGTGAGTTATACAACTTCTGTATATATTAATGGAATATTGTAACCAAGGTATCTGGATTTCACAGTGATGTTGACTCAGTTAATTCAGTCTAAGGTATGTTTATGCTCTTAACACTTACACGTGTAACTTTGCTATGATAGTGTGTAATTTCAAACATAATCCATTAGTGTTATTCATCAGTGCAGTGTCATATTTTGGAAATCCCTGTATTGTCAATGCACATTGTCCAAACATGAGTTAATACAACTGAAGGTGACACAAGACGTTGTTACAATTTGCATATAATCATCCTGGGATGAACTGCCATGAATGCTTGCTTGACAATCCACTGTTTTACAATTGTGACTCCCATTGAAACACTATTCTGTGAAAGAGGTACATGTCACTCACAGTAATGCAATGTACATGAATGACAGTATACAGATTTTATCAAAGCAGTATGTAATTACATGGTACAAGCACATTGCTGTTACATCTGTATGTCCACAGAAACTGCTCTTCAAAACACTGATGTGTTAATGCTTACAAATGTTCAGTTTCTCAACTTTAAAGTCAGACTTCTGCTGTGGTGCTTGTAATTCATACTGTGCCTTCTAAATTGTGTAACTAGTTAAGTAGTTGGTTCAAATTTGATAGTGGTGTGTGTGTGTGTGTGTGTGTGTGTGTGTGTGTGTGTGTGTGTGTGTGTGTGTGTGTGTGTGTGTGTGTGTGTGTGTGCATGTGTGTGGTTCTAATTCTAATGTCAAAGCTTCAACAACAGATGTGATGTCTCTACTTCCACTAAGGAGAAAACTTTAACGTTGGAGACAACTCCCTCTGCTCTTTATCCTTCTTTTACAACAAATATCTTCTTTGCAATGCAGTAAGGTCATCCTGTCAAAAGTGCACTCTCTACCCTTAGTCATCAGACGTCTCCTGTGGCACTTGCATTTGATACTATGTTCTCTACATTGTGTAACTTGTTAGGTAGGTGATTTGAATCCAGCATTGCATAAATGCTATGAGTGTGTGTATGTGTCTGCAGTGACATATCATATTTGCTGCATCAGAACATCCACTGTGTAGGCTTCCACTTACAAGACATATTTACACTGTGGAACTGCTCCCCATTAATTTGTTGCATTTTATCCAAAAGAGATTCTGTGAAACATGATGATATCCTTTCAAATGTGCACTTTCTTATTATTAAAATCTAACTTCTCCTGTGTTGCTTCCTATCAATACCGTGTTCTCTAAATTGTGTAACTGAATAGATTAGTGGTTCAAATCCAGTATTGCATAAATGCTGTGATTGTGTGTATGTGTCAGTAATGCCATTTCAAATTTCCTGCATCAGAATATCCATTGAGTAGACTTCCACTTACAAGACATATTTACACCATGAGACTTCTCCCCCATCAATCTGTTACATTTTTATCCAAAACAGATTCTGTGCAACACAATGATGCCATCCTTTTAAATGTGCACTTTCTTATTATTGAAATCTGACTTTGTCTGCAGTGCTTCCTGTCAATACTGTGTTCTCTAAATTGTATAACTATATAGGTTAGTGGATCAAATCCAGTCTTGCATAAATACTGTGATTATGTGCATGTGTCAGTACTGTCATGTCAAAGTGTACATTTAAATTTGGATTGGAGGATGTTGTTTGCCATTTTTATAATATATACATTTTGTTATATTTATATACTTTGTATTCACTATATTTATATACTGCATTTTATTTGATGCACATAAAACATTTCAGTGAAGAGAAGTGTTACATAGTGTTGCTTCAATTCATATTATACTGTTGCTTTATGACTTTAAATCTTACTTGTTATCATGTGACCTTTTAAGCTAGCTATTTAAGTGGGAGGTTTTGTGTTTGTTTTTTATCTGAAGAAGTTTTACAATAAGTATAATAAAGTGCTTATCAGTACATTTTTAATAAAGGATTATCATTTGGTGGACACATTGAAGTGGTGTGGTGTTTCTTCTGTTCCTTAAGCTCTAGTCTGTGCTTGTTTTGGATGTCTGTTCCTTTATTTTTATCCAAAACACGTTCTGTGCAAAACAATGATACCATCCTTTCAAATGTGCCCTTACTCATTACTAGCAAAAAAGAAAAATGGGCTCTGCAAATGATGTATACTTTTAAAACTTTAATCATAACACTTAAAACACAACACAAAGCTTTCAGATCAATAGATCCTTCCTCAGTGCTAAAACTAGATTACAATTACAGCATCTATTAAATAGTCACATACTAATTGTATTAAAAACATAATTTAAAAGCCCACCTGTCAGATAAAAGTAAATAAATAAAACAATTACTTCTTAAAGCAGAAGCTTCATTTAAGACACATCTGTTTGTGCCTCAACATAGGTTTTAAACTTACACTAGTATTAATACTAGGAGTCCTATCAGCATGAAACATAATAATCCATTTATATTCACATCTTTCAGGTTTATTATCCATATCACCCCATCCAAAATCATTATGAACAACTTGTATAACTCTAAAAACAAAAACATGTTCATTACCATAATCTATCAAGTGTTTAGCTAAAGCATTTGTTTGGATTAACCTATGCATATCAGACTTATGCTCTGTTATGCGCTCTTTCAATTTTCTTCATGATTTGATTATATAAAAGGTGGTACACTTCTTGCAAGTCACAAGATAAATAATATTGCAAGTATTACATGTAGTGAAACACTTAAAAACAAATTCTTTACACATTAAAGGATGTTTAAAATTATCACCACATATATATTCACAACAGCAACAGTTGAAACATGGGTATGTACCATATTTATTTGAAAGTTTACATGGTCTTTATGTAATATCTTTATAGCATAGATGATTCTTTAAATTTGAACAATTTCAATATTTAAAACTTGGCTCATCACCAATAAGTGATGGTAACTCAGGTAAAGCCTTAAATATACCCCAATTACTCCTAATAATATATTTAACATATGTCATCCGAGTATTATAAGTTCTTAAATATTGTATTTTATTCTGTTGATAACCTCTTATAACCTGATTAATGCCTTATAATCCTACCTTTCTGAATTTCAGCTCTAACACTAATAGTTCAGCATCATATTCTCTATCTGTAAACTCTTGTAGCATTTCATTCATTTGGGTAGAACAATCCCTATCATCTGTATTTAGTCTACTTGCAAGCTGAAGCTGACTCTTAAGTCCTTTAAAAACATGTCAAGCATGCATACTTCTATTATGAAGATAACAATTTGCCTACACTTCCTTTCTATACATACTTGTGTGAATAGTGCCTAAAATCAAATTTAATAAGTACATCTAAGAGTCAATTTTAAATTTAGAGTATTGCATTTTAAAAACAAAAAATCAGTAGATGTGTTAACATAATCAACAAAATCATTTAATTTAGAGAGAGTCCCTCCCCACAATAAAAATATGTCATCCATGAACCTCTTAAAAATAAAATTCTATTTTCAACATGGACAAACTTACTATAAATAAATTCTTCCTCCCATTCATTGAGTGCTAAATTTGCATACATATTGGCGATTGGAGTACCCATTGCAGTACCTGCTATCTGAAGGTACAACTGTTGATTAAAAATAAAAACATTATTTCCCAACACTAATTCTAATCCTTCAGGGATAGCCTCAATTTCTCTGTTGGAAAAAGCGATCTGTTTAGTAGTTCCCTGATTGCTTCAATACCATACCATGTTTTTGGTTCTCTTACTCATTACTGAAATCTGACTTCAACTGTGGTGCTTCTTGTTGATACTTTGTTCTCCACATTCTGTAACTAGGTATATATGTGGTTCAAATCCAGCAGTGAGTGACTACTGTGAATGTGTGTTTTTCTCTCTCATAATATGTATAAATGGATTCAACTACAGATATGATGTGTAGCTATACAGTGTTAGTTGGCTCTCCCAACACTTTCTTTCCCTTTTCGCAGACACATCACCCTATTAACACCATTATGATGGTACCATTTAAATTTGCAGTGTCACAGTTGTAAAACATCTGGTGTTGCACTTCTGATTAATGCAATATTCTCTAACTTGTGATCTTAGACAGGTAATCTGTTGAAAATAAGGCATTACTCTTTAAATTCAGTTGTATCAGTATGATTGTGAATGAGCATGTAGGTAACAGTGCTTTCAACCAAATACTTGATGTGTACATGTATAACTGGGGTCTATATTAAAATAGCGAAACCTCACTTACATGAATACCTAAACGTCGACACATAAATAGCGAAGCACAAAAACACCGAACATCCTGAAGCGTGAAATTCGAAATATTGAATTGTCATAGTTGGCCCTTATCCGGTATAGCTCCCTAACATAAATGTGCAATAGTTACAGACCTTAGGGTTAGAGTGCAGGTTAAGGTAGGTGCATACATAGTAATACATGCAACCTTTACTTTAGGGTTAGAAGTAGGGTTATGTTAAGTGTATGTATAGTAATATAGTTGTGTAGCTGAATGTATACATAAATTATACTTTTCCTGTAGTTAGGTGCTGTTTGTTTATAGTTAGATACATTTGTGTGTAGTGAATGTTTGATCAGGATATGGGATATATGGGTGAAGTGTAGATATGGGGAAGTGTAGATTATTTATTTTGTTTGAGTAGGTAGTACGTAGTGGGCTGTGGGGTTGGCCAACTATGGCAATTCGATATTTCAAATTTCATGCTTCAGGACATTCAGTGTTTTCACGGCTCACTATTTATGTGTCAGCGTTTAGGTATTTGCTTAAGTGAGGTTTTAGTATTTTAATATAGACCCGTATAGCTGGAAAATTTTCTTTCAATATTTTCTGTGTATTGTAGCACAGACTACTCCTTTGTTGAACACAACTGACTCAGTTTGTCAAAATGTGTCTTTCCTAAACCTAAGTGTAAGCCTTCGCCTGTGTCATGAGGAAATGATACAATGTTCGTTAGGTCATTGTCTTAGTAAGACATGAGTTCAGATCTGTGGTAATCTATGCTTTGTGCATGATTCTGCTTCTAACGTCACGGTGATGAATGCATTATGCAATACATGCATTAGCATATATCTAGCATCATGCAATATTTTGTAACAAGGAGACAGTTTACACCACTCTTTTAATCAAATTACAGACACATATGTCTACAGCATTAAGATGATGTAATGTCTTCAACTACAAAGTATCTCATAGTTTAAAAACTTCTCATGCGGGGATTTCAGTCTACTCAATGCCTTGTAGCTTATGTGGTCACATAGCTAAATGTTCAAACCCCACAGTGACTGAACAGTTTCAGTCTGTGTGAGTGTACTGCTATGCATGAATGACATGCACTACGGTTGCCATGTATACAATTAAAGTGGGAGAGTTGTCACCAATCACTTTTACCTCAACCAACTTTTTCACAAAACAACAATATACTGCCATGACTTCACATAGTTTGGGAATCACAGTTGTGTTAAAACTTCTCGTGTGGACCATGTGGTTAATACACATTTTGTTAGCTTGTTGACTTACATAGGTGGCTGTTTAATTCCAGCAAAGGACATCATTATGCCAGTGCTCTGATGTGACACATACAAAATTGCATCAACTTATTTCCATGCATTTCATATTGTTTGACACATTTGGGATTTCTTGGCTGTCAAAAAGATGTTCTGTGATTCTTGTGGTGAAAGTGCTCCTATGGCACATGCAGTTAATACAACCTTGTATAGCATATCTATTCATCTAGACTGTTGTTTGAATGTGGGACTGTATGTGTATAAAACAATGTGGACAGAAATTAGGGTCTTGGCCAACCAGCCTTGACAATGGGCTGTTCACAGTTGTCTGCACTTTAACATAACTATCTCCTTTTCATTACTGAAACAAATTTGTATTAAATATATTTTCCTCAAAATCCCTTTCTTACTTCACACCTTTATTTGCGTTATTTGGGACACCCTTCATTATTATCTCCTGTGGCAGACACAGTTAATACACAGTTATAGAGTGCAAAGCATGATTGGATGGAGTTAATCTGTTAACATCTATCTGTCAGACACTTCAGACAGACAGTAGTAGCTCAAGCGGGGAATGTAGATATGGCACAGTAAAAGGGCCACATTTTTTAGTTCTCACAATCCATGTTAGGGGAGTTATTCCCATAAAAATAGGATAGTGATGGAAGGCCTTCAATTATGTTCTTCATGACACAACCAGTGTGTCTATTTCTGTGGTATCAATGGTTGATACGCAACTCTCTGATATCTGTCCTAACATGCTTTTGAGTCTGGCAATATGCAAATTTTGAGTATGTCACTGATTGCTCAAAGCCATTACTTCAAAACAATGATGCTCTGTATTGTATGTCTTCTTCCAAACATTTATATATTACTGTAATTAATTTTTTCTCACTACAGAGCTTTATGCGACGTGAGGGCTTACATAACATTTCTTACTGTATTTACTGTATGGTGTGCTGCAAGATCAACCAGAAAGTGTGAGAGGGCCTTTATTATGAGGCTTTCTTGTGTGTTTATTTTGTTTAGCTGCTGTTATGGTAGTGTTTGCTATAATTCCTTATCAGCATGCCCAGTATAATGCTGTAGTATATGCTTGCCATTTAGCAAAGAGACATTTAAGTAATGAATGTCATGAGATATGTGTTGTTATTTGTCATTCTTTATCAAGACTCAAGTGAATTAGCTTCTGGGATGCCGGCTTTGCCAATGTCTTTCCAATGGCGCTAGTGACCTACAGGCAGAGGATAACAACATTTCTCACAGAGTAGTGTACACTTGTTGTATGTGCAATTAAATCTACTACAGGTAAATTACTAACACATGGCACTTCACCTGGATGTATTGTATGTTAATTTAGTGTCATAAAGTTATTACTATTGCTTTTGGCAAGGCTCACTTCAGGGCTAGATATAAATTGCAATATATTGCATTCATATCTGTACTTTAATACATTTAATCAAGTCAGCATGTCAGGTGTGGCATTTACACCAGGTATGACACGTCATATCATTTATTACAGTAACAAAAATGAATCACAACCACACATAATTGTATCCTGAAATTTGTTGCCTTTGCCCATTAACTGTTAATGCCAGTGATACATTCCATGTCTTATGTGGACTACCTATCCATTTGTGATATACATGAAACAGCAGCCTATGTATATTTGTATACATCATGACATTCAAAAACACAACCATTTTGTCAGTGGACTTACTACTCTTGGCTTATTCCTTGAGTTATGTATATGTTCACATATACTAACTTAGCAAAACTCATTTTGGATATACGCATGTCACTTCTGCTATTGTTAAAGAAATAGTAATATGAATATCAGATCAGTATTCTGTTTATATCCTGGTCAATGTAACATGCCTGTGTTATGTGTCAGGTCCCTCTGTATGTTGCTACATACATACATCCACAGCATGCATTTATTGTCACTAAGTTTCTAACATGCACAGCATGCAATCTGCTTAACAAAGGCTTTTTTTTCCATCACTAAATAACATTATTAGTTTTACATACAACTGGATTGCTACAATATAATATGTTATTAAACTTCTGTGTATTGGCTTAGAATTCAGTTTGGCAGAATTATCTAGCAAGAAATTAATCTTTATAACCCCGTGATCACTACACCTGAACAGTGGTAAATCTTGGCATGAAGTAACAATAGTTTCTTTAGGAACACAAGCAATGTCTAGTACGTTCCATTGCCTTGAGGACTTTTTACAGTCTGAATCAATTGTTGTTCCTGAACATATGCTGTAAATAATTTCCTTCTTAATGTTGAATCAATATTATTCCAGTCTGTTTCTGTCAAATGTTAAGTCCCCAGCCACTGTTATTCATCCCTTCTGTGTTTCATGCAAGAAATGTATGAATTCTTCTAGCTCATCAGCACTTAAATTTGGCAGTCTATACACTCCAACAATGTTTTTATGTTCCAGGGTTGTCTTTATTTTCACAGTTACACAATGTACAGTATTGGTGTTATCAGTGAACATGTAATAATCACAGGCCTCATAACTATCTTTAATCCCTATCATAACTCCTCTACCTGATTTTTGTTAGAATGCCTGTTACACTAAAAATATTTAAACCCTGACAGAACTGCTTTCCAGTCATTGTTCTTTAACCATGTTTCACAAAATATAGCAACATCAATGTTATGGGAACAGAGTAAGTTCTCCAGTGAAAAACCTTTATTGTTAATGCTCTTAGCACTAAAAACCATCAGAGATGCATCAAATGTTGCTTTCTGTGAACTGCTAAATTTTCGACCTTGCAAAACTCCTGCCTTTGTCTGTCAAATATTGCAAAATATCTGCAAAAATTCTTTACCCTGATCTTGAGAAGTGTATGCCATCCTGTCTAATTACGCGTGCCTATTATTAAGCATGGATGCTCTACACTTTTCCAGTTTTTAAAATGAGACATTTTTTTCATGTAGGTATTTACCAAAAAAACTTTTCGTGAAGGGTGACTTGACTTTCCTTTCTGTATGTGATTTGTGAAAAATATGTCCTAACACCTGTGCAAGCTATGCCATCAAAGAGGGCTGAAAGTTCCCTACTAACTGTCAGAGAGTCCTTTTAGATGAGATCATTTGTACCAACATGAATGAAAACAGATACATGCTTCCTTCTTAGGTCCTTCTTACATCCTCTATTTTTGCAAAAGTTACACTATTCTATGTTCATTGTCTTCTCTGCAAATGTTAAGTATCAGCTCCTCTAGTAATTGAGTCTCCAATAACAAGAATATTTTTACTGACTAGATCTGAAGAATCTTCAACTTCTATTTCAGTAATATCTCATCTTTCAATTGTTCGAAATGAATGATGTTTGCCACTATTAATCTTATCAATCCCACTGTTTTCATTGCTTATTACATTTGCAAGTGCAAACTTCTCATCCAGCTGGCTTTGTATATCCACTGCTTTAGCCATGTTGTCAACTCCTGTCTTTCTTCTCTTTTTTCTTATAGTAATGTGCTTCAATCCTTCCATGTTCAGTTTTGATGCCTTCCTTATCATCTTCTCCTTGCCTATTTTTTTCTGCCTTCTCTTTTGGAAAAATGATGCACTTTTCTGTAGACTGGAGGTTTTCTGATATAAAATGTTATCATTGCCTGTAATCTGTGTGTTACATAACAAAGCAGTGTCCTTTTTAGTATGTGTTCTCTTTGCTTTATAGATAATCCGTTTCTTTTTCTTCCTTGTTATTTGTTGTGAACTTCTTCCTTTCTTTCTTTTTTTATTTCCTTCTAAATGCGCTGTATACTCAGATTGCTGAATACTTGTATCCAGAATTTGAAAGCTGTCAGTGGTATTATCTTGCTCAGTAGGGGATGAGTGATCTTTGCAGACAATAGACACTTCCTTTCCTAAATTTGTTCTACTTGATCTTTGCCTAACATTATTTATCTCATCAGTCCAGTCATTAATATATATAACAGTTCTCTAAGCCGTGACAATAGCCCAAGTACAATCATCATCAGTAAGTCTAGATTTACTGATAATAATGGTAAGCTAATAATCCAACTTTTGACTTGAGGAACACAAATCAGCAGTGTTATAAAGGGTTACCTTTAAATATATAGCATTTAGTACACTGTACAAGATACTTGTCCTTTAGCAAATCATTAATGGCATACTTATTTAAGGAATCCATTTCAGCTGACACTGAATGAAGAATTCTAAAAGTAAAGGATAAACAAAATCAGTTACCACAGAATTCACAGAGATTTTAATCAACTTCTATTAGAAAAAAATCACATAAATATATATAACTAAATATTAAATTAAGTAGAATAAAGTCATTGGTCTGACTATATCAGTTGTGAAAGTCATACAAAACCTGGAAGTCCTTTACCTAGAGAGCAAATGCATTCAGTAGCTTCTGCTCACTATCATTCACAGTTGCAACTCTTTTTAACACAAAAGATCAGTAAATTACAAACTAACATTCTGATAAATCTTCTTCTCTAGAAACTATCTCTTTCTTTCTACAAACAGTGGAAAATGGTGGTAAAAAATAAAATATAAATCAAAATAAATCTTATCCTACTGGGCAACTGCACGATAGATAAGCTCTAGATTGTTCTTCCTGCAGTCTGAGTGAATTTATAGCTGGCTAGGCATGCCCCTATGGACAATCAGAGTTTGACAGTCTAAAACCAATCTTTTCCAACAACCAACAGTGAAAATTAGAGGCAAAACAATAAAATATAAATCAAAGTAAATCTTATTGTCTACAAGCTTTCCCTTTCTTCCTACAAAAAATGAAAAACAGTGGTAAAAATAAAATATAAATCAAAATAAATCTTCTCTTAAGGGGCAACTGTACAATCAATCACAGACCAACACAGAGATTGTTTAGATAAATAAGTGCAGTATATGCAAATATCTCCTAACATATGTATTGTCCTTACTGTGATCTCAGCATTGTATTATCATTTATATCACATGTACCCCCTTTGTAACACTGTTGCTTTGTGTCCCACCCACATCCTTTGTCAGCAAGTCCATTGTTATTAATGTACATAGGTCAGAAAAGTTAACATGATTATTTTTATGAAATCAATATAAAATTATTTTATCTTAAAAATGCTCATTTTGAAATAATCACATTTTAATCATCTGAGTTAAATTTTCCCCGTATAGCCTATTCTGCTTCTTATTTCTGACTTAATGAGTACAGTTTCCATGTTTAACTTCTCCTGAATCTTAATTGTTTCAGTAAACTTGTCTGTGTGTGCTCACTCAGCAGGTTTGCCCGTAGGCAACAACTTTTGTTTACATTGTATGCTGGAGCTTCTGGGCATCGTCTCTTGTATGCTAACACTAGTGCTAGCCACAAAGAGGTGCTAGTAAATGTGTAGGCTACCTTAACAGGATGCATATTCAATGCTCTGTTGCTTATCACACTAACACTAAGTAATCATGTAGGGTTAGTGTGAAGTGTACACTCCTGTTAATGAATTCCAGGGATTATATTAATGGTAGTACTTATATGAAATTTTCATCAAATGTGTCTGGCATAAAGATGCAACTTTTATATGTAGAATTATATAGAGTGGATATTGAGATGAGTCAGTCAGGCACTTGTTTTTTGGGGAAAACTGCAATAGTAATAATTTATTGAACTGACAAAATAGTCATCCAAGAGGAATAAAGTTTAACATTGTAAAAAGACCAGTTACTTTACATTAGGTGGATTTGTGGTCTAAACTCTTGTGGCAGGGGAGGATAGCCTACACCTTTCTGGCTGGAAATTGATGGTCGAAGGCCTATGGTGTCTGTTATACTGAAGTGTCTCTGTTCTAGCTTAACTACTTGTGCTCCAAAACCAGCTGTTTTACATTAGGAAGGTTTGTGGCCTAGACTCTTGTGGTGGGAGAGTGTAGCCTACACCCTTCTATACTAGGAATTGCTGGTAAATTGCTGCATTATTTAAACTGTTTTATGTTATTGTGACTGTGATTTTATGCACTTTGAATTTCTAGTACCTCTGCATTTTATAGCAGAGGCTACATTCAGACTTGCTGAATCTAGACAGTTTGGTATCACTTGAGCACTAAAACCAGCTTTTCACTGAGATACTGAAATATCCAAGGCATCCATTGCTTCCAAATAACTATAAGTGCCTGCTTTTGCTCTAATATTGCACTTTTAATTAGTATTTGCATTCCACTGTCTGTTTGAATTGTCTGAACTATTTTGTCACATTTTACTGTAGACTGTACTAGTTCAGATGCAGCACTGCCCAGTTCCAAGTTTGCTATTTCTGGGTCTGTTTTGTAATGTCTGAGCATCAACTTCAAGCCACCTTTATTGACGAAGGCCTTTCTGCACTCTGGTGTGAGGTGAGTGCTGTCTGGATCCCATCTAATCGAGGGTGATTGGAATAGAGCTCTTAGAGATCGTTCTTATTGGCTGGATTGAGTTAAAAACAAGGGTGCCGGAACCATAGAAAGAGGGAGAGGGAGCAACCCCACACATACTTTTACAGCTGCAAGACCTGTAGCGACATAGGTAAAAACTCCATGGTGGAGTATTTCTTTAAGGAGGACCCAAAGGAGGACCCATGCATCACACACTAACGTGAATTTGAACACAAAAGCACGCTGCTCTCCAGTGTTCTCTTATTGCCGAGGTGTGTGTGTGTGTGTGTGTGTGTGTGTGTGTGTGTGTGTGTGTGTGTGTGTGTGTGTGTGTGTGTGTGTGTGTGTGTGTGTGTGTGTGTGTGTGTGTGTGTGTGTGCGTGTGTGTGTGCAAAATACCCCAATTAGGTGTACCTGGTGGTTAGTATTACTCAGGTTCAAACTCTGTACCTTAGGTAGAAGAAACAAGAGCCTGAATTCTCTTCCCATACTACCACTTGTGCTTCAGGGGGTTGGGTCCATAGCTCTCAAGTGTCCAGATTTTCACAGAATATTTGACTCATACTTTTGATCTGTTCCTCTTAAAATTTGTGTTTTTCTAGCAAATCAGTAAGAACTGAATTCTCTAAATAATGATAGCCCTTTAAGTTTCAGTCTTCCTATCTTTCAGAAACACATAGCAACACAAAACACTTTATTTTATCAACTTTCTAAGATTATATAAGCAATATTTAAAATGTGTCCTTGGTTTTGAGCCTTTGTTCTCCCTCAAATAAATTTTGGCTTTTTCCAGATTTCTTGTGCTGGGAAGTTGAGAGATTCAGTTGAGTGTCAAGTGGATTTTACAAGGAGCTGAGAGTTTCAGGGGAAGAGAAGTTTAGTGCTGCTTATGCCAAGTCTGCTTGCAGTGTTAGTAGCACAGCAGGTAGTATACTTACTTTCATGCAAAAGGCTATGGGTTCTACTCCCACAGTTTGCAGATGGATCGCTGATACTGTACTGTGTTGTACTTTAAAGGGAGTTGATGCTGCAGTCCTGTGAGTGTCCTCCTTTGGAGGAGTTACCTAGTAACTCTGAAACTGTTACAAGTTTGCCTTCTTTTCCATATTGCAATATTACTAGCTTATCATTTTTTAATGTAACATAGGCAATTTATTCTTCAAGGGCAACAGGCACTTTATTTGTAGATGAAACAATGAAATATAAAGTTGTTTGCTAGCAGCAACCTCTTCATTAGTTACAGAGCCCTTTAATGTGGAATTATTTAGATGACTTACTTCTGCAGAGATTTTGCATATTTACTGATATTGGTGGATTGTAATGACAGACATTAGAATGGCCTTTTATGGTTGAAATTTTCTGAAATGGGTAGTTTTGTCATTATTGGTTCATACATTTTGTTTCATTGCTTACTAGAAGACTGTTAAAAACTACAAATTTAAAACACATTCTAATAAGTGGTGCAATATTATACAAGGAATATAATTTAATACAATCAGGAAGGTGAATCAAAGGACACATACAAGTATGCATGACCCTAAAATGTGTAAGGAGACTATGGTTTTAAAACAGCCCAGAGGTAAGCTTAGTCCTCCTTTGGCCAGATGCAGAATGAATGTGGGTTTTCATGCTGTTTCAATGAATGTAAATTTCAAGGGCAGAGAAGTTTAATGCTCATGCTAAATCTGTTTTCATTGCGCAACAGTATTGTTTGTTTAGCAAATGGCTCAGTATTTGTCTGAAACTCAAGTGTCTATCATTATTTAAGTTTTGCAACCCTCATAAATTTGACAAAAAATTACACATATGAGGAACAGACCAAAAATATGACACAAAATCAGGGACAGTCAAACATATGTTCTGATCTCTCAACATCTTAGGGCAAGAATTGGGAGAAAGTGTGAAAGTCTCAAAATCATGGGCAAATTTTAAACTTTACTCTTGTTACCAAAGCAATGGATGAAGGTAGAACAGTTCAAACCACGTTACCTTGACCTGGGCAAGCCTTTTGACACAATCCCCTACTCAGGTGTAGTACAAAAGATGAATAATGTAGGAACAAACACTTACTTCACTAGCTGGATTGCCAACTTGCTCACAGGATGCAGGAGATCAAAATAGGGGAAGAGACTGGTCGCCAATGGAGTCCCCCAAAGTTTGGTGCTGAGACTTTTTCTGTTTGGCATATACATCTCAAAAGTAAAAGGAAATACCAAAGGGCTTTGGGTGACTAAGTTTGAGATGTCTGCAAGCTATTAGCAGTTATTGAATCCCCAAATGACTTAACCATCATACAGGAAGGTTTGTCCTAAACAATAACTGGTACCAGAATCATGAATTGAAACTAAACTCCAAAACATACATCATTGTATCCAGTGTGGGAAGTCATCTACTCCAGGGAACTGCCAAACTGACAATCAGCCCTGAGGACTGACCCAGTTGTTTGGCATTTGGGAACTTGTGTGTACAGTGAGCTAACTTTTGACCAACATGTGCCCAGAGTCATAAGAAATTCTTTCTATATTGCACGGCTTATAAAAAATTGATTGTGACTAGATCTAGAGATGTTATTGTCCCCCTTTACAAAGCCCTCATTAGGTCAATCATTTTGTATAATGTCCACTTTGGCATGTATCTGTCCAGACCCATGCAACAATTGTAATATCCACAGAGATACCTTACTAAAAGGATATAAATCCTGAATATTAGGCTTGCATGGACCACCTCAAATATGTCTCACTATACTCAGTATCCTACAGAGTGCTTAGAGGTGACATATCTGGCATACAAGGCATCCTCAAACCTAATACAAATGGACCTACTGAACATCAGTAAGTCAAATGGCATCAGAAATACTCAGTCCAGGTATCTAAACTGAATGCTGTGGAGAGATAGATATACATCACAGAGGCTACCACATTTCAAGAACAGACTATCCATTCAAGTAAAACAAAGCTCATCCCTGTCCATATTTAAATGCAACTTGGATCTAAGGATAGGTAATAGAAAATGTAGTCTAGGATTGCCCCTCGTGTCACTAATGGATAGAGGCAGTTCCTAAATGCTGCATCCCTTACATGGGTTCCCTCATATTATCTATGGTATGATCACAGTTATTCTAGGGCTAATATACAATTATCTACCATGGGATAGGTAAGACCAATCAGGAAATGTTAATTCAAGCACCAAAAGGGAAATGGCTAAGCTTAAAATGTCCTCCAAGTGAAGCTATGTTGTGGTAGTAAATAGTTTTAAAAAAATTGCCCTTTTTAGATAAAGAGTGCCCCTCTCACCCCCCCCCCCTGAACAGCTTCTGGTACCTCTGGTTACAAAGGGTGTTTAATCTTTTTTTTAGTTAAGCACTGCGTTTGCACTTGTTTGCGTGTTGCAATCCATCGTGCATTGCCGAATAGTGATGGTTACATTGGTAGTTATAGACTCAAACGTTTTGTTTGTTAAATTTCCCCTTAGCACTTTGCTTGTGGTCCTCCAGAGGTTTCTCGCAGCCCTGCTCTACTGTCAGGTGGCATACTAAGCCTAGCCTCAGAGGTACTAACACACCTCTCACCCACTAGCAACTCCTAAGTGTGACCTCTTTTCCTGATCATATACATTTACCTGTCAATGTAGACAGACAATTTCCCACAGTTTCTCCAGCCATTCTGGTCAACATGAGCATCCTGAGGCATGTAGTAACTGCCTCATGTTCACCGACAACCCCTTCCTCCTAATCCACACAAACACATGTGAGAAATGCAACTATATCAAGAACCTTGAATCCATGCTCTCTCACACACCAGTCAGTACATATGACAATGAGCAGGTTGCCCACATTCACACCTCACCTCCTACTCCACCCAAACCCACATCACATATACCTACATATGCGGAGGTCCTCACCAGAAATATACCTAAACACCAGAGACCACCCAAACACAAACACTAGCACGCTACACATAATACTTCCTCTGCAGAACACATTACACATAATAGCTCATTCACCAGTGTCTTACCGGTCAAACCCTTAAGGCAAAATGCAAAATCAAGCATATTAGTCATAGGTGATTCCATCGTGAGACACACTGATGTTCCTTTCACCAGGCTGGATAAGGAAAAGATCACAGTCAGTTATCTGTCAGGTGCCAGGATATGCTATATCACACATGCACTCAAGTCTCTCAACAACAGGTACTGCTATGACTCCGTCATAGTCCATGCTGGTGTGAACGACTTGAGATGTACCTCTCTGGACTATATGAAGAGAAACATAACTGAGCGCTCAGACTATGTGTCTCAGACAGGTATGTCCCTAGCCTTAAGCAGCATTTTACCTTCATCTAGGATGATGCCTCAATACAAACAGAAAATGATTGACTTCAATAGTTGGCTTAGCTTCGGGTGTCGTTCTAAGGGGATCCACTATCTGTCAGCCAGGGATGACATGATCGCCAGACCTCGATGCTTTGCTAGAGATGGTCTTCATCTGTCATCCCTGGGATTTCGGCTACTGGCTAAGGCTCTTGCCACCCAATAGTGCCTTTTTTAGGCAGTGTCTCAAAGACAAAATTCCCCATGAAAAAAACTCCATCTAAAAAAACCTCAAGGTTATGCTGCTAAATGCTAGAAGTCTTAACACAAACCTGCACTCACTGGAAGCCGTCCTCACCTTGGAAGATGCAAACATTTGTGCAGTCACAGTAGCCTGGTTCAAGGCTGTGGCGAGTACCCCAACCATACCAGGTTATACCCCCTTCCACACGTACAGACCTCAAACTGAATGTATGAAAACTAAAGGAGGCGGTGTATCAATATTCACTAAAGATAAATACACCTCCAGATTGATTAAACAGTATGATTCCATGGAGACACTTCAGGTGCAATTAACTGTTGGTAGGATACCTATTCAAGTCATTGCTAGCTAGAAGACCCCCTCCATGAATTAGGACACCCACTCTGCCTATTTGGATCTACTTGAGTCTATCAAGATACATCAAAACACCATGTTTTTGGATGACTTTAACTTCCCATCCATTGACTGGGTAAATTACTCCTGCTCAAACTCACTTGTCCAAAGCTTCCTCGATTTAATTAACTCCAGTGCCCTACACCAGCTGGTTGACACCCTCACAAGGGGTGCCAACATCCTGGATCTGGTGCTGACCAATATGGGGGACCACTGTAGCACCCCCACTGTGAGGTCCTCCATGGTGAGATCTGACCACAAATTGGTCTCTTTCAAAGTAACTATCACACCTAGCCCCCCATATCAGTAACTAGACTAAAAAAACTTCTCCAAAGCAGATTATAATCTCTTATGGGATGGTATAAATATGCTTCACTGCACCTCCTCCCTAAGATGGAACTGGCAACTATGCCGAGCTCTACACTAATACTTTATACAGACACCTGTATAACTGCATTGACTTGGCCATACCTGATAGGACCAAAACAAGCTCCTCAAAGAAGAGCAAACCTGCCTGGCGGACAACTGCCATTAACAGGCTTTACAATAAGAGGAAGAAATTGCTGTCTAAGAGTAAGTGGGAGCGAGCCCTCCTAAACAGGAAACACTCCCTCTTCAGCTTAAACAAGCAAATAAGACTTCTTGTGAAGTCCTCCAAAGCAAACTAAGAGTCCAAATTAGCTTCCCCATCAAAGAGAAACCACAAAGCATTGTATAATTACATCTGTAACCTAAAAGGAAAGGCCTAGATGAGTGCAGAACCGGTAGTTAATGATACCACATATACTGAGTCTGCTGACATAGCTAACCTGTTGGCCAGCACTTTCTGTGAAAACTTCCCTCCACTGTCCCCGCCACACGTAACCCATGACATCCCTACCACCTGTCCCCTACCTTGTATCTCTAAAGAGCTGGTCATAAATGCCTTCTCTAAGGCCAAAAATACAGCATCTATGGGACCTGATAACATCCCAGGTTGTATCCTACATGGGCTCTAACATGAATTAGCTACACCATTGGGTACTCTTTTCAATCATAGTCTAAGCACCAGCTTTGTACCAGTTGAATGGAGAACAGCCACTGTTATTCCCTTGCACAAAGGTGGTCCTTCCACTGACCCTGTGAACTATAGACCTATTAGCCTGACTAGTCTTATCTGGAAAGCCATGAAGCAAATCATCATGGACCTTATCAACAAGGATATAGGTAATCTCCAAACACTTGACCTTACTCAGTTTGGATTTGTCAAAGGGAGATTATGCCTGTTAAACCTGGTGGACTTCTTTGAGACAGTTACCAAGGCCCTGGATGAGGTGAAATTTGTGCATACAGCCTACCTGGACTTAGGCAAGGAGTTTGACACTATCTCCCAGTCAGGCTTCATTGACAAACTCATCCAACTAGGCATCAATATTTATATCATTAGATGGTTGGCTAACTGGCTCACTGATAGAACTCATGTAGTCAAAATAGGGGAATCCACCTCCAACAGCAGACCTGTAACCAGTGGTATTCCACAGGGATCAGTCCTGGGACCTCTACTGTTTGGAATCTATTTCTCTGAAGTATAAGCAAAAACTAAAGGCCTATGGCTGACAAAGTTTGCTGATGACTGCAAACTGGGAGAGGTCATAGAATCTCCAAATAATGTCAGTATCCTACAAGAGGGTCTTACAGAAATGGATGATTGGTGCCAAAGTCATGGCATTAAACTCAATGCAAAAAAAATGTATTATCATTCCTTTCAGTAAAAGCGATGTTCCCGCTAACTACCACATCAATAGCAACACCTTAAATATGCACTCAGTGGTGAGAGCTGGGCCACAGCTTGACTTACCTTTGACTACTATGTCTCCACAGTTGTATGAAGGGCATTCTGTATTGCTCATCTCATAAGTAAGGGCATTGCCACCAGAAAAAAACAAGTTATCACCTCCCTGTACTCTTCTCTCATCAGGCTAATAATTGACTACAATGCCCCTTCTGGTATGCACCTTTCTAAGCACTTACAGCAATTGGAGAAACGACAAAAGTTCCTCAAAAAGAAAATTCAAGGTCTTCAGCATCTGTCCTATGGGAATCATCTGAAATCACTGTCACTTTATTCTGTTTCATACAGACAACTCAGAGATGATCTCTGCCTTGCATACAAGGCAATCTCTGACCCATATTTATTGGAAATTATGCATATCCGTAAGTCAAATGGTACACAGGTTACTCACTTTAAAAACCTTAAACTGATATGTGACATTAATAAAACCTACTGAAGGGGTAAATTTGTCACCCAAGGATTACCACACCTTTGGAACAGACTCCCACTTCATGTCAAACAGAGCATCTCATTGGCCCTCTTCAAACGCAGTCTGGATGATTGGATGGGTGCCCATAAATTCACCCCGAAGGATTCCACCTGTGTCCCTCTTGAACAGGGGCAATAGGCGCTGATCGTGGAAATAAGGGTAAGAACTTGGCTAGGCTTGTAAGGACCCTAGGGCCATTAACCAGAATGTTTAAAGGCCGTGGATGTTTTGATGGGTATGTTCCTGCAGTGGGGATACCAGGGAAATGAGATTAAAAAACTGGAAGGGATGCAGGTAGAAAGGAGTAGTAAATATACTCCAAGATTGTTTGGTATCAGAAATATCAAAATGGTATTATTAATGATATTTTGGTATCAAAATGGTGGAAGAAAATAATGAGGGAAGTGTATGTGTTACATTATTGTAGACGTGGGGCAATAAAAATATTGAATACGAAAAATGGAATATTTTAAAATGTAATGGTTTGATTTCTAAAACCATGACAGTCCAAAAGTATATTTATTTAGGAGTAACAATCTAAATGGCTTATTGGGCAAGAGAAGAGAATGGAAAATAGGTAGTATATCTACTCATAGCCCAAAAGGGACTCATGGAATGTGAACATTTTGTATCTATATGTGCAATGGTCAGTTTATTTTGGAGCCTAGTTTTTGTTATGGTAGTAGTGATACACACACTTGTCAAACATCTAACATAGTTTATGTTGTAATGTGATGGATGCACATAGCTTTATGTAGAGAAAACAGGTAAGAAATTATTTAAAATAGTGCAGGTGCCATTGTTATTCTATTAACAGAAAGAGGAATACAATGCATTGCACAGACATGCAGTAAAATGTAATGGGTACAAAAAGTTTTTATTTTTTGTCTTAGAAAAAGATGAAGAGCATACTTTGCATAGGGATGTGAAACTGCTGTTAGATTTAAAACAAGTATTTGACAAAAACTGGCTTCAAATAAAGAGCTTGGTCTCAATTAAATTATCACTTTAAAACCAGTGTTTGGGAATAGCAGATTGAAATAAAGTAAAGGTCACTTTAATATGACAAATGTTAATTGTCATGTGAATTTAAAATTGTATTTTATGAATTCATGGAGAATTTGATTTTGTCAGATGAAATCCTGATTATTGCACAAAGATGAAATCATTAACCTTGTTCATTTTTATTGTGTTAATAAAGTGATATGGTGTTCCATGGCAATCCAGTACTTTATTTATATTTTATTATAGCATTTTTACATGATTATTCATTCATGTGTTACCCTTTCTAACACAACGCACACACACACACACACACACACACACACACACACACACACACACACACACACACACACACTCTCTCTCACACGCACAAACACATACACACATATACACATGCACGTGCATGTACACACACACGTGCACACGCGCGTGCGTACGCACACACACACAAGCACAAACATGCACGCACACGCATGTGCACACGCACACACACACACACACACACACACACACACACACACACACACACACACTCACACTCACCTCAACTTCTTTGCTTAAGAATTCTGAAGAAAATAATGGAGGAACAGTACCTCAAGATCAGGGACAGTTTTTTTTTTTTTTTTTTTTTTTTAAGTATTAATCTAATTCATTTAAAAAAAGTTGATAGTACAACAGGTTTTGTATTAGCATGTATTTTCGGATATGCATGAGCATCCTGTAGCATGCCAACAGTGTTAATTTTCTCTCCTTCATGTGCAATTTTTTTCTGTTTTTCTTGCTGTAATTTGTGTAAGTGGTAAAATGATATTGTCATTGATTTTTCTCCTTGATTGAGTCTTAAAATGACCCAGTGGGGTCAGTACTCTACCCTAGTTAATAAATGCAAACAAATAAGTAAATCAATTGATAAATTGATCTTCATAATTGAACTTTTACAGCTATTTTTTTTCTTAAGGCCAAGACAAAATAGTTGTGTCTATGTTATCTCTAATATATAGCAAGAGATACTTTATTTTTAAATAAAATAGAGTCAGACAAAAATAACATATTAAAGAACAGAAGAAGAAGAATACCACTAAATTCCAAGATAAAAGTAAATACAGCAAACAACCTTGTGGAAAAGCTTGTAAGCAGCACGGGACCCAGCCAAAAAACAAAGACCAAACCTCAGTGCTTTCATTCCTTTTTATCAAGACATGGAACTTCATCAGAAATAACCTGGATACACAAAACACATTTAAATCTCCCTGCCTTAATAATGTAAATGCATAGGTTCATAGATTAGTACTAAGCTAACTGCCCTTGCGAGCCATTTTGAGCCTAGCCAATTGGACCTTTGTGAGACTCAAACCCGGCATCTTGTGTTTGTAAGGTAAATACCTTAACCATTAGGCCACCCTCCCAACCAATCAATTAATTCTTTGAGTTATGCATGTAAAAAACATCCAGGATAAAAACATACTTAAATACAATAACCATAAAATAGAACATTATCATGAATGTATCTTAAAATCAAATAACTTTAAGTTTTAACAGACATTTAAAGAAAGAGTTTTCTAAAATCCCTAACTGAAAAAACAAACCCACTGAATCATCAGCTTTAGCCATAATATTAAATCAAATCAAATAAACATCACACTAAGTATAAGGTAGGCGCCTAATATATTAAACTGTTAGAGGACTTCCAGTAATGACAGCATGTTGTTCAGATGTTCTCCAGTGCACTTGTTAGTACCCCTGTCCATTCTGGGTCTGTATTATAACATCAAAGTCTTACAACTTCGAATGTTATAATATCGAACCCTATTCAGCGAAAGCTGGAAATAGCGAAGCTGCAGAACACCGAATACTTTCCTAGGGAAAGTATTCGGTGGGCCATTTCTGCAGCTTCGCTATTTCCTCGACTGTGGAGCGAAGGTTACGGACCGGGTTAAGGTAAGTATGCGAATGAAGCTGAGTGTGCGATAGGGACCATAGGGTTAGGGAGCGGGTAAGGTGAGTGTGCGATAGGGTCTTTAGGGTTAGGGAGTGGGTAAGGTGAGTGTGCGATAGTTAGGGACCTTAGGGTTAGGGTTGGGTTAAGGTAAGTGGATAGCTAGTGGTGTATGTATGGTTTAGTGTAGGGTTTTGTGAAGTGTATGTGTGTGGATTATTTATTTTGGTGTGCTTGTGTTGTGTGTATTTGTCAGAACAGCAATTTTTTTCCCTGGGAAAAAATTTGCTATTCTGACTGTTTGGTTTCCTGGTGTTTCGAACTAATGGGTTCGATATTATAACATTTAAAGTTGTAAGACTTCGATGTTATAATATAGACCTGTCCATTCTCACCATAATTTGTGTCAAAAATGTGCATTTCTTAACAAGCAAGATGCTCTTATTGGTAGACAGAAGGCAGCCAAAAAAGAGAGCAATAGATAAAATACATTTTAATCATTCTATTTAAAGACAATGCTTTATTCATCCTTATGAAAGAATAAGAATGGGGAAGCTATGCAGAATTGCAGCAGCTTTGTAAAAATGTGATCAGACAGGGCTGCAAGTTAATAATTCAGAAATCTTTCATGTATGAATAGATTGTAAGTCTTCATTTATCCAAGAGCAGCAAGATATTAAATGTTGTGTCTTTCGGCTTTTCCCGGTTAGGGGTCGCCACAGCGGAACTCCGGTCCGCTAATGATTGGCAGTAGACTTGTACGTGCCGAGTTGCCGGCCCTGATGCACAACTTTCAATGAAGGTACGCCCATTCACGCATGTCTCCACACAGAAGATGCTCTAGCTGAGAATCGAACAGGACAACATCTTACTGTGAGGTGACAATGCTACCGCAGCACCACCACTGGAAATTCTTCATGTCAAACCATAGGACTTGGTTTAGACCACAGCAGATCTCACTCTAAGTATGCATAAGCTAGAAACACAAACTAAGTTTCTTATTTAAATGCAGTCATTATTTATGAAACTGGATATTTTAGAAAATAGAAGCAGGAAATGGAACATGAGGATCCATGGCATTCCAGACAAAACCAATAATAAGTGCATGACATCCTTTCTGCAGGACTGATTCATGGTTCTTCTAACCCTGTGACACAACACTGAGTGGGCCTCTCACTCATTAAGTTCTCCACCAACTACCTCAGAACAGGAAACCCACCAAGTGGTTAGAAACCTGATCTCTTAACATCAAAATGAATCACTGCTGAATGGGTGCAATACACTACACTACAATGGGCGCTCCATAATCAGGGTTGCCAGATTTCCAGACCCCCAGGTAGGGACAAAAAAAAAAGACTCACGCTCACGGCAACTAAAAACCAAAAAAGGTCTTCGGCAACTGAGGTTCAAAAAAAGGAAACAGAGTCATTTTTAAAAGAACTGAGCTCACTAGTAGTCAGAGTTTAAACAACGGAGCCAGAGCTTAATGCACATTGCAGTTATTCAACACAAGTAGTCTTCAACACAATTAGCCTTTTGATTTGATAAGATTGGCTATACATTAATGACTGACAAACACGGAGCTTCCTTTGTTTAATCTTCGTTAATGCGGAAGCTGCGTACAAATTTTTGATTGCAGCAAGTTTGATTAATGGCCATGCCAGGCAAAAAAAAAAAAAAAAAAAACAAACAAAAAATCCATAATGTTATTGGACAACGATTATGCTAAAATGGTGTAGGCCCAAGGGAAACAGTTATGAGCTAGAGTCATCATTTTAAGGAATAAAGGGAATAAATGTTTTGTCAGATAACCACAATAATTTCTGAACTGCAGTGATGCATAGATAGAAGGAATATCTTTATTGTGATGCTATACACAATGAATTCATTGCTTCTGGAAAGTTAGAATAAGTATCAGAGATAGCCCTTAGTTTATTTGTATCCCTGTCCTCAAGACCAGGCACCATTAAAGTTCCTGCCTCAAACAAGTCATGTATCATTATTGCACATGACCATTTACTGAACTAAAACAGACAGAAATTAGAGACAGTGCAGGAAACAGCATCTTAAACTAATAATTCCAAAAGCATGAGCTCTTCCTGATTCTGACTGAACTTTGACAGCTTAAGTCCATGCATGATGTCAGTCTTATACAGTTATGATAGGACTACAACACCTGGAGACATATTAACTTACAAATTTACAAGAGTGCAAGAGTCTGTTTCCAATCTTTTTTATAACTTGTATAGGCATATTAGTTTATAGAAATGTATGAGGTGATTTGGGGTGTTGTTTAATTGTAGCAGATTGTGAATGGTAGAGAGGATGCTGGATCTTTAGGGTTCCTTCTGCATGTATAAAACAGGATTTCAGCCTCCAAATGGCTTGCATTGAGTTACACCCTCCCTAGAATACAAAGGTTACTTGTAAAGTTTGTCCTGTAGGTACTGAATTAATTCAGGGATGGCATTTTATAAGGACAAAAATGCAAGCTGTAGTGGCCTGTATGATATGAATATATTCAAAGCATACTCAATGTGCAAACTGAAGTCAGAACAGTTGCTGCCATAAATATAGGTTCCATGCAAACACTCAAAAGTCATCTATTGTGGGGATATATATCTCAATAGCTGCACCGCAGACCAGGCTGATTAAAACTCAGAAAATAACTACAGTGAGAGCTTGCTCCCTTTATTTTTCTGTGAAATATTGTGTTGAAACTCTGTTTATAAATAATATACATGCATGTTAACGTAGTGTTGGATATGATGCCATTATGCATGTGTCTCTTTTAAGGCTCTGTGTGGCAAATTGAGTAGTTTATCTTGACAAGGAGCTTACCAGCTTTAACAGTTCCTATGCGCAACACATTATCAGGAATGAACATGGCTGCTAACAGGTAAGGTTGCTTGGAAAAACAAGGGAAATGACAACTGATAATTTTAATCTCACCTAGTAATATTAGTTTATAGTCTTCATGTGCTAAAGAAATTACTAATATATAGATCTGTGCTCTTCTTTTTTCGACTGATTCAGAATGTGCAATTAAGTAGGTCCCCAATACCCAGATGTGATCTATGTGAAGTGACATAATTTGGCAGACATTCTTATCATCTTGTGGCCTAAAAATATGGATCCAGATGACAGATAGATATAGATAGATAGATAGATAGATAGATAGATAGATAGATAGATAGATAGATAGATAGATAGATAGATAGATATACATTTTCTCTAGCAACACTAATGGACTTATTTCAGGGCTTATATTTTAGCTATGGTCTTACATTTGTGTATTGCATCCTGAATCTGTTCAGCATCATGTCCCTCTTATATTTTAGAGAACTTGGTTCTGCTGTAAAAATATTATGAATGAATACACAGAAATCTCAAACAGTTAATTATAAAGGGGATCAAACTACCCTATTTTATGTCTCAGAATAGGGATGGGCATTCCCATCTTTTGGAACAATTCTGCTGTGCTATGGCTTTCCAGTATGAGCGTAGTCACTCCTGAAAGAGTGAAGGTTGTTTTACATGTTGACAACATCTTAGGTGTCTTTGATGAAAACAACTTCTCCAGGATGGCAACTTTAGAAGAGCTTCTAAATTCCTCCTTACTGAAAAGCTTGTTAATGAAATAATGGTATTGCTCAGTTTAGCAGTAAATTATTTCAGTTGAAGATAACTGCATATAACGCGATCATTATTGCCAAGTGGCAAACATCAAGTGGTTCTAGTTTGTATGCACATTTACGTATGCTATATGCAGTTAACCCCACCATGGGCTTCAAAGGCCAGGGTGTATGAATGTTCAGTGGTACTACTTGTCTGAGATGTTGTATCTCATCACTTTTTATGACTCTAGAAGAAATTCTGTGCACATATGTTTAATTAATATAAATGGATTTAAGCAACCTACAAAGAGAGGCAAGGGATTATCAAATTGAGGGAAAAAAACCCTGGACACTGTACTGTTACAAAAAACTCCCCAGATTTATCAGTCATTATATAGTGACCTAGAGACATTTGATGATAAAGTGAACCCTTTTTCACCCCCATATCTGGGTAAGCTCAAAGGGACTGCATATACTGACTTTTCATCTCACATAACCTTTTCATAATATTTGTTCCACTAAAAGAGCATCACTGGCTTACTATGTAAATAGTCATGTGACTTCCCATTCAAGAAATGATCTCCTCCTAAGATATCTAGTCTATAAACTTCTTAGTCTAGAGCCATTTCCTTTTTTTGCCAGGCTTGTTATTACACTGTCACAGATGCAGGTTGTCGAATGTGTCTTTGTCAAACTATAAAGCGCGAAAAGACAAAATAGTGAAGCGGCATTTCAGTGAATTCTTTCCCTGGGAAAGAATTTGTTTGGCCGCTTTTGCTACTTTGCCTTTTTGGCACTGTAGTGCGATCTTGGAGTTGATATATTTAAGTAGGGGTGTGTGGGGGGCACAGCCCCCCACGTCGGGGTGTGGGAGTGAAGCCCCCCACATTAAGTAATGTTTTAATGGGGGGGTTTTTTTGTTTGTTTTTGTTTCGGAACAGCGATTGTTTTCCATTAGAAAATAATCATTGTTCTGAAGTTTCGACATTGTAAGCTTTCACTTACATGGGGTCTTCAACTAACAGGGAGGTCTACCTGCTACTTTAGAAAATGCACCTCCTAGTTTGACTTCAATGCATCCTTAAACCAACATCTGCATAATACATCCAGATTCAAATGTTTACACCCCCATAGTCCCCCTGATCATCTTTACCCTTACAAATACTCCACCTTTCCAGTTATATTTATTTATTTATTTTATTGATTTGACATTTGTTTTCTGGGAAAGTCCAACTGGGTATGAGCCCATTTTCAGTGGTGGCCTGGGGAGAAAAGCTCCAGAGACAATTAGCATAATTACATAGTTACATTGATTACAATTAACTTGTTACACAATAAAATAGAACAATTAGTGGATACCGTGAAATTAACAATAGTGGATAGAACACACATTTATAGATACATTAATTTAAACAATCTTACAATAAGTCTTTTTTTAAGGAGGGTATATCCACAAGACAAGTGGACTTTACGGATTATATGATTCAGATGGAAATATGCCGGAAGATGGTTAAATGGGTATTAATTATTATAGTGTGCTTATTTTGTAGGTCATATAGAACAGAGATGAGAGGAGAGGAGATGAGAGGAATTATAGAGGAGACAAAAATGTGATAGCAAGTTAGGTATTGAGTAATGTGTGAGGTATGTATAGGGAAGAAGCAAGAGGAGAAATAATGTTAGGAGAAAGTCTAATGTTAAGGATTAGATGGACAAAGAGGAGGGGATAAGGGGTTAGGTTAATAGATAGGAATTAGAGTAATATGTTAAGGGTTAGGTAGGGAGAGAGCAGTGATAAGGTAGGTATGCTTATTAGAGTGAAGGGAAAGAGTGAGAATGACATTGGGTTTGAGTAGGAGTGGAATATGGAATGAAAATAATTTATGGTTTGATAGTGGGGGGGTAGAGTGGGCATTAAAGGTGAAAGGATGTGGGATGGGAAGCTAATAGACAAGAATAATGTGTCTTAGCCATGGCTAGAGCTTGGGCAGAGTCAGTTGTCAATCAGGTGAGTCTTAAGTGGTTGTTTGTAAAGAGTAGAGTTAACTGTAGTTATAATAGGTTGAGGGACAGTGTTCCAAATTTTGGAGGCATAGTAGGTGTAAACAGTGTCCCAGCACTGTTGTTGGATTTGGTGATTTGTAGTAGAGATGTATTAGAGGAGTGAAGGGACCAATTCTTGGTATAGAGTAGGAGCAGATTTTGGAGAGCAGGGGATTTTTCTGGTTGGTGTATTGGTTGTGGAAGTGATGAGCTGCGTATAGGTTAAGTAGTGGGGTAATTCTAACCAATGGAGTTGTAGAGCAGAGCAGTGGTGGGATCTGTGTATGGAATTTGTAGCAAATTTGGCTATTTTGCTGTAGCATGGTTCTAGTTTTGCTAAATTGGTTTCCTTTAGATTGGTAAAAATACTGGAGGCATATAGGAGAGTAGAGAGTAGGTGGGTTCTGGCAATTGCCTCTCTTGTAGAGTTGGTGAGAAATGGTTTGATTCTGAAGAGTGTTCCTGGTTTTATATGTGTCTTTTTGATAGTTTGAGATAGATGTTTGTCAAATTTCATACTATTGCCAATTAGAACACCTAGCAGTTTTGTTTGGCATACTGTAGTTATTATGGTATTGTTGGAGGAATAGATATGAAATGAGCTTCTGAGCTGGGAATTTCTGGTTAAAGACTTATAGTGCCTGCATATTTGAACTGTTTCTTACTGAAATTGGTGTGCCTTGTTTGATGTACATAGACTAGATCCAGGCCTGCTGAATCTAGTTTTGTTTGTATAACTTGAGCACTAATCCAGGCCCTCTTTTTTGGCCTTCTTAAAAGTATTCAATTGTATTTATTACTGCTTAGTAGTAACCTGATTAAAGTGTAGCTATCATTCTAAGCCTTTTTGGTTTAAGCACTTGGGCTTCAGACAAGTTGTTTTATATTAAGAATGTTTGTGGCCTGCACTGTTGTGGCAGGACAGGTAGCTTACATCCTTCTAAGTTAGGAACTGCTGTTTGAAGGCTCAGTGTCTGTTATTCTAAAAGTGTATTAGTTCTGGTTTACGTATTTGGGCTTCAGGCCAGTCATTTTACATTAAGAAGGTTTGTGGTCTGCACTCTTGTGGGAGGAGAGGCTGAACTCTGCCCTTCTGAGCTGGGAATTTCTGGTTAGAGGCTTATAGTGCCTGCATATTTGAACTGTTTCTTACTGAAATTGGTCTGCCTTGTTTGCTGTCGCATAAACTAGATTCAGGCCTGCTAAATTTAACTTTGTTTTGTATAACTTGAGCACTAATCCAGGCCCTCTTTTTGGAGAAGGTTCCCCAGCACCCCAGTGGCAGGAGTGTGCAGTTAGAACTTGTCTGATTGAAGACTACAGGAACAGGGCTCAGTTATGAGATTTTTTTACTGGTTAATTGGGTAATTTGTTTAAAAGCCTTTTCTGATTGCTTGTTGTCATCTAAAGCTGTTTTAAGTGTATTTATTACTGTTTGTAGTCATTTAAAGTTGTTTTAAGTGCATTTTGTACGGTTTTTGCCTTATCATTTTAAAAAAAAAATGTCCTTGTTTCCCACCTTTCTAAGCTAGTATAGTCCAGTTTTCAGGCTAGTGCTGAATTCAGGGCTGTGTTACAAGTTTCTGAGTTGCCCATACCTTGCTTGGATAGAAGGAGGTTTCTCTGTTCACCTGTGAGAGAGGGAGCTATGAACAGCCATCTGTCCCTGGAGGAGTGGTTCCAGCCCAGTTTATAGGCCATTTTGGGCTAATTTCTATCTCTTTAATTTCCTTGCTGTAAAAACTGCATTTGCACGGTTTTGCACATCCGGGCAGCGTTGGTTAGCTAGGGCTAAATTATTCCCGGCTCCACCAAGTCTCTTCAGTTTTTCCCTTGAAAGTAGTCTAACTTTCAACCTAAGAACTTAAAAAGCATCCTACAGTCCAGCACTTGCTCAGACCTAATAGCAAGCACTAATATACCCCGACACTTGATTGCCCAGCAGGGCAAGGCTCATTATTCACCCCTCACCAACCAAGCGACTAAGCAGCTCACCCTACTATTCAGGCATGACCAAAGGGCAATTTCAGGTATACTCTCCGGTCCAGCTGATGAACCTGGGTATCCTGAGGCAATGTTACAACTACCCCATGTACACAGACAACCCTCTCCTCCTACCACAAAACATTAACATATGTGAGAGATGCAATTATACAGCTAACCTGGAGGCTAAGCTCTCTCCACCCAAAACTGGAACAGGCAGTCATGAGGAGAAGGTTAACACTTGCACCACACCTCCAGCCTCACATAGACATACTAAACTAGCTCTGGCAAAAAATACACATAAATACACTAAATCATACTTGGAGGCTCTAAATAAAAACCTGCAAAAGCATCAGAGACCTCCAAAGCAGATACCCAAAAAACCTGCACCTCCCGTCACAAACCAGACAACATATAAAACACAAAATCAGTGTGCCACACAATCACAGCCCTTAAGGCAAAATAACATACCTAACACACTAGTAATAGGCGACTCTATAGTCAGGCACACTGATGTCCCACTCACTAGGCTGGACAAGGAGAAGGTTACTGTTAGCTATCTGTCGGGAGCCAGAATCCACCACATAACACAAGCACTCAGGTCACTCCAGAACAAGTACAAATATGGCTCTGTCATTGTTCATGTTGGTGTAAATGACCTGAGACATACCTCCGTGGACTACATGAAAAGAGACATGGAAGAGCTCTCTGATCATGTAGCCCAGGTAGGTATGACCCTGACCCTGAGTAGCATCCTGCCCTCACCAAGAATGATACCGCAGTATAAAGAAAAAATTATCAATTTCAACAATTGGCTAAGCTTCTGGTGTCATTCAAAGGGGATCCAGTGTCTGTCAGCCTGGGAAGACATACTCAACAAGCCTCACTGCTTGTACCTGTCACCCCTAGGCTTTCGAATACAGACCAAGGCTCTTGCTGTTCCCATAGTGCCTTTTTTAGGCAAGGTTCAAAAGTTAAACCCACCTCCGTAAACAGCACAAATAAAAAAATGAGGGTTATGCTACTCAACGCCAGGAGTTTAAATCTCAAAATGCACGCACTCGAAGCACTCCTCAGTATGGAGAATGTAGACATCTGTGCAGTAACTGAAACCTGGTTCAAGGCTCCATAGAGCACCCCACACTACCGGGCTACAACTCATACCACACATTTTGGCCACAGAAAATGGACCGAAACACAAAAGGAGGGGTTGTATCCATATTCATCAAGGATGCCAACACCTCCAGGTTAGTGGTGCAGCATGATACCTCTGAAATCATCCATGTGCAACTAACATTGGGCAAATCTGCAATGCAAATTGTGGCCTGCTACAGATCACCCTCCATGACCCAGGACCACCACTCTGCCTTTCTGGAGACACTGGAAAACATGAAGTTCCTACCGAACACCCTGATATTGGGCAATTTCAATTACCCTACCGTTAACTGGGAAAACTACTCAAGTACAAACGCCCTGGTCCAGTGCTTCCTGAAATTTATCAACTCAAATGCCCTGGATCAGCTGGTAAACTCCCCTACCAGAGGTGAAAACATATTGGACCTGGTCATCACCAACATGGGCGACAGGTGTTCCGCACTGGAGGTCAACCCATCACTGGTTAGATCAGACCATAAACTAATCACTCTGGATGTCCACACCACACCACACCACCACCCCCAACCAAGGAAACCACAGTGAAAAACTTTTCTATAGCAAACCTCACCTTACTTAAGACTGAGTTGGTAAGTTTCACAGCCCCCATCTAAAGGATAACAGTGTCCAAGATGCAGGAACCTTTACAAATGCACTCTATGAGCACCTACAAGGATGCATGGATCATGCCATTCCTAGCAAAACCAAGACTCACTCCCCTAAGAGAAGGAAATGAGTCTGGTGGACCCCTGCCATAAACAGGCTATACAATAGAAGGAGGAAACTAGTTCAGAAAAAAAGCAAATCCCAAGAAGGAAAGACATCCCTGATCAGTATCAGTAAGAAACTAAGGTCCCTCATAAAATCATCCAAGGCTAACTTTGAAAGAAAAATAGCCAAGGAGTTGAAAGATAACCACAAAGCCTTCTTTAGCTATGTCAAGACTCTAAGTGGCAACTCGCAGATATGCTCTGAGGTAGTGCAAAATAGCACAAAATATACTGAATCTACTGATATTGCCAACATCCTGGCAGATAGATTCATTGCAAACTTCACCTCCCTCTTACCCCCAAAAGGGCCCACAACAATACCAGAAAAGTGTAGTGTCCCGGAAATCACAGATGCACAGGTGAAAACAGCCCTTTCAAAAGCCAAAAGCACAGCATCAGTGGGGCCAGATGGTGTCCCAGGCTGCGTCTTGCATGAACTACAGAACAAACTAACCCCCCACCTAAACACACTGTTCAACCTCAGCCTCTCTACAGGCTATGTGCCCATAGAATGGCACACAGCAATGGTTATTCCACTCCGCAGAGGGGGCCACAACTGACCCTGGTAACTATCGCCCCATAAGCCTGACTAGCCTGGTCTGCAAGGCTATGGAGCACATCATCATGGAACTCATTAACAAAGACATTGGGAACCTCCAAACACTTGACCCGACCCAGTTCAGCTCTGTTAAGGGCAGATCATACCTACTAAACCTGGTTGACTTCTTCGAGACAGTCACCAAGGCCATAGATGAGAGGAAGGTGGTTCACACTGCCTACTTTGACCTCGCTAAGGCTTTTGACACCATTCTCCACTCAGGAATTATAGAAAAACTCACCAGCCTGAACATAAACCCCTACGTCACGAGATGAGTTGCCAACTGGCTTACAGACAGAACTCACACGGTAAGAATAGCGGATTCCAGGTCCGACTCTAAACCAGGCACAAGTGGTGTCCCACAAGGCTCCGTCCTGGGACCCCTACTGTTCAGCATATACTTCTCAGAAGTCCAGGCAAACACAGGAGGACTATGGCTAACCAAGTTCACTGATGACTGCAAACTGGGAGCCATAATTGACTCTCCAGCTGACACAGACATTCTCCAAAAGGGCCTTACTGAGACAGACACCTGGTGTCAAAGTCATGGTCTCAAGCTAAATGCCAAAAAATGCATAGTCATCCCGTTTGGGAAAAACAAAACACCCATGAATTACCACATAGGTGGCAGCTCCCTTAATACAGAAAAGGTAATAAGAGATCTGGGACCCAGGTAGATAGTAATCTCTCCTTTGACAATCATATTGCCAAAGTAGTTAGGAAATCCTTCTATGTAGCCCATCTAATTACTAAAGGGTTTGCATCTAGAAATAAAGAGGTTATAGTGTCCCTCTACTCGTCACTCATCAGACCCATCATAGAGTACAATGCCCCATTTGGGATGTACCTCACAAGACACTTCCAACAGCTGGAAAGACCACAAAAGTATCTCACCAAGAGGATTACTGGCCTCAAACATATGTCCTATGCAGCCTGACTGGAAAAACTCCGGCTGTACTCAGTGGCATATTACTTACTCAGAGGTGATCTCTGTCTGACTTACAAAGCCATGTCCAGCTCAAAATTGATGGACATGCTCCACCTAAAGAAATCCAAGTCACTGCGAGCCACTCGCTCTAGTGAGCTAAACCTCACCACAACAATAAATAGAATGCTGGAGGGATAGATTCCTGTCACAGAGACTCCCCATGCTTTGGAACAAAATTCCTAACTACATTAGGCAGAGCCCTCACTAACACTCTTCAAGAGAAACCTTGACAAGTGGATGGGTAACAGAAAATACACCCCTGGGATCACTTCATTGGCTCTTCTTGACAGAGGCTCAGTTAATTAATCAATGGGGCGGCGAAAGCTGACACACTCTGGCTAGGCTTATAAATGCCGTCCGGCAGACAGCCTAGTACCTACCTATGAACCTATGAACCTATGAAAATGGATAATCTATGGATTTACTGGGTTGAAAGGGCATAAGATTAGTTTTGTTTGGATTAAGAATCAATTATGAATTTGAGAGCCAGGATTCCACAGCACAGAAAGACCATTGTGTCATATCTTCAAGTTGTAGAGTGGGAACAGTTCAAATTAGTGTAAATTCATCTGTGTACTAAACAACAGAGGCAGGGTGGGATGCAGTGTGAAGTTTATTGGTAAAAATGCAGAAGAGAAGAGGACCTGTAATTGAGCACTCAGAGACCCCCATGGTGACAGGCAAAAGAGAAGAGAGAACTTGCTGCCATTTAACAGCTTGTTGTCGACAAGTTAGGTAGTTTTGGAACCATACAAGAGAAGTATAGGCGCCGGAACCATAGGGCGAGGGGGAGGGAGGGCCCCCCACTTTTACAGCTGCAAAGACCTGTATTGGAGGACGCACGCATGCGAGTGCATTTAAACACAAAAATGCACCTGATCATCACATTGTTGCTGTCTGCCTGCCAGACTCAAACAACCACAGGAAGGCTGCTCCGTTGAAAGACAACACCCATGGGTAAGCTTAAGGCTCTGTCTGGTACTCCGTTTTACTTTTCAGAAGCTGGTGTGCCTCCATTTTACTTTTCAGTAGCTGGTGTGTCTCCGTTTTACTTTTCAGTAGCTGGTGTGCCTCTGTTTTTCTTTTCAGTAGCTGGTGTGGCCCCATTTTGCTTTTCAGTAGCTGTTGTGCCTCCGTTTTCTGGTATGCCTCTGTTTTGCTTTTCAGTAGCTGGTATGCCTCTGTTTTACTTTTCAGTAGCTGGTGTGTCTCCGTTTTACTTTTCAATATCTGGTGTGTTATTTCTGTGTGCCATATAGCAGTAATATAGCATGGTCTGTCTGTGTATGAAAGACAGTAGTCTCTAAATGTATTGTTTATGGGTATATCCTACTTGTTTATTTTCATGTAACATAATGCTACTGTGTAATATAATAAGTTCTGCATTAAACCTTTGCCTGTGAATCACTGTTCTAGCTAAACAGACATTCTGATAGTGAAATATACTTATATTAAGAGAATATTTTATGTGAATATTGCCAAGAAACAGATTCTCCTGCAAAAGCATATTCATCTAATTCGCTTTACTAAAACAAATTGGTAAAATGTTTTGCCATTTATTCACTCAGATCACATAATAATAATAATAGCATACTCTGGGTTATATATTAGACTGGTATTTATTTGCTTCTAGCATGGTTTAGTTACTTGACTGTAAAAAATACCATATATGGTTAAATCCCATTACTCACAACTCATAATTAATTACTTTTCTTAAATCTCCTGTTATATGCTTTTAAACTAAAGTAATCCAATATGCACAAATGCTCTGTGTGTTTGATAGTTGGTAGCAGCCTTATTTGAATGGCTATCATGAACTTTTAGTTTTTCCTAATGCGATACTTCATATATGAGGTTATAACTTATGTTAACCATTTGTTGTTTTGATCTCTGTCCTTTAAAACACATAGTTATTCATTTAGTTATCTTTGGGTAGCCCCTAACACCCACAAACCATCCCCACATCTGCTATAAGTAATATTTGTGTCCTGATTCACTAATAAGCACTGGTGTTGTTAAATAACATACTTGGTCCACTCACAAATGGTATATTAAGGTTATGAGAATAAAGCACAGGTCTGCTGAATGAATGCTGGAAAGACAAATATGTATCCTAGAAAAACTGTTTATTCTGTGGAACAGGTTTCCACCCATACGACGCTGAGTTCCTCTATCGCTCAATTTAAGTGCAACCTAGACCAGTGAATGGGGACAAGGAAATTAACACCGGGCCTTGCACCCATGTCCCTTATGGACAGAAGTTACCTATACATGCCTGGCCTCAATGTCCTATTTAGATACAAGACATAATTATTCTTTTGGGAAAACTTGGCTAGGCTTAGAAAGGCCTCCTGGGTCATTAGCCTAGTATCAATCTATGAATGTATGAATCTATAAAAATTGCTGCTTAAAACACCAGATTATTCTGCCATTGACTTTATTTCTCCTTTTACAAATCAGAAGAGACTTTCCAGCTCAGTAGTTTAGAAAGATACCTTAAAATTCATCATGATGAACATTGTTAAAAGATAACTCTGCCCGTGTCGCAAGTTAGACTATTAAGAAGAATCTGGTATATAATATTTACTAAAATATTTGTTATGATATATAATTATCTGCTGTGGTTTGATTTTCTGAAGAATTAAGGGGTAAATAAACAGTTATGCATAAATATTTTATCATTCTGAAGTGGAAAATTAAGAATTTGCGGACTTTTGGGTGTGATCCATATTTATTTTTACTTTTGTATTCTGGTGGCATTTTGTAATTTCATAAGGTGTAGATAAATTTTATTTGATATGCTCATGATTTTTTTAAGTTTATACACACTGGCTTCACTTTATGAATATTGGCTGCAACCGGTTACTAATCTTTGTCAGGGGAGATAAAATATAATTATTATGTGTTAATTCAAACAAGAATGAAAGGGTGATGAGTAATTTTATAAAACGTATTATGTATTTAATAATAAGGAGAGCTAAGAATTGCAACAGATAGTAAAGACAGCCACAAGGCCTTCTATATTATGTAAAGAATCTCCATGGGAAAGCATTGCCACTGTTTAACTCACCTAATAGGATGATACACTAATGGGTATGAGTCAGACATTTGGAGTTACATTGTTTCGACTTCTTTGTTTGCACTGATTATGAAGGTTGTTTGGTTATGCTTGTGATTTTAGTCTTTTATATGTGATAATTATATTTATACTGGGCTAATTTGAGATTGTTTATTTGAGGGGAAATGTTTATTTTAATGTGAATGGCTAGGGAATATGTTATCAGTTATTCTGTCATGAGTCCGTTCATTAAGGGAGTGTATGCATTCAGATTTCTGTGTATTTAAGAAAGTTATAAGGGTCTGTTAACCAACACACTTACCCAATTAATAACTGCATAAAGAAATATTCCTTTTATCTAAATGGAGAGCAATTCCGTGGTATATTCTTAAAGATGGCAGATGTATTTTCTGAATTATTTCAAGGGATCTGTGAAGTGGGTTAAAGGAAAAAGAAAAATTTCTGGGTGACCAGTTATTGAATCACCAGATGTCTTGAGGAGCAGTTATTGAATCCCCAAATGATTTAACCAGCATACAGGAAGGTTTGTTCCAAATGATAACTGGTGTCAAAATCATGACAATGCCCTTTGAGAAATGACCCAATTGTTTGGCATTTGGGAACTTGTGTGTACAGTGGCCTAACTTTTGACCAACATGTGCCCAACATTGTAAGAAAGCCTTTCTATGTTGCATAGCTTATAAACAAATTGTGACTAGATCTAGAGATGTTGTTGTCCCCCTTTACAAAGCTCTCATTAGGTCAAACATTTTGTATAATACCCACTTTGGCATGTATCTGTCCATCCCCATGAAACAATTGGAATACCTTCAGCAATACCTTACTAAAAGCATACAAGTCCTAAACAATAGGTATTGCATGGACTACTTCAAAGATTTATTACTATACTCAGTATCCTTCAGAGTGCTTAGAGGTGACATGTCTGGCATACAAGGCATCCTCCGACCTAATTGAGATGAACCTACGGAACATCAGCAAGTCAAATGGCATCAGAAATACTCAGTCCAGTTATCTAAACTGAATGTTGTGGAGAGATGGATATATATCACAGAGGCTACCACTGTTCCACAACAGAATATCCATAAAAATAAAACAAAACTCATCTGTCCATATTCAAATGCAACTTAAATCTAAGGATGGGTAATAGAAAATGTATTCCAGGATTGCCCCTCATGCCACTAATATATAGAGGCAGTTCCTAAATACAGCATCTCTTACATGGGTCCCCTCAAATTATCTATGGTATGATCACAGTTATTCTCACTAGGGCTAATATACAATTATCAGTCATGGGATAGGTAAGACCACTCAGGAAATGTTAATTCGAGCACCAAAAGGGAAATGGCTAAGCTTAAAATGTCCTCCAAGTGAAGCTATGTTGTGGTAGTAAATATTTATAAAAAATTGCCCTTTTTAGATCACTAAGTGCCCCTCTCACCCCCCCCCCCCCCAGTCTTCAACAGCTTCCGGCACCTATTAAGAGAAGAGTGACTGAGTTTTAGGTTGGAGACTTCAGTGAGGAGTTTCTGGTGGCAGATGGTATCAAAAGCTTTGGATGGATCCAGAAAGATGGAAGATACTAGTTTACCATCATTTCTGTATTGGTTGATAGTATTTGCAAAATTTAGAAGAGCAGCAGTGGTGCTATGATTGGGACAGAAACCATGTTGTGTATTAGATAGCAGATTGTTACATAAGAAGTAGTTCATGAGTTGGGTGTGAATGAATTTTTCTAGTATTTTGACTAGAGGAGATAAAATTGCTATAGATCTGTAATTGGAGAGTTCAGTAGAGTTCCCTCCCTTATGTAGTGGGATGATGTATGATATTTTCCAAATTAAGGGAACGTAGTGTTCTGAAACAGAGAAGTTAATCAGAATGGAGATAGGATAGGCGATGGCATCAGCTGCTAGTTTAAGATATTCTGTAGGTAAGTTGTCAGCTATTAGGGTTGTAGGTTTAAGTTTGCCGAACAATTTTTTATGGTATTGGTTTGTATAGGTTTGAAGGAGAAGGTATCATTGGCTTCACTGGGTGCTATAGGGATAGTTAGAGGAGTATTGCTCTTGTTCTTAGAAAGTCATAGTATTGAATTAGTAAAGTATGTGTTGAATTGCGTTGTTATACTATCTTTATTGTTTGTAGTTGATGGGACTGGTGCCAATGGCTGGGAGGGCTGTAGTAGTTTTTTTTTATGGTGAACCAGATTTTTTTGTTAAATGCCTAAGCTGCTAAGTCAAATATGGGCAAGATGTTTCAGAAAGTCACTTTGCAAACTCAGCTAAAGCAACCACATATCTTGGGCAGAAAAGTTTATGCAATGAGCATGATAAAGAGAATCCATTCACCCCAGATAAAAATGAATAGTTTTCCACTTGACTGAGGGATAATGCAGTATGCAATCATAGTGTGCATTCCAATGATACTGAAGGCATGCAGTAGCTACCCGTGAAGCAGAACTGTGAGAATGTATGCAAAGAAGTGCAGAATATTTACAGATATAACCATCTTGACTGTTTAAACATTTCTAAAGCTAAATCAGTTCAACAGCAGCTAATTACTGACTGCAGAGAGTAGAATTCAATGCAGAAAGTATATATTCATGATTTTACTGGAAAACAATTTATCTCAGCAAGAAAATGATTGAAATATGTCATCTGTTTGAAGGCTTAAGATGTCTGCAAGCTGAGTACCATACAAAAATATCACTGGATACAGCTCTTAATATACAAGCTTCAGGCAGATTACATATTGTGCTTAAGGCTGAAAGTAAATGGGAGTATTGTGTATGGAGTTAATAGGACTAACAGTCAAACAGACAAACCAACAGAATGGGTTAATAGTGTGCTGATAGTGATGAACCTGAACAAGGTCAGGGTTAGTAATTATCCACAACTCCTTAATAAATGAGTCAAGACGGAACATTACATAATTACAACTAGTGAAGGCATCATAATGGCAATGACCAATACTAGATTCTTTTAACACTTAATACAAACCAAGGGTTTTAGCAGATCAAGTTGGATGAAGTCAGCTCCAGACTCTGCAATTTTGATATGCATTTTGGTAGATATACATTGGTGACACTGTCTTTTGGGCACTCATAAGCACTAGTCATCTTAGGTGGATCTTTAGTAAGCATGTTCAAGGGGCTAGATTGAGTAAGCAAATCTATTGATGACATTTTAATCAAGTCTGCAACAAAGCAAGTATATGGCAGGCAATCAGTCAAGTTGTTTGACCAACTGAGATGACAGAAATCAAAACTTAACAGAGCCAAATGCCAAATATGCATTGCTTCTTTAAAGTACACAGGACCGAGAATGACCTTTAACCAGATGCTATCAAGGTTCGTATGACTGTGATTATGTAGAAGCCTCCTAACAAATCATTTATGATGCAACTCTTGAGAATGGACCATGGTACAGTATCTCTTAAAGTTTATTTCATAGGTTATAGGTTTGTTGGTCAGTATTAGGCTAACTGCCCTTGTGGGCCATTTTAAGCCTAACCAATTATGCCATTTGAGTGTCCCCACACCTTGTGTTTGAAAGATAAAAACTTTAACCATTATGCCAACCCACAATCCCCCTCACCTACATTTGCCATAGATCACAGTGCCATTGAGGGTGCTGCTAAAGCATGATGCAGTATTGTTTTTATAAAAATTCAAGTTGCAAAAACGGCTATTGACTATGCATTCAATTCTAAAATATTATTGCATAAGACTACCGACCATCCTACAATTTGAAGCAAGCCAGCAAGAGTTAGGAGCAGTTCTGTTACAGGACGGCATACCTGTTAGCTTAGGCATAAAGGACACTGAATGATGATCATACAAACTATTCCTAACTTGAGAAAGAAATGCATGCAGTATGATGTCAAAAAGGGCATGCCTACTTATTAAGAATAAGCATCACAGTAGAATATGACCACAATCTGCTTTAGAGTATCTTTGCACAGAGCACCTGAACATTTGCAAAGTGCGTTATTATCCCTGCAGAACTATGGTCTATAACGACAATATAGACAAGGAAAATGTAAGCAGATTGCCAACACCCTTAGCAGACTATATTTAACTTGAAACCAAAGAGAATGGTTTAGAGAAAGAGCCAGAGCTATTATGGACTCTGTCATGATTAGCATTAATGTCCCAGAAGTTGCAAATTATTCGAGCTTACAGAAGACATGACCTACATCCAAATTACTATGACAGATCACCATAGGATGGTGAGATGGAGATGAGCAGTTATATCCTCTTGACAATCCATACTTTTATCTAGAACAGGCTTATGTGCACAAGGACTAATGCTCAGGAATGGTAAAGCAATTATTCCTACATAACTATGCAAACAAATGCTGATGTGTCTGCATGAATCACCGATAGGCAAGGCAATGTGCAAACAGAGTCAACCAAACATGATTCCCAGTTTGTGGTATATATGCCATGCTTAGAGACTAGAACCAAAACAGTATGTAACCTGCAGATAAAATATTATCCTTCTTAAAGGTTGCTGTCTAACTTTGAATCATTGCAACTGCAGCTTTTTGGCAAAATTAAATTATTAATTCACAATACAAACAATTGTATATATCTCTAGTACAATAACTGTTCTTATACAAGAATAAATGGCAGAATTGTTCATGTTTTATACTGAACTTCATAATTCATGGAAAGATAATATTAATGTTTGTAATGTTTTGAAAACAGATTAAATATATCAGTAGACATTCAAGATAGAACATGCTGTCAGTAGCATTTTTTTCACATCCCATGATGAGCTTTAATATGAGGCTAGGCAATTTTATCAATTTTGCTTTGTTGTTGAGATAGTTACATAAATATGAACATTATTATATTTACATAATTGTCTACATGAATATAAATTAACGTCTCTGCAGCTGCTCTAGGCAAAATCTAGTGTAGTATCATTAGCAGCTGTGTTGCACATCATGGAATCTTTAAACTGATATCTTTCAAAAGCCTGAATGTAACATGATTTTGCCATTATTAAAGTAAATATGAATAGATAAAAGAAGATGCTTAGAAGTATCAGTTGGCTAGTCCTAGAGAAATGCCTTGAGGCATTATTAGGATTTAATGAGTTAAATTTTTGTTGGGTGCGGACTACCAGTCCACTTTTCTTGAGGTTGTTTTTTTTGAGACGTACCACAACACAGTAGGTGATTACTGTTCCAAAGTTCATACTTACAAGACATGATAGGATGGCAGAGCAAGCAATGTCTGACAATGGTCCACATTTTTAAGCCAAGAACTTTGATTCTTTGTTAAGTCAAGGGAATTCGCATATATAACTTTGAATCCATTATATCATAAATTAAATGACCAGCTACATAGAATGATTCAGAGCAAGCAATGTCCCAAAAAGTATGAATATTCATATTAAACAGACTGCTTTTTGTCATTATTCAAGTATCAAAATACACTTACCCAGTCAGCAGGACATTCACCAGTTCATCTCCAAATGGGCAGATGACTGAGATCAAAACGTCTCACCTCTTTCCAGAAAACATACAACTAGCATTAAAGTTATCACAGAGTATTCATTATCACAAAACTGCAAAGAAGACTTTGGTTTAGGACATAAATTTTAGTTCCCAGTTCAGCCCACAGTTACTGCTTATTCTAATCAGATGAAACAATACATCACTGAAGATGAATATATATATATATATATACTGCTGCAATTGTTTCAGAAGACTTAATTAACATTACCCAGTCCTGAATCATCATGAATCAAGTTCCTATAGACTGTGTTATACAACAAAGCTACTTCAGCCTGCTGCTAATCTGAGGAGAGATAGTCAAATTAAGGACAGTCCCAATCCAGTAAGTGACGGAAAATATTTAAGGTTTACATACCTTATAAAATGTCTCTTAGATATTCTGAAAGTACATAGCTGATAACAGAGTTCAGTGATTGAAACTATAATAACTGTGGCACACGCAGATATAGTTAAAGTATAGTTAGTATTTAATTATATAATATGTAGTACGATCATAGAGGTATCTTGATTTCATTAAAATGGGTGTGTCACAACATGAGTATGTTGATAGTACTATACCTTTAAGAGAACAAGTGGTCTGGGGTGTGAGTCATGTAACATAAACTGCAGTCCCCAGTAAAGTGTTGAAGTACAAGAATCACATCATGTGTCTTCATGTATGCCTCTTTTCAGCTAGCTTGAACTATGTTAATTAATACCTGCTTTTTGCAAGTCTAACACAACAGTGTTCATTACCTCATCTATTATATATTCTTTATGAATTTGATGGTCACTAGAGATATTCACAAAATATACATACAGCCTAATCACTTATAACTAGGATTAATACATATATTGCAACTTCAAAATCAGCTTACTCTCCAGTGGTAATTATATTCCATAAAATGTCTAATAATATTTCTTATGCCATATCCCAATTATACAGTGGATTAAAATATCAGAAACATTCTAGTGAGTGCACAAGACTTGATATCTAGAAAGCAAATGTTGATGTTCTCTCTAACAAAAAAAGGATATTTAGCAATAAAAATGAATATTTTCCTCAAGTTGAGTGATTACACTGCTAGGTTCAGGACCCTAAGATCTCATTCTGCACAAAAGGGCCAAGGTGGAATTAAGGTTTATTTGCTGACTATCTTGATACCAGATGAATTCAGAGTTACACTTTGTGTCAAACTACCAATAAGCCATTTCCAATGTCTGCCTGATATGTATAGAAATAGCAAGGTGGTTAACATCCAAAGTTAGATTCCACAGAGTACAAAAAATGACTAGATGCTAAGGAAGGGTGTGGGAAAGTACGTTTCAGATAATATATAAATGGTATAAAGTTAAGGCAATTTACTTTCCAGTAAAAAGGTTTGATTCCCTCGGCCCTCCTTGCCTGACTGTGTGACTTTGAGCAAGTCACTTAACCAGACGTCACTCCTGGACTGAGTTTAAAAGGTCCATGGAGATCAGTGGTCTAGCCTGGAAAACAAATACAAATAAATGAATAAATAAATAAAGGGCAAGTGAAAGGAGGAGAGTGAGACTAGAAGTGCATTCACTAGTGAGGTCTAAATTGCCGTGGGATATTCTCATTGTGTCCCAGGATATGACAAACAAGTAACTTTGCTACTACTTTTCCAAAGGATACGTAAGTAAATGTATTTTAAAGCATCATCAGAGCATGGGCTCTGCAGGGGATTTCAACTGTATGACAAGCTAGAGCTTAAATTACTGTAGGATGTGAAGCAAGGCTTTAGCATGTTTTGTATGCATTTCAAAATATTTGTAAGTGAGACACTTCCTTCACTAGTAAGGGTGGACATGAGGCACAGTTCAGAACTGCCTGAATTAGACTGCATGTTCAGTTATTGGGAAGCATTCCATGTATGCCTCTTCTATGCCTCTTTGGGTTCTTGTCAGCTGTATGCATTAGAAATCCATGAAAGCACTTACCACTTACTTATTTCAATGTACAGCCAAGATAAAGGCTGCAACAGAAAACGCATGTGGGTGAACATAGACTGCTATTGACTGAAGTGTCAAGTATTTCTGGATGATGGAACATAATGTTAACAATGAAGATTTAGTCATCAACACCTGCAATTTTCAAGGTGGAATATGTAAGTAGTCCAGTAATGTACACTCTTACTCTGAGATGTGACGTGTTTGTGGGTTCAGGGGTGTAGTTCCAATGGTTAAAGTATTTATTCAGGTTTTAATTGCTCATCTTTTATATACTAGCATGACATGACCTTTTTATGTATTTTTATGTGATGCATCTTTATAAAGTCTGAATTTAATGGAAACAAGTTTATAATGAAAATATTATGAATATGCTAGATGTATAACTAAGCAATGGCATTGTTTGCTTAATTATTTTAAAATGCATAAATATTCTATTCTCTACTGGTATTAAAAAATACAGAGGAAATTTATTCTGTATACCAAAATGTTTGTGCAGCCTTTATGATGCATTAGTCATTGACTGTACAAATGTTTTCCTAATGCATAGCTAGCCTAAGACCAAATTGTATGCACGTCAAATGTTTGTAATCTCTGCCATATGAGTGCACATAATAAAATGAGTGTTTTAAATATCTTTTGAAACAAATAACTCCTACATGAGTACAAACTAATAAGCCAAACGGTCACATTATCATAACCCATGTCAATAAGTTATTAAACAGCCTGTCTCATGTTTGCATCATTAGATCAGAGATCGCTGTGCTGTCTGGACAGAAAGTAAATAAGACTGAGACACTATGGATGTACTCAAATGTCCATCAGATCTATATTCTAAAGAAAATCTCTAGAAAGAATGTGCACTCCACACCATCCAACTTCAGTAAGCTAGCTCATTATCATTTAAAGCTATACATTCCACATATAACACTAACTCCTAAAATAAATCCTGCTTCCAAAGTCCTTTTGGGAACAATGGCAAAACTTTTTATTTGAGAGCAGAAGAGGATCCATGGCACCACACCCACAAATGAACTTTGCATTTTAATTTACTCTATGATCAATTCATTGTCCAGTATGATTTATTGAAGATTAAAATGCTAACTTCTTTTTATATTGGTTTTAATAAATATAAGTATGAAATTATTTTTTTGTGCCATGGAATCTTCTGTCTTTAAATGTTAATTTTCCTGTATATAACACTTCCTTTTTTATTTATAATATTTATTCTGTATATACCTGTTATGGCTAGTTCTTAAAAGTTCTCCATACTCATAGACTTTCTTTTTTTTAATTTTCTTACGTCACTTCCTTTTTTAATTTCTCCAACCCCCGGATTCACGAATCCTCCATGTAAGACTTAATAAGTCTTACTCGGAGGCTGCAGTTGAACGGTATGATGTCAGCATGCCATGAATATGCATGAGGGCATGCTGACCCAACCGTAATTCGTACATGGACTGTGTAAGAAAGCAGGGGGTGTGTCCGACTGCCGAGCAGTCTAAATGTCCATGCCCGTGCAAGTGATTGAAAAGTAAAAGCAAATACACAAGACCGAGTCCGCTCAAATGTCCTTGCACCCAACACCACACTCCCTGACATAGTAAACCCCCATCACAGTTATAAAAAGTAAAAAGTTAATTTTATTTTTTTAAATACCCAAAATAGCTGCCCGTATTTGCGCGTGTGTGCGCGGGTGTGCCCATTGCTTAGCTAGAGTTAGCAATTCTGACATGGAAGAGCATAAGAAAGAATGTTTATGCAAATCACACCAAATAGCAATAGCGTAATGGTAGGGCGTTTGCACAAAGAAGAGGCATTCACGGTTCAAGTCCCACCACTCCCCTTAGTATTTATTTTTAAATCAGTATATGAAATAATACCAGACAAAAATATGTGTAAATAGTAGTAAATCACAGTGAAATGGCCAATGTATCAGTGAACAAAATAACTATTTTAAATGATCCTGATATATAATTGCCTGCAGCTAAGCAGCGCTTCACCCAGCGCAATAGAGTTGCCCATAGTTTAATAATGGTTAACCCAGCGCAATAGAGGTGCCCATCGCAAAATAGCACTTTAACCAGCACAATCTGTTAGCATGGACGTACGCGCCGTGCCAACCAGGGCACCGTAGGGCACCGAGGAGCAATGTAGAGCAAAGTTGCTTAAATGCAGCCACACCCCCTAGCCTGTCTGGACAGTATGAAAATAAAATGAATGATAAGGTTCGAACTCAGGACTCTGTGCATCACAAGCAAAGTACAGAATCACTAAGCCATGATAACTTAGGGGAAACAGCCACTGTTAACAGACATATACTTACTAATGGTAGTTTAACCATTACTAAGCAGGTCTCCAGTCAGCCGAGAATTTTAAAAAATGGCCAATCACAAAACAGTGCAGGAAATGCAGCATATTTAAGCCCCATAGGTTGGAATATATGCCATAACTGATTGTAGCTCACATCTGCAGTTAGAATGGCTGGTGTCGGAGAGCAAACACATTTCCAAGCGCAACATTGGGACATCAAGGAGTCAAAATACATGGTTTGGCTCCTTGACCACCGTCATGAGTCAAGACTCCTGCAGGGCCAGTTCCAAGGGACGGAACAGGTTAGCTCATGACCTCACCAGTGTCACAGGCATTCCTCGGACTGGTGAGCAGGTCCATCACCACCATGCAGACCTGAAGAGACAAAAGCAGGACCGCCTGAACCAATGGATACAGGAGGCCTGTGGGATGCAGAATGCCCCACAACTGAGTATGTAGTCTTGGAATGCAGTATGTAAAAATTGATAATTGAGTATGTATAACAGATAGGGATGTCTCAATATCCCTTCATTTACTTTACAGCTGCAGGTGACCGTGCTGCGAATCAGCAAGCCTATGCTGATAGGCTGCTAAGGCTGCGCCACCAGGCAGGTTAGTGATCATTCTGCATGCATTGTTATAAAAAATATGGGAGAGAGCATGAAAGAAAGTGTTGTAGTCCAATAATACAGCCATAAAATTGCCTGTATAAGTCCTCTGCATGTACTGTCAGATAAAAACGTCAGAGAGGCAGAAAAAGAGTGTAGTAACCCATTAAGAAAGGTAACATATGTCTGGAATACTATCTCTGCAGGCACTGTCATATAAAATAAGTGAGTGAGCCTGAAAAAAGAGTGTTCTAACCTATTAATAAAGGTATAATATGTCTTGAACATGTCTGCCATATGCACCGTTAAAACAAATAAAGGAGTGAGCTTGTGGAAAAGTGTGTGATGCCATTAATAAAGGTCTAAAACCCGGAGTGTGTCTGTGTCACAGAGCTTGAAATATTGTTGTACCCTTGCATTATACAAATAGTACTGTTTGAAAAAGTGCTGGCAACCCAGAGTTGTGCAGTCCCATATAAAGTGGGTGATGGACGTGCTAGTAGCTGTGAAGCATATATACAGTCCGCAACAGTCACTTACTGGCTGGCATGCATAAGTAAATCTGGCACACATGTAGCATGTTAGTTTATCCCCAGAAATGTGAGTGTGTGTCAAGAAATGCAGGGTTCTGTACAAATCGAAGTGAAAATGTCATGTGAAAACATCCCAGATATGTAGATAAAGAAATAGAAATGCAATCAAGAAATATGTAGCAGTAACATCTGCATCCTGGACAGTTAGTATGTCAGATATAGGTCAGGCATATATTGGACTAGCCAAACCCATTACACAACCTAATGTATGATGGTAAGTGTAATAATACATGTAGGTGATAGACACCTGCAATCACTAGGAATGTAGTGTAGACTAAAAGGTAATTATAAGATGTTAACTGAGGTTTTTTTCTACACCCTACTGTATGTGCATAAACCATGCAATTCCACACCTCAATGGGTATGTGTAATCTTAAAATTTGTTGGGACATATGTCCTATTGTTCTATAAATATTTGCATTCACGTTGATGCATGTGCCCTGTTTAAACACCACAATCATGGTGGCCTGTTGTTACCAAACATCCCTGCATGCTGTTGGAATATCCACTGTGGTTCAATATATGCATGTGTTATGCTTGCTGTTCAACTGTTGGAACCTTGGTGTGTTGGGTTAATGGGAATATTACTGCATGCTATTACAACTAATCTGGAATGCTGTTGTTTATGTTGTAATTAAACACACCTAATCACAGAACGTATGGGAATGCCAGTCCCAGCGGACCCACCTGTCCCTCCTCAGCTGGCGAGTGCACCTGGCACCAGCAGGTCTGGTGCCCAGCCCAGGCTCCCCTCCTCTGTTGGTCCTGTGCCACCTTTGGGTGGAAGCGCTCCAGGGGATGGGGCTCATCTCCCCGTGCAAGCGTGGGCAGAGAAGGGCCACTTGTCACCCTTCGAAGGGTCCGGGTTGTTGTGCGTAGGGAGATCCAGCGTTCAGTCACTGATCCCCTATGCCAGCTCGAGGTGAGAGTGGCGCATCGCACGGGTAAGCCTGCCCATCGTACGCAGCCCCCAGCACAGCCACCCTCAGGGCTCTGAAGGTGCAGTGGTGACTGCCCATGGATGGGGATCTCAGTTCCACTGTTACCATCTGTGGGCTCATGGGCTTGCGATTTCCAAACATCCGACCCCGTCAATTGTGTTCACCCACCCCATGTGTCATACACCACCCCTGTATGCGTCTTGTCTGTCTTGTCTGTTTACCTCCCCAACCTACCTCCCCGGACATACCTACTTCCTCTACCTCACTTCCCACTCTCACCTGAAGAAAAAAAAAAAGAGCAATCTGTACCCACAAAAAAATTACGCCACATACATAGCTGCCCATTTCACACACATGTCCATTGGACATGTAATCTAATAATTATAATTGGAAGTACAACATACTTTGTTGTCCTCACCCCTCTCCCAGGGGTGGAAGGTTTCAAATATCACTCCAAATTTATTGCATATGCACAGCTGTTGCTGGTAAAGAAATGGGCAGCTATGGACCTTCCCTACAACTGTCCTGTACATCCTGAGCTTGTTTACCTACTGTCTGTCCCTCTTTGTGCCCCCTTTTTCACCACTTTCCTATTTCCCCATTTTCTTTTCTTTAAAAGAAATTAGCACAGGGGTTAGCGGGAGTATGCATTTTTAAGCAGTTGTAAGCGGGTTTAAGTGAGTGTGCACATGTGTGCGCTTAGCTAAGCATCACTAAGCATCGCGCAAACCCATGCAAACCCGCTTATAACTGCTTAAAAGTGCCTTAGTCACTCTACGGAAGGGCCCTTGTTCTGCTGAGCAACAAAAGAAAAAACCTCTGCCAGTCTCGAAACCCAGACCACTGACACAATAGACTGCATGAATTAACACTAAGCCACAGCAGATATACAAACAACTTGGTTCTGAAATAAATATACCATGCATTACAATGAGGGAATGTAAATGGAAATCAGGAATGGTATAACACAAATCCTGTTCTGTGGGTCTTTACCAGCAGTTGTTGTGGAATTGCATGACATGACTGGGAAAGGAGAACCAGCCATCCTAGTAGGGAATAATGTTACAGTAGCACCTTACAAACACCACACAGTATCAGACCAGGATAAATACTGGCCACAGGAATACAGTGCAATAACCACATTTGTATGGCAGTTAATTGTGTAAGTCAGAAATAAAGTACATACTCCCATGTATCCTGTGTTAGCATTTGGAGGGGTGAGTACATGTCTACACTGAGAAGTGTGTACTGGAAGCAGCAACATTCAGGTTTGAGTACAACATGCATATAACTGGCTACAACCCTAGCTTCAGATAAGAGACATATACCAACCTTCTGACTGACAATGGTGTCCAGAGCAAACAAGCATGGGCTCCACCTTGGACAGCTGAAAGGGCTACTCCTACCTAACCTAGCATTTTATAGCAGTGGGCTGCAATAACAGTGAGTAATGCAATCACCACACAGCAGGCTGCATTCAATTACTGAATGGTGGGCAGCAATTGGTGCAGAGGCTGTCACATGCACAAGTGCAGATACCTAGAAAAGCAGGCTGTACCTGCAGTCCACACATGCAATTCTATCATTGTAGGTGCTGGGAGATAGAGAGAAAAAGAGAGAGAGACACGGAAACAGACACAACAGAGAGAGAAACTGAGACTTAAACTGAAACAGAGGGGGAAAACCCAAAACAAACAACCAAAAAAAAAAAAAAAAAAAAAAACCTACAAAACCGTAACACACGGAGCAGGGAAATAGAAAGGTAAGGTATGTAACTCACATGTATGTGTTGGCATGTAGTAGATGTTCCTGAAGAGTACTCTACACACTGCAAATCATCCATGTGTGGCAGCAGTACATATCTATCTGTATCAGCACATGTGCATAGGGCAAGGGACATACTGCAACTGTTAGTGAAGGGTGGACAGATATCTGTCATTGAAGGTTGATATGTGCATATATCTATGTAGGTCATAGTGTGTGGCCTAGAAAACAGCATGTCATGTGGTGGTTAAATGCTGTGGGACTGATTTGTCAGATCTGCTGTGTTACAGCCAGTGAGGCCTGCTAATGCTACATGGGCTGAGGACACCCACATGCATTCTGTACAACACTGTGCAATATAATCACATAACTGTACATCCCTCAACTGTCACATAAGTGATATCCCTACCACGAAAGGTGGACTGTACATGTGCCTATATGTACATCCATGTGTACAGCAATGGATGTGTACATGTATGTGTATAGATATGCATATATATATATATATATATATATATATATATATATATATATATATATATATATATATATATATATATATAGAGAGAGAGAGAGATAGCCATATAGAGAGAGGGAGAGACAGAGTGACACGGGGTCATATGTACTGCAACAGGTGTGTGGTGACCAAGGCATGGACTGTAGACAAGTGTTGATACTGCAGTGCAATTCATCCTTTCCAAAACACTGTACCCATTAACTACCACATAGGTAGAGATCTACCTAACAGTGAAGGTGTGATAAGGGAACATGGGACACAGGTGGACAGTAGCCTCTGCTTTGATGAAGACAGTGCCACACTACACCTGTAATCAGTCTGTGTGTTATGTGTCATGACAACAGGTGTGTCATCTATAGAAATATAGGGCAGTGTTCCCCTCTACCCATCACAATGCCCTGTGTGGTATGTACTTCACATGACAACTACTCCAGGTGAAAAGGCCATAGACATACCTCCCAAAGGGTAATGCTGGCCGCAAACAGATGCCCTATGCAGACTGACTCACAAAACCACATCTACACTGTATTGCATATTGGCCACACAGAGGTGACCTCTGCCGGACATACAGAGGTATGTCACACCCATAGCTGGGTGACAACCACCATGGCAACATATCACAATCCCTCCGGGATACACTCTCTAGGGCCCTAAACTTTGTCAGCTCACTAAACAGCACATGCTGAAGGGATAGGTTCCAATCTCAGAGATATGCCATACACCAGAATAGACCACCTAGCAATAGGAAACAAGGCTCCTCATTAGCAGTTGTCATAAATACCCCTGATGATTGTGTGGGAGATTGGTAATACACCCCAGGAAATACCTCTGTGGTTCTGGTTGGCAGGGGTAAGTGAAATCAAAGTACATGTGTGTCAAAGGCCAGGGTAGCATATGGCTAGGCTGCCATAGGCCCTAGGGCCAACAGCATATTATCTACCTATGACACTATGCACTCACACATGTACTCAATGCAATACCTGCTATGTGAGGTTGAATAAGTGCAACGCTGAATGTGTGCAAGGTCTGTAAAGGTGTGATAGCTTAGTGTGAAGTTGTATCTGACATGGTAGTGTCTATCCTAGCTGTGAGGACAGCAAATGATGTGTAATGTACTGTTAGGCAGACATAGTAGTACGGCATATGATGTGACGTAGCTCCTTGTTGACGAATGTGGTGTCTCACTGTAGGCTAAAGCAATACATGTATGCTTAGTGAGTGGTACTGCTGGTGAATCCAACTCCCATATGAACTGTAGTACTACCAGAAGCTGTAGGCCTAAACAGCACAGTATTGTGTGTGTTCACATTGCTTGGAAACACTGTCATCTGTGTTTCCCGTAGTCTGCACAGAGGACAAAACTTAGGCATAAGGGTGTGTAAGTAGTGGCACACAGTACTGTATGGTACACAGGTAAGGCTCATCTGTGTTGGCATACAGTGGTGTGTTGTATGTTTGTCTGATGTGTGTGTAATCATGCCTGTACAATGGCTGCAATCATATGTGTGTTACAGGGTATACGTGTGTATCCAGCAACATATATACTCTGTTACAGCAGTATGCCACCTATAGTAACAACTGTACACATCTGTTAGGCAGGGATATGGCATCAATGACTAGGGTGGTTGACTGGTACTACTGTACCTGTACTTTACATCCGTTGCAATGGATGACATCTCTGTTCGTGCATTGGTGTGATATACACCCCTGTCTTGAGGTTGTGCAATGTGTCACAAACAGTGTGTCAGGTACTGTTGTATAGTGGTGTGATATATAGAGTGTGCCAGGCACTGTTAGTTAGTTGTGGCCTGAGAACCAATAAGTGGTATTGAATGTGTGTAACCTCTGACAAACAATAGGATGGTATATATGTCAGTAAAGTGATATCTGTGGTTAAAGGTGTAAAGTGTGCCACAGGACTCGCTCACACATATTGTTCTTATCTTTTTCAGCCAGATGGCCCACCAATGCAATCCATCATACACAGCGGATGAGGAAGAGGTGATACTACAAAGCCTATTGCAGCAGTACACAATGCTGTTCTCCAGAAGCAGCCAGCACCAGCAGGAGCGGACTGCACTGTGGCAGGAATTTGTTCGTCGGGTAAATGACATAGGCATGCATAACTGGACATATGAGCAGGTACGCCATCACTGCAGTGATTTAATTAGACATGTCCGGCGTCGGCTGATATCCAAAGACAACAGCATGCCACAAGTGGTGGGGTGGCCATTCATCCCCCTCTCACCAGAGTGGAGGAGCTGCTCCTAAGCGTGGTGGCTCCTGGACAACAGCAACATCAACCTCTGACATGTGTTGTGATGGAGGCCACCCAGCATGTCCACCTGGAGCAAGCAGGTAACATGCCCTATCTGTAGACGACAGTTAACTGTATTGTTAGATTATGTCTATGTGAGATGTGTACTGTGTGTTTAGCAGTTCTGCTGCCTAGTGTTGTGCAATACTAATATTTTGAATAATATCTCTACACCTGTGACTGTTGACTGTTGTTATACTGCAGTTTAGCATACCCACAGTAGCAATGCCACAGTTGTGGCCACTGACTAACTCTCTCATATACTCGTAGGTCCCTCTGGTGTGACAGCAGGGCAGCCGATCCATGCTGGTGAGTGTGTTATAACTGCAATGTTGGTAATGAAATATGCATGTCATAGGTGAGGTGTAGGCCACGTACACATAACACACCTATGCATAATGCATGCCGTGCATGTTTGCTGTAAGATGTTGCACAGCTCAGTAATGTCAGTAGCTGCCTCACTGACATGCAATACACAGAGCATAAGACACAGTTGTGGCAACCCCGTACTGCACATTGGATAGGCATAGTTGCAACACCTGTATACAACATAACACGTTTTCATATGTAGTACACAAAGACATGCTACATATGGCGTAACCACACACCTGCTGTAAGGTCACAACTCAGTATCCCACATGTCATTCACACACACATGATGTACCTCAGGGGTAGAGGCCTGTCATGGGGCTGTGCAACACTCTTCAACACATAACACAGTCATGTTAGGCAATGCTCTCTATTGGGCACCTCATACACCCATGTACAAAGTGGCTGTGTAATAGTGAACGTAGCCACGGCACTGCAGTTCAGGTACAGCATGCTAGGCGGTGGTCTGTCACACAGTAGTAGCCGTGAATGACCACAAGATGCATGATGATGATGATGATGGCACATGGTGGTACACCCATCCAGTTACAGTGACCACAGTACTACACATAGCGGTCTTTGCTTTGCACCTCATTGTTGTGTGTGTGCAAACATATGCACCTATACACAATATGCATAGCATGTTGTGTGTGTGCTTGCATATGCCAGTATACACAATATGCACAGCTGTCGCCATCTGTACAAAGAGTCACATATATGTCCTGGAATGCTATTGGGTGTATACGTCACATGACACACATTGGGTATGTGTGGTGTTTAATGTTGCAGTCATGTAGCATGCCATGTCATGGCTGGTATCGACATATCTGCAATATGTCCCACACTCACCATAACCACTGTACAATGGCCATGTCGAGCATTGGGATTCCTTCACATCTACATGCACCACTCATACCATGTCTGTACATTGGATGCATTTGCTACACCTGTGCCCACTATTATTCGCTATGGACACAGACACTGTAAGCAGACATGGCAATCTATGTGTCACACAGATAACACATGCAGCCATGGTATGTATACCATTGAGTGATGGTGTACAGAACATTGCAGAGCAGATATTACTTGCACAGCAATGTTGTGTCCATGTACACATTGTGTTCCAGGGTGTAGACAATCACTGAACAACTACACACATGCATCACAGCCATGTATAATGTCATTAAATAGGACCATCAACACTTGCACTGCATGGTCTTGAGCAACACATATTCTGCATGCTGACACATGTGAGGTGACTGTTTGCCCTGTGATACTGTCACCCACCTTCACCCACTATTGTGTATGTGTTGGATTGCTGGTGTGTGTGTGTGTGTGTGTGTGTGTGTGTGTGTGTGTGTGTGTGTGTGTGTGTGTGTGTGTGTGTGTGTGTGTGTGTGCTGTGTACATGTGCATGTGTGCATGTGTGCATGTGCTGATGTACGCATGTGTGCATGTGCTCATGTGTACATGTGCGCATGTGTGCATGTGCTCATGTGCTCATGTGTGCATGTGCTCATGTGTGCATGTGTGCATGTGTGCATGTGTTCATGTGTGCATGTGTGCATGTGTGCTAACATCATGTACAGATTGTGAAGTGTGTTTCCTGTCTTCCTTCCACAGGTGCTGAGTTAGGGTTGTCTGAATGCAGCAGGGAACCTGATGTCACTGCCACTAATAGTGGAGATGATGAGACATGTATTGTGGTACAGGAAGGTCTGTCAGGGTCTGTCATTGGCCAACCAATCGACAGTACACAGCGTTCAACCCCATCTATGCGCACACTCATACTGCCAATAAATTCCTCATCACCAATGGCCTTAGCTGAGGGACAGCATACAGTCGGCATTGACCAGGAGAGTGTGGTACCCATGGCATGTGCATCCCCTCACAGCAGCCATAGCCAGATTACTGGAATGGTACCACATAGGTGGATGTCCAGGGTTTCTTGGGGGAGCACCACTGGTCGTATTGCCCCTGGCAGACATGCCCCTAGAGGTATTAAAACCTCCAGTATGTTCCAGGATGTAATGCAGGCACAGGCACATATGGAACGGTACACCCGACAGGGACTAAGGGTGCAGAGGGCCCATTACACTGCTATCAATGACAGCATCCATGACCTTGCCGGTGCCATCCGGAATTACACCAATGTCATTGATAGCCGTTGGAGGGAGACAATGTGTTAGCCATGAGCCAGGACCATGCGGGATGGATGGAAAGCCGACGCGGATGCATGCCAGCAACAGCATCAGCTGGCAGTCATCGCAGATGAACCACGGATCACAGCCACTCCCGTAGTGGCAGTACCAGCCCCAGCAATGCTAGGGCTGGCCTGTCCATTGACCATCCTACTAGACCATGTGCACATGGCACTGGCCAGTCCCAGCAGGGACATAGGTCCAGTCATCATGCCTCTGCCTCTGATGATAGCACCCAGTCAGGGTTGGTACCCGATACTGCCTGTAGCACCTCTGTCAGGCACAGGTACCGTGTCCATGGCCAGAGACAATGATCTGTACGGCTTAGCAGGTACAGTCTGTGGCTGTCCCATAACCACTCATATATGGCAGCCACATGGTGGAGTTGTGTGCATGCAGACACACACACACATTAACCAAACAACTAGGGCTCACACATACACACACACGTTACATCAACATTGGCCCATGCTGTACTGTTGTCCCTCACACACACACACACACACACACACACACACAGACATGTCGATTGGATAGGTCAATGTCGGGCTCTGGCAAACCAACAACACACCCTGTGCATATGATGACACCTGTGCCACCTCCTGCCATCTGTCACATTGATGCAGGAATAGGCTAACATGGTTCTGATGCACAGGGTGATATTATAGCAGTGTAGCAATAGTAGCAAGTTGCCAACAGGAAAGTGTACTGATATCCTTGTAGGTATATCTGAGCAGGCATTATGCATCACAGCTCTGATCGTCATTGCAGCATTGTTTACACCAGTGTTAGGTCTGAGTATGTATTGTCCACCCATGTGCCACTTGGCTGAAGTGTACAGTGTTGCCAGCATGTGTTAGTGAGTGGACAGTACGTGTGTGATGTGTGCATTACAAATTAGCAGGTGTACATCTGTGAACATGGTGTGTGCGCACTGTCTGCATGTACGTGCATAGTGGACACATGGGATGTGCAACACACCCTGTTATAAACATTGTTAACATCGTATGGTATCTTTTGATGGCCAGTATGCATTCTACTATAGATATGTACTAACATGGGTACACATGTGTGTATGACATTGGTTGACACTATGCTGTGGGTGATACTGTTGATATCTGTCAATGATCTGCAGACTGGTAGTATACACCACCTCAACAGCATGACTATAACCAATCATTAGATGATGTCCTGACAAATGACACACAGTTGCAGAGAACTCAGTAACAGTTGGATCCTTCTGGTACTATACTATAACAGTAACCAGTGGTATTGACCGCCACACATTCCTGGGACCACACCTGTGTGGCATATAGCCCTCTTAGGTAAATGCAAACACACTACTGATATGTCCATTCACATCTGGAAATGCATGCATTGGCCTACACTGCATTCCCTGGATGGGACGCATATCCTACACAAGGGTATCATACAGACAGATACATGTTGTCCAATACATGCTGTATAGTCATAAGCCGACTATGGCATAGTCACCCACATTTACTAGACATACTATCCTGACAGTACCACATAGGTGGTAGCCCTCAACATGTATGTTGGGTACTAATGTGTACAGACAGACAAGTGTTATGTCAGCTGTCCCTTGGTATCTACATATCCATAGGTATTGTGGGGTCCATCGGTGTTTCACATACATTAGGGGCCTGCATGCATATCCACAAGGCTGTTGTACACCTATAATGACTGTCCATTACTGTCAGTCATTGCTGTGTATGAACATGTGTGACATATACCCCAGGCAATTACCCTCACTCACAGTACTCTATAGTATGTGTCATGGGTGTGTGTGTGGCACAGGTGACCTTGGCCACAGATCACTACAGTGGCCGGGCTTGTCACATACATACATATGTGACCTATGATCTGAGAAGCAGCGGCACAATCTGTCGAAGGAAACAAATGTATTCATGTAGTATGCAGGCTTTACACCTATGTACTGATTGAGATCACATGTACACATATTCATTTGCCACGCAGATACCCGATGTGTGCAATGCACATACTGTTTTAATCATATGTCATACTGTAGTAAAAGCAAAGCATTGACCACCTGTGGCACACACACTCAGCGTTTGCAGGATTCAAACCCCTAGCTAACTAGGTTATGATACTAGAAAGATACACATTAACATGGCTTACTATATGTTTTCCTTGGTGGTTTCTGTTCTCCTGATATATTTGTAAGATGCTGACATCATCAGACATTCCAAAGAGGGATGTACCTCTTTTATTGTGTTTTCCCAGTCTCCAAAAAGGCTACTCCTCACAAAGGAAATCATACACCCCCCCCCACACACACACACACACTGTCAGCATTTTCAGGATTCAAACCCCTACCTAACTATGTTATGATACTACAGAGATACACATTAACATGGCACACTATATGCTTTGTTAGATGGTTTCTGTTCTCCTTGAATATTTGTAGGATGCTGACATCAGCAGACATTCCAAAGAGGGATGTACCTCTTTTATTGTGTTTTCCCAGTCTCCAAAAAGGCTACTCCTCACAAAGGAAATCATACACACACACCCCCACACACACACACTGACAGCATTTGCAGGATTCAAACCCCTACCTAGGGTATGTTATGATACTGCAGAGATACGCATTAACACGGCACACTATATGCTTTAGTGGGTGGTTTCTGTTCTCCTGGTATATTTGTAGGATGCTGAGATCTTCAGACTGGACATGGGAATGTGTGTGCACTTTCTTTTATGCAATCCAAGGAATGATCCATGCGGGTCGGCAGGTATCAACAGCTTGAACAGGACCCTGTGAGTCGCACCTTGTGTGATCTATCTGTGGACACATTGACATCCCTTCATATGTCAACACATATCTATGCACAGATTGTTGGTTTTGTAGATAGGACATGTGTCTGTGATGTTGATGAAGAGCTATGCAAAGTCTATGTGGGACATGTGTAGCTCCGTTCAGTGATGTATGTCCTGGGTGGCTGCCTTGCAAATAGTGTAGCATGTTTGGGAACCATGATCTGCACATGAACATACCACAGTTGGTAGGGTTGTATGTTTGTCAGCTTCCAATAGCTCTGTTTATGACTTCAGCCATGATGCACTCCATGGCCTTGCAGATCAGACTTTATAGGCTTACTGGACTATACTTCCCATGGTGTGCTGTGCACCCACACTTGTGGGGAGTGCTATATGTTGCTGTAACACATTCAATGGTTCCAGACCCTGTGGAGTGGGTGAGGCTCAACAGACTGTTCAGGTGCAGGGTCTGTTTGTTCTGTAGTGCATGCATGACACATATTGGGAAACATTGTAATCCAATTGCTGCCATGCTTTTGGCTTTGGGGGGAGCTGGTCAGCCATTCTACATGTGATATCTCCTGGTATGATGTCAGGGACTATCGTCAGTGGGAGGTGGTTATGTATATATGGGCCTGTCTGACAGGATGTCGGCATTGTCAGTAAGGTACAGTTGGCCCTGACTCAGGACATATATGAGTGTACATTACTATTTATGACATAGCTGAAGGACATGTCATGATTCTCAGTCTGGACTCCTTCTCAGCTACTCTTTACAAAACACCAACAAACCTGAGCACTAATCCCGGTTATACTCTTTTACACACTTAACACCTTACTGATCCTTTGTGATCAGGCTACAGAGTATGTCATCATAATATACTGCCATGTCCAGGGGTCGGTTTTGTGTGTACTCTCCAGTCCAGCTAGTGAATATTATGGTTATGACACAATGTCACATCTGCCTCATGTACACGGACAACCCTCTCCTCCTCCCAACACACTCAGATATATGTGAGAGATGCAACAATATTGACATACAGGAGGCTGAGCTCTCTCGACCCATGACTGGCATGGTCTATCAGGTGGTGAAGGTGACCACACACACCACATATCAGTCTCACATACACCGATAGCAACAGCAATCAAACCACATTATCACACATACACATACTCGGAGGCTCTACATGCACTCTGCATAAGCAGCAGAGACATCCAAAGCAGACACACAAACAACTGCTACCCCACTACAATACCCACATATCACATAGTTCACAATGTCAGTGTGCCACACAGTCACTGCCCTTCGGGCTAAACAACACACCTGATACACTTGTAATGGGTGACACTTAATGTCAGACACACTGACGTCCCACTCACCAGGCCAAACAAGGGAATAGTCACTTAGAGCCGTCTCTCAGGTGCCAGGATCCGCCACATAACACATGCACTCAGGTCACTCCAAAGCAAGTCCAGGACTGGCTCCATCATTGTCCATGCTGGTGCGTACAACCTCAGACGTTCCCCCCTGGACCACATGACATGATACATAGAGGAACTCTCTGATCATGTAGCCCAGGCCAGTATGATCCTGATCTTGTCTAGCATCTTACACTCACCAAGTATGATGTCTCAGTATACCAACAAACTGATCACATTTAACAGTTGGCTAACATATTGGTGTTATTCAAAGGGGATACAGTGTCTGTCAGCCTGGGGTGACATGCTCGACATGCCACGTAGCTTCCCTATAGACAGCTTCCACCTGTAACCCTTGGACTTTTGAATACTGGCTAAGGCACTTGCTGCCACCATACTGCCTTATTTAAGCGGGGCTCAAAAGACAGACCCACCTCCATAGACATTACAGAGTACATGACACTGAGGGTAATGCTGCTCAACACCAGATGTATTACCCTCACATTGACCACACTCAGGAATCTCCTCAGTATGGAGAATAGCAATATCTGTGCACTAACAGACACATGGTTCAGGATCCGACATGCACACCAGCACTACCAGGTTATATTTCGTACCATGCTTTCTGACCACATAACTCAGAATGGCCAACACAAATAGGGGGAGTATCCATATACATCACAGATACACATACCTCCGGGCTGGTAGCACTGCACAAAGCATCACAGACCATACATATGCACCTAACATTGTACAAATCTGCCTTTTGGTTTGTTGCCTGCTACAGACCACACTCACAAACTCAGCAACCACACTCGTCTTTCCGGGGAACACTGGACAATATGACGGTCTCCCCAAACACCATTATATTGGGTGACATCAAATACACACACATTGACTGGGGATAGTACTCAGGCCCCAACACCCTCACCCAACAGTTGCTACAATTTGTAAACTCATATGCTATGGCACAACCGGTCACCACACCCACAAGAGGGGACAACATATTGGACATGATCATCACCAACATGGGGACTCTATGTTCCACACCTGCGATATACCCCTCATTGGTAAGGACAGAACATACTTCATCTCACTGGACATCCATATCCCGTTCCCACACCCATCCTGGGTAATCTTGGTGAACTTCCCAAAAGCAAATGTCACACTTCTCCATACCACTGTGGTATCCTTCAGAGACCCTGGGTCAGTGGTAAGTATGGCTCAGACTGCTGGATCCTTTACATACACAGTCTATGGACACCTAGTGGACTGCATGGATCGTGCTATTCAAAATAACACCTGGACTCACTCCTCCAATGGCAGGGGACCTGTCTGGTGGAACCTGGCCATTAATACACTATACAACAAAAGGAGGAAGCTACTACATGATAGAGCACAATCCCAGAAAGGGAAGGCATCTGTGATCTGTACTAGCAGACAGCTACAATCACTCGTGTATTTATGTCAGGCCCACTTCTAACAGACAATTGCACCAGACACATCGGACACTCACAAGGCCTTCTTCAGTTAATTCAGGTGCCTGGCTGGACACTCACTGATATGCTGTGTGTTACTGCATACTGACTGAACATACCCTGAACCCACAGACATTGCCAACATCCTGGCAAACAGGTTCACTGCAGATGTCTCCCTCCCATCCCCCCTAAGGAGGTACTGTCCATCCCAACAGAGTGTAACCTCCCTGACATCATGAATAAACAGGTGAGTGCTGCTCTCCCCACAGTGGACAACACAGCATCAATGGGACCAGACAGTGTCCCGGCCTGTGTTGTACATGGCCATCATGACAGATGTAACCCTCACATTATGTCACTGTTCGATATCAGGGTTACTGCAGGATTTGTACCCATGGAATGGCATACAGCGATAGTGGTCCCGCTTCACTGAATACTGCCATAACAGACCACAGACAATATCAGCCTATAGGGCTAACTAGCCTGTTCTGCAAAGCTATGGAGCATATTGTAATGGGACTCATGCACATACACATGGGAAACCTACAGACACTGGGTCCTACACATTACAGCATTGTTGTGGGCAGATCTTGCCTGTTGGACCTGTTTGTATTCTTTAAACAGTTACCAGGTCCATCAGTGTTGGGACGGTTGTCCACACAGCCTGCCTGTACCTTGCACAACCCTTCAACACAATACCCCACACGGCCATTATGCATAGGCTTACCGGCATCAATATCGACACATATCTCACACGATGGATTGCTACCTAGATCAGGGATAGCACCCACATGCATAGTGTTGCAGGTGCCATGTCTGACTATACACCAGTTACACATGGCATCCCACAAGGCTCAGTCCTGGGACCTCTCTTGTTCAGTATATATTTGTGTGATGTACAGGTTATCACAGGAGGGATATGGCTGCCCATGTTCGCAGATGACTGCAAACTGGGTGCCATAATCAACTCTCCAGCTGGCACATGCATACTCATACAGGGTCTCACAGAGATAGGATGACTGGTGCCTGAGCCATGGCCTATGGCTACATGCCATTAGTTGCATAGTCATCCCCTTTGAGAATGACAACATGCCCACACATTACCACATAGGTAGTAATCCATTACATACGGTAGTAGTTGTTATGGGTTTGGGGACATGACCTGTTCGTACTCTCGCCTTTGACAATCACATTGCCAAAGTGGTTAGACAGTACTTGTACATAGCCCACCATATCCCACATGGTTTCACATGTTGATCACGTGTGGTCATTGTGCCCCTATACTCATCACAACCATGCTTGGTTACTATGCCACATTTGGGTTGTACCTTACCCGACAGCTGCAGCAACGCTAATGACCACAAATGTTACTTATCAAGCAGATGTAGGGACTCACACGGATGCCCTGCACAGTTCAGATACAGTAACTCCAGCTCTACTCAGTCACTTACCACCTACACGGATGTGTTGTGTGCCTGTAGTTTAAGGCAATATCTGACCCAGAATTAATGGACATGCTCCACCTCAGGATATCCAACTCCCTTGGAGCTACACACTCCAGGGACATATACCTCAGCACAGATGTTGATAGGACATGCCTGGGGGGACAGATTATTATCCGTAAGGCTCCACTCACTGCAGAGTGTAGTCCCAGTTTTGCATAAGCAGAGCCACCCACTGACCACCTACAGGTGACACCTTGACAAGTGGATGGGTGATCGTATGTGTACCCATGGGATATCTTCTGGGTCCCTGCTAGACAGAGGCACAATACACTAAACATAAATGGGCTATCTTGTGTGACCTACTATTCATGGGCACAGTGTTCTAATTTGACTGGGTTGCAGCAGCCAAACACACTCTGGCTATGCTTGAACATGCCCTAGGGCAGATAGCCTGGTATCAACCTCTGAACCTATGAAAATGTTCATGATGCACAATGTTTATTGCTGATACTGTTTGCAGGTTTTTATCATCTTTGCTTTCCCACTTTCTATGAACCGCTTAGGTATCTGCAGAACATATTTGATTATGACAGGGTTCCACTATATTATATATGTGTCTGCTGTCATATAAGTGTGTGCACAGGGCAAATTGATGGATAGTGAGAGGTTCCTGGGTTAACACATGCAACTGCCTGATATGTGTGGCCCACTGCTGTACTCCAACATGGCCTAAGTGTGTGAGCATGCCCAGTTCAGACTGTCAGTGTTCTGTTGCCTGACATTTGTCTCATGTATTCAAGTGTGTGAGCATGCCCAGTGTGACCTTTCAGTATGTTGCTGTCTGAGTTCCACTACATTTGTTGATGTATGTGTACATGTCCAATATTAACATTTCTACTGTATGCTGAAAGTCAGGTTCTATTCTTACTGCAGGACTCACCTTTGTGTCATAACTCGACAGAGATTATGCTGTGCCTGCAGGGTTTCCATGGAAAACTTTGCATAGACTTATCAACATTTCTTCATACAGGTTAACCACTGCAGTACTGTCATGGTTTAGTGGTTCAGTACTATGACTATAGTGCACAGTATCCTGGGTTCGAGGACCATCACCGCTTATATTTTCATACTGAGCAGACCAGACTGCTTAAGGGCCAGTAGAGCAACTATGAGCATGTTGGCTTTTGTTCAGCTATGCCCTACTTAGACCCAGCTTGTCCATCATTGCTCAATATTAACCATCATTGCTGGACGTTGGCCAATATTACTCAACATTGACCACATTTGTACTAGTTGGTGTGTGCAATTTGGTTTACATATACTACATGGTGGTAAATGCTGTTTAGCACTGCTTTATATTGCTTAACACATGGCAGTCATGCCTCAGGTGTTGATGCAGGGCTGCCTATGTCGGATGCACATACTACACTCCCTATACATGTTTGACAGCAGGTAGTGTCAACGTAGGCATCCCTTTTACTATATGTGTGGGTCAGAGAGAGGTATCATTTCCAGAGTTCCTACTGAGCCAGTGTATGTGCTATGCGTTGCCTCTTTGCCAAGGTCAAAGCATACTGGGCACGCCTCCTTCTGCCTACTGGGGCAGGCTCAGGTTGTTCCTCCTCCGAGTCATGCTCTGCCTGTGATGGCCCTGGCAATAGTGGGGGGCTGTTTGGCCCAGGCCTATGCTGGTCCTGCTGCAGCTGTTTTTGCAGGCTCATATTATGTAGCATAGCACATACCATGACAATTTGGATACATGTAGTTGGAGAGTACTGCAGGGCTCCATCAGATGTGTCCAGGCACCAGAACCGTGACTTGAGCAGCCCAAACACATGCTCGATTACTTTTCGTGTTCGTGCATGTGCCTCATTATGGCATTCCTGTTCAAGTGTGTATGCGTTTCTGATGGGTGTCATCAGCCACAGCTCGAGTGCATAGCCAACATCCTCCACTAGGTGTCCATGTGGGATGTCCCCACTGGCAAATGTCTGGTACAGCTGCATCAGATGCCAGATATGGGAATCATGGTAGCTTCCAGGGCAGCCAGCACACACATTCAGTATTATGCCCTGGGCATCACACATGACCTGGCAGTTGATGGAGGGGAAGTCCTTGCAGTTGAAGTAGACCCTACCCCGCTCACCAGCTGGTGCTTTGATGCATATGTGCTTGCAGTCTATTGCACCCACTACCTCAGGGTATTCCGCTATTTGCTGGAAGAGACGCATATTGCTGGCCAATACCTCACGAGAATTGGGGAAGTATACATGATCACCGACATGTGCTGACATGGCATCCAGGAACTGGTGCAGTATCCTGGATGCTGATGCCTGTGATATTCCCATCATATCACCAGTTGGTCTCTGGAAGGTACCTGTTGCTAATATTCTTAGGCCAACACATACCTTAGTTTCCACTGGGATGGGCTCCCCTCTGTTGGTTCTGTGTGTGAGGCATGGTCTGCACAGCTCAACAATTTGTTGCAAGAGGTCTCTGTCCACTCTATAGCGCTCCACTATCTCCAGCTCATGTAGCCCCTGGTAGGTTACCCTGGGCCTGTACACTCTTCTCTGTCTCCTCACTGTGGGTTGTCCAGCAGCATTTGCATCATCACCACCCTCAGCATGTTGCATATGTCGCCTTATAACAGCAATGGCAGCCCCTAACATTTTTTGCCTCAGTACAGCTTTTTCAGTTTTCACTGCTATTAGCTTACTGCAGTGTTGCAGTGTCTCTTGAGAGAAACATAATGGACTGTTGTTTGCAGTGTTTTAAGTGCTGGGCTGAGCTGGGCTAGTGTTCTGACTGGGTAATTGCCTGATTCTGATTGTTTTCACCTGCTAGCTCTTCTAGTACTCCCTGGTAACTTCCCTACTATTTGGTGTGCTTCCTTTTTCCTTTCTGTTTCCTCAGGGGGGAGCGCCACACACACAAGCGCAAACATGCGCACACCAGTTAACACGTGCGCACACATGCTTACATGGACTAAAACCTGCTTATTCTTTTTAAAATGCACGCACACCAGCGCAAACATGCTTACAACTGTTTACACAGCCTTACATATGCTTACTCAAGCTTACACATTCGCACACACGCTTACATGCGCGCACACTGTCTTACTCGGGTTTACTGGTGCGCACACATGTGTATGCACTCTCAGCAAGAAACTTTGGTGTTATCCACGGCATACATCTTCCATTCCTTGACTTTACCTGGCCTACCTGTTGACACACCTCTTTCAATAATATGTAATTGTCGGCTGACACATGACACTTTGCTCCAATGAGCTTCACTCCTTTCATACATACCCCCCTCATGATGTCACCTATCTTCTACTCTGTTACTCCCCTTATCCTACTCCTACACTCCACTGACTGTGCTCATTTCCTATGTAAATTTGCGATTCACTATCTTAACTCTCATTTGCATAGGATTGCCTACTAATGCTTGGTTACATCTCTTAGACTGAGCTTCCCCCCTTAGAAACCTCTACTCGGTGGCCATGTTGTCTTCAGCCTGCCATTCACTTGCATTGTAAATTAATTTTAGCTATAAAATCCACATTTGTGGATCTTAATTATTAATTTTATGGTTTTTAGGGTGCAGCGCATTTGCGCGGCGCTGTGCTATGGTTAAATCCCGGAGATCAGGATGAAAAAAAAAAGTTATTTAATTTCTATTTTGCATCACTTCCCATTGCCAATGGCCATATTTTTGGCCATTGGCATGCTTCCTCCTGTAAATGCATACTTTTTTTGCAGCTGTCACAGCTCCGTTTTGCTTTTTGCAGAACCGTACTCAGTTATCAACTGAGTACATTTCTACAAATAACACTACTCCTACTCGGACAGGTTCAGATTTCCTGGATCGCAAATTTACCTCATTTGCATAGCTTTCGTCTGCAATTGAGGTATTTTGCATATCCAAGCCCTGCCCGTGTAGGACTAGTTTAAGGAGCTCTGTTACACACCCCTACCAGCTCTTCCTGGATCACTCGGCGGTCATGTTGGCTGCATGGAGTCTTCCTCTACTCTTAGACTCCATGCAAGCCTTCGTGAATCCGGCCCTAAGTCTTTTGGGTTTCTAATACCTAAGTCAAAGTATGATTAAAGTTCATGAAATTAGTGTTATTTCAATCTTTAATGTTAGCCAGAAGTGCTCTTTGTAGCACCCGCAGTGTGCCCAATAATGACTCCTTCTGCAATTCGTATGGAGTCACATGTATCAGTAACATATCTAAGTATGACTTTAAATTCTTTTCTATAAGACCTGTTGCTCCTACTACTACTGGAACTGTCTGGGTATCTTTCTTCAGCATAACCGTCATTTCTGCCTGCAAACATTGATATATTATGACTTTGTGTCTCTCCATAAGTAAGACACTGCAGTCACTGGGTGTAGTAATTTCAGTGATCAATGCTACCTTTGTCTTTTTTTCATGGGCTACTATATCTGTTTTTCTCGCACCTATTTTTGAACTGTTACTAACTGATGATCCCCTGTGATATAAACTTCATTATTTTCTATGATGCTTTGTGGCTTATGTTTCCAGTGTTTTTCAGCTACTGCAATATTATAATATTGTACAATCCCCAATGCAATATTCTTGCCACATTAGTATGCCTTTCAGTATACAGTCATTTTGTCATTAGTATATTTCAACCAACAATGACATATGCAACTATTTCCAGTTCTGTTTTACAAAGCCTACATTTCTCTGTTTCTCCCACATGTTCAATGGACTTTTTCTCACCCCCAACCCTTTTCTCTTTCTCTTTTTCTGTTTGTTTGTTCTTCCCACAGCACAGCCGGATAGGACTACCCCATAGGATCCATCTGCCCCACTCCACTGGCTACAGCACCACTGCCCAGCACATCTGGTGCAAAACCTAGTAGCACCCATTCTGCTATCCATGCACTACCCAGCCCCTCAGGTAGTTCTGCCCTGAAGGATAGGTCTATGGCTCCATCCGGGAGCAATGGTGAATTTATCTCCCGTGACAAACTATCAGGGATTGTGCACAGCACTGTTGCTGCATGCCTACACTGGATGGAGTTCCTGCTCCCCATCTTTATGCAGAGCACTCATAGGAATTGCAGACACTGGGTACTGTAGCCAGCAGCACAGTGAGGTGACAGTGATGACAATCCACTGGGTGAAGACTAGATTCTCACTGTCAACTGCCTCGGAGTGCATGGGACCATGACTTATCACCTGCTCCCCATCTGTGATGTTTACCCACCTCATGTGTCCTTCACTGACCCTGTCTCTTGTCTTGTTTGTCTTGTCTGTCTGCAATTGCTTTCTCACCTGCCCTACTTACCACACCCAGGCATTCCTACAGCCTTTCTCCAACATTCCTCTTTCTCTCAAATAAAAATTGGGCACCTGTTCCACAAAAAAATCATCCCATACATAGCTCTCCATCTTACACATGTGTTTCCATGACACACATAATTCTGCTCAATTTCCTATAAAACAGATTGTGTTGTGGTCATCCCTTCTATCTGGAGGTGACTGTCCAAATTCAGCAAAATTTGTGCATATATGCTTGTGTTTTATTCTGGAAGAAATGGATAGCTATGATTCTTTCCTACATCCTTCCTGCACATTCCTGCCTTCCTGTCACTTTTTTCTTCCCCCTGCTTGCTCCCTATTTCACTACTTTCCTGTCTTACCCATTTCTTTTCTTTAAAGAATTATTGAGCAATTGTGCGCACTGAACACCAACATGAAGCAACAGTAAACAGGAGTGATATAAGTAGATATATTTAAAGTATCATACACACTTATAAAATTATTACTTCCACCCATATTCAAACCCAGTACCATTTGCCTCCAACAACAGTGCATTAACACTTGTTGCCATAGAGTCGGTTAGCTAGTAGATGTGATTAATACATTCAATAGTAAGTGACACAGTTAAAGAAAGATTTGCCATGTTTGATCCCCATATCACTAACATTGTATCTTCTTCATTAAATTTGTATGAAGCAGGACTGGACACTCCCCAGTAATGTTTTATAAAGCATTATTGTGTAATACTGATTTCATTATGTACAGCAATAGTGCTCGATGTTGCCTGATGCTACACAGCAGCATCAATAAGCAGCACTCCTACCAAAATATTTTAATATATTACCTATAGCTATACCATTTGCCCCAAAAAGGAACTTATCACTGCATTAAGTGCATTAATTCCTGCAGCCAGAGCTTCAGTTAAGTAGCAGGTGTATACAACAGCAGTTAAGTCTGCCATTTGCTATACAGTCTCTAAAATACACCTGCTAATCAAATGAGTCTGTAACACCACCTGTTAATGCAGATACATGTATTTTTTGTTCAGATGGTACTTGTTCAAATCCAGGTGTATGTAACAGTTTCAAATAATTTTACGTGTAAATCCAAATTCTGAAGTGTGATAGTTGGTATGGAGAAATATGGCTAGATGGTACTAGTTTTCAATCCAACTATATAATATTTAGAACTGGTTTGGCCATAGCCATGCATGATGCATAATGCATGATACACAACATTGCTCAATTATGCTTTAAAGAAAAGAAATGGGAAAGATATTAAAGTGGTGAAATGGGGATAAAGCAGGAGGAAGATAAAAGTGAAAAGAAGGCAGGAATGTGCAGGAAGGCTCTAGGAAAGAACTGTAACCATCCATTTCTTCATGAATAAAACATGAACATATATGCACAAATTTTGCTGAATTTGGGCTGTTACCTCCGGGGGGGGGGGGGGTGACAACAACACAATCTGTTGTCTAGGGAATTGGACCAAATCATATGTGTCATGAAGACCCATGTGTGAAATGGAGAACTATGTATGGGGTGATTTTTTTTTGTGTGGGGGACAGGTGCCCATTTTTTTTTTTTGAGAGAGAGATAAATATTGGGAAGGGGTGTAGGAATGTCTGGGTGTGGTAAGCTGGGGAAGTGAAGAAGCAATTGCAGACAGACAAGACAAACAAGACAAGAGACAGGAACAGTGAAGGACACATGAGGTGGGTGAACACCGTGGTTGGGGTGAGGGTGGGGACATTGCGAACCCATGGAAGTCAAGTTGTTGTATACACCTCAGGTTGATACTACCAACATAAAAATTTCAACAAAACGCAAATTAAAGGTTATGCTGCAGAACACTAGGAATCTAAACATGAAACTGCACTCATTGCAAGCATTCTTAACCCTGGAAGATGCTGACATTTGTGCAGTCACAGAGACCTTGTTCAAAGCTGCAGAGTGCACCCCACCCATACCTGATTGCTCATCCTATCGTACATTCAGACTCCAAACTGTGAGCAGCAAAGCCTATTGAGGTGGAGTTTCAATATATATTAAAGACACACACACCTCCAGGTTGGTCAAACAGTATGACTAGGAGACACTCCAGGTGCAGTTAACCATTGACAAGACCTCTATTCAAATCATAGCTTGCTACAAGACCCCAAATTTCACTCAAGATCCCTAGTCCACCTATTTGGACCTCTTCAAATCTGTCAAGATTCAACCTGTTACCCTAATCCTGGGTGACTTCAACTACCCAACCATAGAGTATAAATCTTGTCATTCCAGAAAACAAATGCCCAGAGATTCCTCAATTTTATCAATGCAAATGCCTTGGAACAGCTAGTCAATACCCCCACAAGAGGTGATAATATCTTGAACTTGGTATTAAGCAACATGAGCAACTACTGCAGCACCCCTTCAGTATCATACTTCCTGGTAAGATCTGACCATAAACCGGTCACTTTCGAAGTCACCACCTCCCCTGACCCCCCCCCCCCCAGCTAGGGTCAAACAAAAAAAACTTCTCCAAAGCTGATTACAACCTCCTGGAGGGATGGTAAAAACAGCTTCAGATTCACAGCCCCCTCCCCCTCTATAGGAAATGGCACCAATGTCCAAATCTACACCAAAGTACTATACAAGTATTTATATAGATGCATGGAATCAGGAATACCCAACAGGACAAACTCATCCTCTGCAAGGAAGAGTAAACCTGTCTGATGGACATCTGCAATAAATACATTATATAACAAAAGGAAAAAATTGCTGTCCAGGACCAAGAAGGAACAGGTACCCAATTGGAAGCAATCTCTCCTTAGCCTGAAAAAGCAAATAAGAGCACTAGTGAAATCCTCTAAAGCCAACTTTGAGTCCATACTAGCCACATCTACCAAAGACAATCATAAGGCCTTCTTCACATATGTCTGCAATCTCAATGGAAGCACCCAGATCAGTTCAGAACTGGTGGTCATGGATACCACATACACAAATGCTGTAGATGTAGCCAACCTTCTGGCTGACAGATTCAACAAAAACTTCACCCATTTTCCCCATCTGTAAATCAGGACATCCCCAGTACCTGCCCACCTCCCCTTATCTCTAGGGAGCAGATCATCACTGCCCTCTCAAAAGCAAAAAATACAGCCTTCATGGGACCCAGTAACATCCCAGGCTGCATCCTACATGAACTCAGGCATTAACTTGCAGCACCATTAGGCACCCTATTCAAACAAAGCCTAAGTACTGGCTTTGTCCCAGCCAAGTGGAGGACAGCCACTGTCATCCCTTAACACAAAGGTGGAACATCCACCAATCTGGGAAATTATAGACCCATCAGCCTAACTGGTCTGATCTGCAAGGCCATGGAATGGATTAAAATGGACATCATTAACAGGGACATTGGCAACCTCCAAACCCTCAACCCCACACTGATTGGCTTTGTCAAGGGGAGGTCATGGTTGTTAAATCTGGTTGACTTCTTTGACACAGTCACCAAGGCCATGGACGAGGGAAAGATGGTAAACACCACCTACCTTGACCTGGTCAAAGCCTTAAACATTATTCACCACTCGGGCATAATAGATAAACTGTCAACTAGGCATCAATCCATATGTTACCAGATGGGTAGCAAACTGACTCACTGATAAATCCCACCTAATCAAAATAGGGAAAGCCACCTCAAGCAGTAGACTCATAACGAGTGACGTACCCTAGGAATTGGTCTTGGTGCCTCTGTTATTTGGGATATACTTCTCTGAGGTGCAGACCAAAACAGTGGGCTATGGCTGACCAGGTTTGCAGATGGCTGCAAGCTGGTCACAGTCATTAATTCCCCAAGTGATGTGATCATCCTCCAAGAGGGTCACAACCAAACAAATGACTGGTGCCATAAACATGGCCTTAAGCTGAATGCCAAAAAATGCATCATTGTCTCCTTTGGGGAGGGTGATGTCCCACATATTATCACATTAATAACAACATCCTAAGCATGCAGTCGTGAGGGATTTGGGCACCCATGTTGATAGCAACCTGACTTTTGACCACTATGTTGCTTCTGTTGTATGGAAAACTTCCTACATGGCCCACCTCATAAGTAAGGGTATCTCATCCAAGGACAAGGAGGTCATAACATCCCTGTATTCTTCCCTTATAAGGCTAATTATTGAGTACAATGCCTCCTTCAGCATGTACCTCACAAAGCACATGCAGCAGCTGGAGAGACCAAAGAGGTTCTTCACCAGGAAAATCCAGGATCTCAATCATCTACCCTACACAGATAGGCTAAAAGCCCTGTCCCTCCACTCAGTTTCATAGAGACTTCTCAGATGTGACCTCTGTCTAGCAAACAAAGCAATCTCAGATCCCATCTTGATGGAACAGCTGCATATCTACAAGTCAAGTTCTACTCAAGTAACCCGCACATGCAACCTCAACCTGGTCTGTGACATCGATAGGACTTGTTGGCAGGGCAGATTTGTATCCCAGAGACTCTTCCATCTGTGGAATGTCAAGTAGAGTACCTCATTATCCCTTTTTAAATGCAACCTGGATAACTGGATGGGAAACAGAAAATACACCCCTGGGATTCCACCTGTGTCCCTGCTGGACAGGAGCTTTGGGTGCTGACTTGTCTAAACATGGGCTAAACTCTTGGCTAGGCTTATAAGGGCCTCAGGGCCAATAACTTAGTAACTTCCTATGATCCTATGATCTTATGGGTAACAGTGAGAATCGAGTCATCACTCAGTGGACTGTCATCAGTGTCACCTCACTGTGCCACAGGCTGCAGTATCTGATGTCTGGGTCTCCATGTGTTATTTAATACAATGATGAACAGCAGTGCCTCCATCCGGCATAGGCATGCAGCAACAGTGTGGCACACAGTCCAGCCCACCATCCCTGGCAGTTCATCACATGCGATAAACTCACCACCTCTGCCACTGTTCCTGGAGGGAGGCACAGGCCTATCCTCAAGGGCAGAACTACCTGAGGGACCAGGTAGTTCAGGGGAGGCAAAGGGAGTGCTAAATGGTTCTGCACCAGATGTGATGGGAAGCAGTACTGTAACCAGTGGAGTAGGGCAGGTGGATTTTGTGGGACATTCCTACCCCACTGTGCTGTAGGGAAAAACAAAAAAAAGAGAGAGAGAAAAGGGTTGGGCTGAGAGAAAAAAAAAGGAAGAACATTAGAAACTTCATATGTGACATACAAAGCATTGATACTACAAGTATTTGACTCAATTCTATTACATTTGGTTTTAACAGTATCAACTCCTAACAAATGCCATTGTTTACTGTTAGGACTACCCAGCTTCTAACAGATGCACAATATACTTCAGATTGCAGTAAGCAAGCCTTGATGTCTGCATACATTTCACATATGTGTGATCCAAATATACTGATTACAGTTTACAGCAAGCCAGTGGTGACACTGCTCTACAGCTCTGACATTACATTGCAATATGGATGAAAACTTAACAGTATTCTATATTTGGGAAATATGGATTTTGAAGGCACAACCTATGACTACTTTGCAATAACAAACTGTTGTTTTGCTCTCCACAGTAATGCATGCATACTTCCCTATTACAGTTAATGTTCAATTTGATACAAGTGTATAATTAACCAATAAATGTGTCGTAACATTTAATGCTAAAATAACCCCACTGTTGGGATGCATACATACCACATGCATCACTCATCAGTGCCAATCTAGCGGCATGGGTTGGCACATTCACTTCCCGGTCATTGATAGCTGCAGAAAAAAACAAAACAGAATAGCATTAAGCATACCAATCCTGACAATATCCAGCTTTTAACTCTGACAAGTAGTCTCCGTAAGTGATACATACACATCTGTGGGGTGCGGCCAGTCCTACATTCCTCAATCAAATGGTTGAGTGTGATGCCCCTGCATTGGCCAACTAATCAAAGAGCCTCAATCCTCACCACTAGCACCAGTGAGGGACATGCACATTGGGAGGATGGCAAGTATATAACAGTAAAGTACAATTTCCCTTAAGAGCACACAAAGATCACAGTCAGTCTGGGGCTGGTTTCTCCCTCTCTCTCCTGATCCCAAATAAGATTCCCCACTGGCACAGCTATAGAGTTAAGACCTCTGCCAAGTGATCAAGCCAAAACCTCTAGGACTCTCTCTGTCCAACCAGTGCTTCGTGTCCCTGCCCAAGTAGCTGACACACACCCACTTTGAGAGTTGATTTATATACAAACACAGACACTCCTGGGGAAGGCTGGCACAGGTTTACTAGCTATGCCCCCTTCTGCCCAGACTATAAGGTAGTAATCACTGCCACCAATCACCCTTTATCAGCTACTTTAAGGCCCTTCCCAAAGGGTGACCAATTCTACTGTGTAATGTTACTATTATCCAAATGGTAAATGTGACCAACAGCAAGGCTATTTATGAGTGGGCTACGCAGTGTCACCACATACATATGCAAGTACTCTAAGAACTTAAATATCTCTAAACAAACCAGCCACAATTAAAAGATTTAAATATATTTAATAATAAATAATAAAAGCACAAGACAATACCCAATAACTCAACACAGTGACAACAGAGTTCAGAATCACAGGAAATATTTTAAAACAACATTGCAGGACAGTCTCACATAAATACAGAAAAAATATAAACTAATCTTGCTATATTCCTATTAATCTCTAAGAGAAATCACTGTAATCTAGTACTTACTATTAGCAAGACAGAAGTGCTGGTGACAGGATATTTCTAGATCCCAGGCGATACAAAATGCACAGACTTTCTCTGAGAGATAGTTCTTAAATTACTGCATTATCTCAGATTACATCATTCTTTGTCACCTCTGTGTTCAGTTTCCAGGCTAACAGAAACTTAAAATTTTAGCACCTCTGTGTCAAAAATACTTAGCTCTCAGAAATTTGCCTGGAACTGCAAGTCATAAAACAGTTAAATGCTTTTACTTTTGAAACCTGTAATTATTTCTGTTTTCAGACACTAGAAAACTCCTAGATGTAGGCATCCTGTCTCCTTGCTGAAACTAAGAGATACCACAGTCAGAAACAATTTCAACTTATTTTCTTAGAGTTTTGCAAGTTAATTCTGTATGTTCCAGCTTCTTACTATCAAAACATACATTTGCACAGGCATGCAGCTCATATACATTTCTGTTCTGTTCCAGTTTGGTACACTGCGGTTACTTTCTTGAAGCTCAGTATATGACATACAGTTTAACACACAATTCTGCAACAGCAGTCTAATATACACATAACATATAGTTTTCTTGCATTTGTAAGACAAGCATGCAAACCATATTACTATTCACAAATAACACAGAATTATTTACAAAATTCTAGATAGCTGGGCTGGCGGCCTTCACAATCCCCCCCTGATAACACAGGGTCTATATCATATGAGCGAATCGCACAAATTGCGAACGGTCATACTATTGAACGTACTGGACCTCAAACTTCCTAGGCCCCCCCACACACTTCCTGCTAAATATATATTCCAACTCTGAGATCGCATTACAGTGAGGAAAGGGCAAATATCCCATTCTTCACTGTACCACGATCTCAGAAAAAGCACTTTGAGGTCCGGTACATTCAATATTATGAGCATTCACAATTTGCCCGATTCGCTCATATGATAGAGACCCAAAACTCAAGCTAGTTTTTCAAGTGACCCTTGAGAAACGTTGCTTGAGAGGGTTGAGCATATCTGGGAATACCTTACCCCATTCCCTGTCTTGAGAGCCCATCTGCATTGGCATTGCTAACCCCACTGCGGTGCTGCACTGTCATATCATATGCATGCAACCATAGGCTCCAACTTAGTAACTTGGTATTTTGCTGACTGGCTCAATGTAGCTATGTTAAGGGACTGTGGTCTGTAATTACAGCAAATTTCCTTCCATACAGATAAGGCTGAAGTTTCTGCAGTGCACACACTAAGGCTAGACATTCCTTTTCTACAGCTGCATAGCATTCCTCCCTAGGTTGAAGGATACAACTGAGATAAACCACTGGGTGCTCTTCTCCTTCTGAAGAAATCTGGCTAAATACAGACCCCACCCCATGGCTTGAAGCATCCACCTGCACAACAAAGTATTTGCTGTAATCCGGACTAACACAGGGGGGTCCTCTCAAAGCTCCTTTAAGCTTCTGGAATGCCTGTTGAAATGCTGGGGTCCACACTAGCTTATCTAGCCTATTTTTCATTGTCAGGTCTGTGAGGGGAGCAGCTATGGTACTATAATTGGGGATAAACTATCTGTAGTACCCTGCTGTCCCTAAGAATGCCCTCACCTGCTTTTTGGTAACAGGTGCAGGCCATGCCTGAATGGATTCCACTTTGGCAAGTTCTGGCCTAATCTTACCACTCCTCACTCAATGTACTAAGTAGGAGACCTCTGCCATACCCACCTGACATTTGCTGGGTTTAATGGTCAGTCCTGCCCTCTGTAGTCTGACCAGCACCTCCCTGACATGTTGAAGGTGCTCTTGCCAGGAATGGCTGTAGATGGCAATATCATCTAGGTAAGCAAGGGCAAAATCTCCTGCCCCTACTAGGATATGATCTACCAGCCTCTGAAAGTCACTGGGGCATTTTTTATCCCAAAGGGCATCTTTGTGAATGCATACAAGCCAAAAGGAGTCACAAAGGCTGACCTCTCTCTAGCAGTGGGAGTCAAGGGAACTGCCAGTAACCCTTGGTAAGATCAATGGTGGTAAGATACTTAGCCCCATGCAGCTGCTCTAGGGCTTCATCTGTCCTAGGTATGGGGTAAGCATCTGACTCTGTGTGACTATTTAATTTCCTGTAGTCCACACGGAACCTGGTGCTGCCATCCTTCTTTGGTACCAGCTCCACTGGGGAGGCTCAGGGAGTGCTGGACTCCTGAATTACCCCTAGTTCCAACATTTCCTGTATCTCCTTTCTCAGAGTCTATTTGACTCTCTGAGGCACCCTATAAGGGCCTACTTAATGGGTCCTGTATCCACATGATGCTGCACCAGGTGGGTGCACCTTGGCTTCCAAGTGAACATGTCCCCAAACTACTGTAACACTGCTCAGATTTCAAAAACCTGCATAGGAAATAGCTGCTGGGACATTGTTATCCCTTCCACTGAGGTGTCAGTACAAACCTCACTGAGATCAGTCACCAGAACTCCCTCGGACTCCTCCTGCAATCCATTGCAAATACATAGCAAAAGGGCCTCCCTATCATGGCAAGGTTTTATCATGTTAACATGGTACAATTTGTGCCCCTGCCTCCTGCCTAGCAGTTCTACCATGTAGTTAACATCCCTGATCTTCCTTACCACCTTGTAGGGTCCCACCCAAGCTGCCTGCAGCTTGTTGTGCCTGACAGGAATGAAAATCATTACCTGCTGCCCTACAGCATACTCTCTAGCTTGAGCATTCCTGTCATACCAGACCTTTTTCTGCTGTTGGTCTTCTGCCAGGTTCTCCTGGGCCAAGCCCATGATTTCCCTGAGCCTTGTCCTGAGGTTTAGGACATATGCCATGACAGACTCCTTGTGAGATTCACAGTCACCCCCCCCCCCACTCATCTTAAAATAAATCTAGAGCCCCCTTCACGCTATGCCCATACAGCAACTCAAAGGGAGAAAAACCTGTGGATTCCTGGGGCACCTCTCTGTAAGTAAACAACAGATGAGGCAGATATTTCTCCCAGTCCCTCTTAAACTGGTCTGCAAATGCTCACAGTATGGAGTTAAGTGCAGAGTTTAATCTCTCAACAAGGTCATTAGTCTGGGGATGGTAGAGGGTTGTCTTTAGCTGCTTCACCCTACAGTGACAAGCCAGCAGGTCTGACATGAAATTGACACCTCTGTTAATCAGTATTTCTTTTGGGAAACCTACCCTGCTGAAAATCTCTAACAAAGCATTTGCACCTTTTCTGCCTCAATGGAGGACATAGCCACTGCCTCAGTGTATCTGGTAGCATAATCTACTATCACTAGGATATACCTTTTCCCTGTGGAACTTGGAGTACTTAGAGGCCCCACAATATCCATGGCTACCCTCTGAAATTGCTCCCCAATCACAGTGAAATGCATGAAAGGAGCTTTCACCTTGTCTCCTGCCTTGAGTACCTTTTGGCACAGCTCACAGGTCCTGCAGTACCTGTTTACATCTCTGGAAATCGCAGGCCAATAGAAGTTCTGCATAATACATCTCTTTATACACTTGATGCCCATATGACCTGCAAAGGGAATGTCATGGACTATGGCTAGAAGTGCCAGATGGTAGGCTCTGGGCACAACCAACTGCTGTATTCTCTCACCATCTAGCCCTCCCTCAGGAGTCCACTCTCTATACAGTAATCCTTGGTCCCAGTATACAGATTCCCCTTTCCCTTGAGAATCAGGTGTTTTACTAGCTACCTACCTCAGGCCTTGTAATGTAGGGTCTGAGAGCTTAGCCTGTCTCAACTCTCTCTTCGTAACCCTTCCCAGCTCCCCTTCCACAGGAAGTCTGGTATCCTCTGACAGCGGTGCCTCACTGTCAGCCTGCGTACTACTACTCACTTCTGCCCATGCAGTCACTTTGTCCAAGGGAGCATCAGTACCCACAAGCAGCTGTGGCTCACCTTCATTCTCACTGGAACAGGGTAGCTCCCTCTCTGAAGTAACCACTGCACCAGTCCTGGCTGCAAGTGTGTGGTCTGTCTGTGTCTCCCCCAGGCTACCAGACCCACATGCTTGTCTCTAAGTTTGACTGCGTCTAACTGCATGAACACAGAGTACTGCATTACTAAAATCATTCCCTATCAGCACAGCTGCAGGGTGGTAGTTTGGTACCATTGTTGTCTCAAGACAACCTACTATTGGCATTTTGTCATTCCCACTTACTGGATCTCCCAACTTTTGCTTCCTATCTTGCCTCCATGGACATCTATATGCTTCATGGCCCCATTGGTTGCATTTAAAACATGTATCCCTAGGTCCTGGATGTGTACCTGGACTAGTGGCTTCCCCTGCTACTGACAGACTCTGTTGGGGCAGTCTGGGCTGCCCACTATGGGTTCCCTTAGACCCATGAGCAGCACTAGGTATCCCTTTCCTGTGCAGTGATGCCCTGCTTGCTAGGTATAGGTCTGCCTTCTTCCCCAACTCATCTACAGTAGCGCATTGCCTATCAGCTAACCAGATCCTCGTGTCCTCACACAAGGTACTAATGGCTTGCTCCCTCACCAAATGGTCTGCCAGCCCTTCAAAAGTGGTGACTTGACATTCACTCACCCACCTATGAAAATAAGTGCTTAGTTCAACAACATATTCACACACACTTTCATCTGCCTTGCGTCTATGCTCACAAAACATTTTTTCTATAAGCTTCCGGTGTTAAATTAAAGAATTTTAGCAAACAATTCTTTACAACATTATATTTTAAGCAATCATTATCAGACAGTTTAGAAAGAACAGTTACAGCTTTACCATGGAGTAAGGGGGTCAGGAACCATACCTAGAGCCCTTGGTCAACATCATACTGTTTACATACCTCTCAAACATATAAATGAAACTATCAAAATTATCCCCTTTTGTAAACTGTGGAATAAATTTACTGTCCTTTGTTGCTGATGGGGTTCGGTTACTCCTTCCCCCATTACCTCCATTACTCTGGTGAAGAGTCGGCATCTCCTTTTCATGTTGCCTCTGCCTCTCCATCTCCTCAGCATCCAGGTGTCGCCGTTTCTCATTTTTCTCAATCTCTAGACATCTCAGTCTCTCTGCTGCTTCTATTTCTAAACGTGTGGCCTCTAACTCAAGTCTCTTTAACTCCAGATGGATTTTTAAGTCCTCTGTGGAAAGGTTAAGCTGTCTATTTTCTGAGAGCTGTACATCTCCATGGCCAGTCTGATTGTCCTCCTGGTTGCTATTCTTTGATGCAGCTGTGACTAAAGCTGCAATCATGTCTGCCTTAGTCAGGTTGACATGCACCAGTCCTTTAGTCTGGCACATCTCAGCCAGCTGGCTCCTTGTCAGCTTGCCATACTCCTCTGCTGACATGCTTGCCTGCTCTCCCTGACTAACTAAGTTAACAAAAGAAATAAAACAACTGTGATATGAACGCTGAATGTTCACTGCATGGCTGATTAAGAGTACAAACACCTTCAGTGATCACTGTACACAAGCTACAGAAATTCAATATCCACACCACTACAAGACAATTGATATGAAATGTGGCAAACTCACCACTACCAACCAATTAATATTTGATGTGGCTATCTCACCACTGTCAAACAATTAATATGTGATGCCCCTGCACTGGCCCAGTAATCAAGGAGCCTCAATCCTCACCATTAGCACCAGTGAGGGATGTGCACATTCGGGGGGATAGCAAGTATACACACAGTAAAGTACAATTTTCCTTAAGAGCACACAGAGATTACAGTCAGTCTGGGGCTGGTTTCTCCCTCTCTCTCCAGATCCCCAAATAAGACTCCCCACTGGCACAGCTATAGGGTTAAGATCTCAGCCGAGTGATCAAGCCAAAACCTCCAGCACCGTCTCTGTCCAACCAGTGCTTTGTGTCCCTGCCCAAGTAGCTCACACACACACACACACACACACACACACACACACACACACACACACACACACACACACACACACACACACTTTGAGATTTGATTTATATACAAACACACAGACTCTCCTTGGGAAGGCTGGCACAGGTTTATTAGCTATGCCCCCTTCTGCCCAGACTATAAGGTAGTAATCATTGCCACCAATCACCCTTTATCAGCTACTTTAAGGCCCTTCCCAAAGGGTGACCAAGTCTACTGTGTAATGTTACTATTATCCAAATGGTAAGTGTGACTAACAGCAAGGCTATTTTACGAATGGCCTATACGGTGTCACCAAATACATATGCAAGTACTCTAAGAGCTTAAATATCTCTAAACAAATCAACCACAATTAAAAGTTTTAAATATATTTAATAATAAATATTAAAAGCACAAGACAATACTCAATAACTCAACACAGTGACAACAGAGTTCAGAATCACAGGAAATATTTTAAAACAACATTGCAGGACAGTCTCACATAAAAACAGAAAACATCTAAACTAGTCTTGCTATATTCCTATCTATCTCTAAGAGAAATAACTGTAATCTAGTACTTACTATTAGCAAGACAGAAGTGCTGGTGAGAGGATGTTTCTAGATCCCAGACAAGATACAAAATGCACAGAGTTTCTCTGAGAGATAGTTCTTAAATTACTATCCAACATTTCTGCTGGGTTATCTCAGATTACATCATTCTTTGACACCTCTGCCTTCAGTTTCCAGGCTAACAGAAACTTAAAATTTTAGCTCCACTGTGTCAAAAATACTTAGCTCTCAGAAATTTGCCTGGAGCTGGAAGTTGTAAAACAGTTAAGTGGTTTTACCTTTTAAACCTGCAATTATTTCTGTTTCCAGACAACAGAGAGAATTCTAGCTGTAGACATCCTGCCTCCTAGCTGAAACTGAGAGATACCACAGTCATAAACAATTTCAACTTATTTTCTTAGAGTTTTGCAAGTTAACTCTGTACGTTCCAGCTTCTTGCTATCAAAACATACATTTTCATAGGCATGTAGTTCATATACATTTCTGTTCTTTTCCGGTATGGTACACTGTGGTTACATTCCTGGAGCTCAGTATATAACATACAGTTTAATACACACTTCTGCACCATCAGTTTAATATCCACATATATAGTTTTCTTACATTTGTAAGACAAGCATACAAACCATATTTCTATTTACAAATAACATAGAATTATTTACAAAATTCTAGCTAGCTGGGCTAGCAGCCTTCAGAGACGGTATCCCTTTTTCTCATCCTGAGTTTTCTGTATTGATTCCTACTTTGTTCACCAGTGTGGAATACTGGTAGCACTGGTCAGAGCCCAAGCCAGACTATTCCATGCATCTGCCTTGTAGTCCAAGCCTCAATAGTCCCTCTGCAACAGCCTGGGCTCATGTTCATTCACTAGGAGTCCAACAAACACTTTAGACTCCTGCACACCCCATCTTTGAGCACAGATTCTCAAAATTACTCCAGGAATGCCTGCCATGCCTATCACAGATCAAAACAAATGCAGAATGATGTTTTCCCACCAACTGCAGGTATCGCGCTTACTGGGAATGTGCACTTTCTGGATTTGCAACATTTGAAAGTGCTGTGCAGAGCTTACCATCACGCAAACACATTACACGAGAGTACACACTGCCAGGGAAATATGTTTGTGCGCTGACCAATAGTATTAATTGAATGCATTCAATGTATGTTTCTGGCTGTCTAGATCCTTTCTGCTAACTAAGTGACCCATTCATCCAGTTTATGCATTGCCGCTCTATGGGCAAACAAGATGTCATAGCCAACACTGTTCGTGCTATGCAGAGCATCGCACAAACAGTGATTTCCCTCCAAAAATAGAGAAATAACGTATAAAACATGGAGAATTAGTTGAAATGCAGAAAATCAGTCTATGACATACACAGTAGAAACTGTTAGTACACATCAGATATGACTACATAGGTCTGGATCCCAACTCTCATTGCAATGCTCAGTCATAAAACAGGAGAGGGAACTTATCCATCCTTTCCCCACAAATAGCTTTGCAGCAAATACATGATGTAATTCCTCACACAACCAAGTGCAACTGAACGTACACTGATATCCAGGCATGACCTGTTATTTGTAAATGTATTTTATGTAATATATTTGGATGTAGTGCACTTAGTGATCACAAAACCTGCTATGATTATGCCTTGCAAATATACAGCTGTATCCTACCTTTCTGTGTTTCTTGGTCATTCATCAGTTATTTGACCAGTACTCGGAGACATGCAGTGTATAAGCCAATCCATATCATTTACTTTACAATGTGTGAGGATATTCACTGCGAACCCTATGATATTCAGTTGCTATCAAATTAATAGAAAGTTGGATAACACAAACAAGCATAGACTGCTGTTTTGGGGGTGGGGAGGAAAGGTGTGTTCCTGTCATGGAACATGCAAGGGTATAATGTTCTTTAAAGGGGTGGAACCAGGCTGAATTACTGTTATGGCACAAACAAGGTTATGTTGCTCTTGTTGCTCTCCTTGTTTTGCAACCTGTCAGTCTGATCTTCTGAAGGTGGTGGAGCCAGAAACTGCTATGTGTCTCATTACTTTCAAACTTCTTTCTGTTATGATTTCCCATTTCAAACATATGGTGCTAAACTGAGGGCATTATTTTTGGGAAGTATCAATGTGTGAATCTTTGAGGCCTGAGGCCTACTACTTGCTAATGGAAACATACAAGTCAAATTACTCTCTGCTGTCACACGTGACATTAATTTCTGCAGAAATCTCCCACTTTGTAGTTTCTTACTGTATCAAGTGATGAAATACAACGACGTGTCATAATATTATTATACAATACAGTACATGTTCAGGACTTACCTTGTAAATGCAGCAGTTGCCACAGTATTAGTTGAGGGTTGAGTGTGATGCAAGCAGTACATATTCAATACATACGGAGGTAAAGGCTGTGTCTCTGAGTTGAGGCTGGCAGCGGTCACAGGGTTCCTGTATGGTGTCCCTGTCCGCCTTGCAGCACTCTACAATGTCCATGTCATGTATGTTGTGATAAGTTAAGTGTGACCTGAAAACTCTTCTCTGTCTTGCCCAAGTTCTATTGGTAGTAGCAGCATTGCCTGCAGCCCATAGCACATACAAACAGAGTTAAGCAGCAGCAGCTCCTAACATTCTGAGTAGACTTTCTGTGTCTGTACTCCACTACTTTTGAAATCCACAAAAAAAGACAGCATGGAGTGTAAATGGTTGGTTTATAACTTCTTGAATACCTCCACCAGATTGGTTGATTAGCATGCAGTTCAGCTGTTCATGCTGTAATTAGCATCTCTGAAACACAGCCTAAACAGATGCAGTCCATTAATAATCTACTCCATTATGAAAAGGCAAATGTATGGCTAGCCAAACTGATGGTGAGGATACTTGCTACATGTTTAGCAAAGCAAAATATTTCTCAAGCTATCTTTACAGATGAATATTGAACTCCAGCAGGTATGCTGTCACTTTTTTACCTACATGATGCATATGCTGGAATATTATAATGAATAATGTGAAGCAAAGCCTTTTACACTGTAATCTGTATGCATTAGTTAGAAGTGTATTAATGGCAATGGTATGTTTATCAAGCCATTTCAGAGGTACAAATAATTGACAATACATGAAAATAGAAATCTGTGTGATACATATGTACAAATGTTTCAGGGACAGATCCTTTGAATGCATGTTTAACATTTCAAATATGTTTTATTAGTAAAATGGTTCATGTGCCTATTCTTTAGTGGGTGGGGGGAGCAAAACAAAGTTACTGTTATGTCACAAACTAGAATGCACTGTTCATTTGGAGGGATCACAGTTGAGTTACTGTTATGGCACATGCAAGGAGATGTTGCTCTTGCTACTCTCCTTGTTTAGAATCCTGCCTGTTGTTAGTATTTCACATCTGTATTGTTTTCTGCTTTTCTAGTGGGTACTACTGACTATCTATCTTAACTGTTTTATCTGGTAACAGTTACTTTGTAGTTATGTGATACTTGTGTGTATTACCATTCTGTTGTCTTTTAGGACCAAAACTGTAATTGAAGTGCAGACCCCCCCCCTTCAGTGAGGCTGAGAATAATATTATTGTGAATGTGCTCCATCAACATGGCACTTTTCTTCTCAGAAGATGTCATCCCAATATGCCAGACAGGCTGAGACTATAGCAGCAGATCATTGCAAACATAAATGCCTTGTGTGGCCATGGCTATACTTATAGGCAGGTACACCACAAGGCCACTGACATGTTAACCTCTGCACAGAGGTGTGCTGCTGATGTTGCCCTAGACCAGAGGGTAACCGGTGGTGGTCCTGCTGCAGAACCACCTCTCAACCCCAATGAGGAATTCCTGGTGAATCTTCTACAACAGGACAACTCACAGCAGACTGGCCCACAATATGTAACTGATGTGGGTGCCCCTCCTTCTCAGTCCCAGGAAGAGCTTCCAGGTAGGCTTTGTTATATGACCAGTTCATTACTGTTGTATAGTAAAACAGTTGAAATAAAAGTTACTTCTGTGTCACATGTGCTTTTTTGGGGGACTGAATATTAGTCCCGTGATAAGCTCAGTTTGGAGTTGTCAGTGACATTCTTGTTGAAGTAACAAGTCATGCTCATAGAGAGGGGTACATGTAGTACCCCTTGTCTTACTGTTAAATGTGATGATGTTGGTCTTACCTCTTGCTTAACATATTTCAGGATCATCAGGAATCCAGCAACATAGGCCTCCTGCAGATGGTAAGTGAAATAAAGTTATTTCAGTATTACAGAGCATTTTCCAGAAATATAATGTGTCATTTTAGGACTGTTGTGTGTATTGCTGTACTGCCTGTAATAATGTCAGCACTGTTAGTAGTTTAGTATATATTGCACCATAGTAGTGCAGGTATTAATATACTACTGTGTTTCTCCCTTTTGATCACAAGTGGTCATGACATTGGGAGTCTGGGCCCTGTGCCACCTGATCTCAGTGTCTCAGTAGACACTGATGATGATGGTGGTTAAACTGAGGCACAGTCGAGGGGTGCAGAAGTTGAATCTGTCTCAGATGCTGACATCCAGACACCCCTTCTTTTTTCCTGGACACAGCCAGTAGGCCTATTTCTACTCAGTTCTCTGAGGCCACAGATATAGGACAGGTGGAGGGCGATGACATTGAATAGGGAAGTGTGGCTACTGTGGCTTCAGTGCCTGTTGAGTCTGGCCATAGCCAAACTGTTGTCAAGGTTCCATGCAGGAGGGTTGATAGGGGTGCTTGGAGGGGAGCCTGCTGTCCCTCCTCCACCTGGTGCAGGTTTCTCTTCCCGTATCACACAACATATGTTTAGGGCCATCAAGGAAGCACAGACACCTTCAGAAAGGCACTCCAGACAAATACTCAGGATCATGGATGTGACACAGTCTGACATGCGTGACTGCCTCCACTGTGTCATTGATTCCCTAGTTTGGATGAATGACATGTTGGAATGAGGGGTGTCTGTGATGGAGAAAGGGGTGCCTGTCATGGAACAAGCAGTGTTTGCAATGGAACATCTGCTGGGAGGGGACCATTGTCCTTGTGTGCGCAAGTCGGCCACAACATCTGCTAATAGCCAAAGTGGCCATTCCTAATCATGCTCCCATAGTGACAGTACTTACAATGGTCTGTCAGTGAGTGTGCTGTCCACACCCAAACTTGGCAGGCCATGGGGTTGTGGTCCTGAGTGCTCCCATGAAGGGAACACTTCCAGCGGACATCAGTCATGCTCGTATAGCAGCACAGCATCTGATCTTGGACATGGAGGAGTCAGTGCAACTCCTGCCAGAGCCAGTTCTCATGGTTAGGGGTGATGATGATGAGCTGCCACCTCTACCATGCAGAGCTCACATCTGTTCGACATACAAAGATGTAGAGCTAGCACTGAATTTAGCTGTGTTCCTGCAGACTGTCACACACCACTTTCACATAGAGGACCCCCACAGACAGCCTGCTTCCCTTTCCTCCCTCACACAGTCACAGACCTTTTTTGTCAGCCTAGACCTCCTGCCCCTCCCCCACCAGCACCCTGTTTGACAAGTGATGATAACTGTGCCATATCCCTATTTTCTCTCTTTTAGATTCAGGGATGCAAAGGCTTTGTGTCTGATGCATAGGGTGCATAGCTACATTAGTGCCTAGTATACCTGCATGTGTGCTGTTGAACTGATAATTGTACATGAAACTTATATTTGCCTTCCAAAATTATACAGTGGATAGCATCATCATGCCAATACATTCTAATGTATTCCCTTGTAATGGTTTTAAAGTCAGAAATTGCAATGTGCATCATTACATTATAACTTTTCTTTTTAATGTTTTTCAGTGCATGCATATGGTGCGCATCATAAGACATGCCATAACATTCAGATCTCAGGATTGTATGACAGCACTGTAGTCAGACTCATCAGAACAGTAATTTAATATATTGCTCCCTTTTGCATGAACCTCACCAGACACATGCAGCAGCTGGACAGACCACAGGGCTTTCTCATCAAGATAACACAGGGCCTACTAACTATGATATGCTGTGTGTGGGTAGATCAAAAGAAATGTCACTGTCATCTTTCTAGTATTGCATTAAATTGTGACTGTTATGCTAAGTCTCTTACTTTTGATTTAAGCACTTGGACTTCAGACCATTTGTCTTACATTAAGAAGGCTTGTAGTCTACACTTGTGTGGGAGGAGACATTAGCCTCTGCCTTCTGAGATGGGAATGGCTGGTTGAATGCTTATTATGCCTGTTGTTCTAACTGTCTGTGTTATGGTTTAAGCACTTGGTCTCAAAACTAGTTATTTAAGACAGTTTGTGGTGTAGACGCTTGTGGCAGGAGAGGATAGCCTACTCCCTTCTAAGCTGGGAATTGCTGATTGAAGGTTTATTGTGCCTGTTATTCTAAAAGTGTCTTAGTTCTGGTTTAGGCACTTGAGTTCCAGACCACTTATTCCACACCAGGAAGGTTTGTTGTCTACACTCTTGTTTGAGTATTTAACTGAACTGCTGCTATAAAACTGTTTCTTCTGTTGTTGTGATTGCAGTTTTCTGCATTTTGAATTTCTAGTACTTCTGCATTTTATAGCATAGGCTTGATTCAGGCTTGCTGAATCTAAATTGTTTGATATCATATGAGCACTAAAACCAGCCCTCTTACGCTAAGTAGGCCCCTCTGCATCCTTGTGGCAGAGGTGTGCAGCCAAGGACCCATCTGGGTTGGGGATTACTGGAATAAGACTCACTCTTGGCCTTTCCCTTTGTTTACTTTTTATTAAAAATCATTTAACTTCACTTGTATTCTAGCATCGTGTTTGGATGGTTTTCACTGAGTTTGGAGGAGCTGCTCAGAGCTTGCACTACTTCCCTGTGAGCAAATAAGTTGTGCAGTGGGAAACATTGACAAATTTTCCTAACCCTATCCCTCCATAGCACACACACTTTTTGTTAGTCTTACTCCAAAATCTGGTTCATCTAGCCCACTCCCCACTAGTTACTACAGTATATACCTTCCATAATGGCCGGACAGTTTCCCACCATTTCTCCAGGCAGCCTGATTGACACGGCATCCCGAGGCAATGTAGCAATTGCCTCATGTATACCGACAACCATTTACTGTTAAAACAAACTAATACAACATGTGATAGCTGTATATATACTATGAATTTGGAAACAGTTCTCTCACATAACAACAAACCAGATACCAAACATGTTGTCAGCACACACACTTCACTTCTTGCACATAACAAGTTCACAACACATAAACCCACACACATGGAGGTACTCGGTAGAAACGATCAGAGGTCTCCCAAGGTCAAACCTACTGCACACACTGCAGACCCAACAGAATCAACTGCACATAATACACACAACAGTGCCTCAGCCAATAGGCCTCTAAAGCAAAATCATCAAAAGCAAATGTCTTGGTCATAAGCAACTCCATAGTGAGACACATATTATGTCCCCCTCACCAGGCATGACAAGGATGAGTCATGGTCTGCTGCCTGGCAGGTGCCAGGGTCCATCAGATCACGCACACACTCAAGTCGCTCAACAACAAGTACCATTATGACTCTGTCATAGTCCATGTTGCAGTGAATGACTAGAGACGTACCTCACAGTACTGTATGAAGAGAGACATGACTCAGCTGTTAGATTATCTGTCTCATGCAGGTGTGTCCCTAAGCAGCATTCCACCTTCACCCAGTATGATGCTTCAATATAAACAAAACATGATTGACCTCAACAATTGACTTAGCTTCTATTGTCATTCCGGGGGGATCCAGTATCTGTCAGCCTGGGAACATATGGTTGACAGACCATGCTGCTTTGCTAGGGATGGTCTCCACCTGTTGCCTCTTGGCTTTTGGTTACTGGCAAAGGTACTTGTCTCCCCCATAGTGGCCTTTTTAGGCAATGTCAGAACAACTAAATTCACAATGTAAAAGAATCCACTAGAGACAATCTGAAGGTTATGCTGCTTAATGCAAGGAGAGTAAATCAGAAACTGCACTCACTGGATGGACTCCTTACTTGGAAGATGCCCATGTCCTTGCAGACACACACACACACACACACACACACACACACACACACACACACACACACACACACACACACACACACACACACACACACACACACACACACACACACATGGTTCAAGGCCACTGTGAGTCCCTAGGTAATGCAAGGCTACAATGCCTTCCACACATTCAGACATCAAAATGAGCATGAAGGAACCAAAGCCAGAGGTGTATATATCTTCATTAAAGACAAATACACCACAAGACTGCTCATAGAGTATAATTTCATAGTGCTACTCCAAGTCCAACAAACTGTATGTAAAACCCCCTGCTATATATTTGTTAGCTACAGGTCCCCCACTATGAACCATGAGTACCATTTTGCCTACTTGGACCTACATGAGTCACTCACCATACAGCCAAACACCTTGGTCATGTATGATTTCAACTATCCTTCCATTGATTTGGAGTCATATTTGTGCACAAACATGCTCATCCTTAGGTTCTTGGACTTTGTTAATACACATGCTGTTTAACAGATAGGCTGCACCCCCACAGGGGGCTTGAATATCCTAGACTTAGTACTTACCAACATAGGGGTTCTCTGCACTAAACCTGTGTGTTGACCCCCCCTCCCCAGTCAGGTTGGATCACAATTCAGTCTCATTCACATTCACAATCATACCCGACACCCCTCAAGAGCAGAAAGGATGAAACATTTATCCAAAACAAAATATAGCCTCCTAACCAATGCCATAAATAGTTGCAAACCCCCTGCTACCACTGTCAACAATGACTGCTATACAGAGGTCCACACAAATGGCCTGTATAAACAGATCCCCTTTCAAATATCAAAAGATCAAAATCCTGGACGTTATTTTCATGAGATGAAAATAATGAAAGTTAAAATCACAAAGCCTGTAATTTTTCCCAGGGCAAGTAAACACTTGCTTATTGTGGGGAAATATGCCCTTTTCCCCACTGTAGTGTGATCTCAGAGTTTTATATATATATATATATATATATATATATATATATATATATATATATATATATATATATATACTTGTCCTTGGAAAAATTATGGGTTTGGGAATTTAATTTTAGTTATTTTCATCTCGTGAAAATAACGTTCAGGATTTTGGTCTTTCGGGATTTGAAAGGTAATCCGTATAAACACTTATGCGAATGTATAGAGTCAGCTGAATATGAACAGATAAAAACAAGGTCCTCACAGAAAATAAGCCACCCTGGTGGACATCAAGCATACATAGGTTATAGAACAACTGGAAGAAAGTAATGTCTAAGAACATGAGGGAACCAACTCAGCAGAAGAAGGACACCCTCCATTGAACAAGGAAATTAGCTATCTTATGAAGTCCTCTAAAGCCATGTACAAACCTAAACTAGCATCCCTAGCTAAAGATAATCAGGAGGCATTCTTTAGCTATGTCAGAAACTAAAAGTAAAGAACCAGGTTTGTGCCAAACTAATAGTGGACGGTACCACTCATACTGACCCTGAGGACATTGCCAACCTGCTACCAGACAGTTTGGGGAAAACTTCACCCCTCCTGTCCCCACCAGACATACTCCAAAGCATACCTGTCACCAGTCCTCTAACTAGTAACTTCTTATGAACCTAAGGTGATACCTGCCTGGGCTCCAGGTTAGTGTCTGAGCCTGCTCTAGTGGGATAGTTGTATATGCAATAATCTGATATAGCTGATTACATCAGCATTGTTTGTTGATCATGTGGTGCTACATCAGCATTGTCTGCTGAGCATATGGTGATAGTGTCCCACATGCTGGTTTAAATGGATCTCTGTAATGTCAAACAACATCACACACACACACACACACACACACACACACACACACACACACACACACACACACACACACACACACACACACACACACACACACACACACACACACACACACACACACACACACACACACACACACACACACACTTGATTGCAATGAGAACAGAACCCTTACCTATCTTAGTACACACACACACACACACACACACACACACACACACACACACACACACATACTACAGAATACAGTATATACACAAATTGCATCAGCAGAACTACAATTACAGCAAAAATATTCAAAAGAATTAGAGGAAAAATGTATGGAATGGCAAAAAAAACTACATAAGCATTACTTAGAAAATTTTACTTTTTTAGAAAGCAGGTCTTTATATCAATACTCAGAATGGGCTCAAACACCCTCAAGATTTCTAACCAGGCTAATAAATATTAAGAGTGGGCCACCAAAAATTAAAGAATTACATTATGAAGGACATAAATTTCAGGAAAACCAATACATATTAAATGTATTTGAGAACATATATAAAAGGCTGTACAACATGCACTTACCACCCTCAAATGACAAATGTAATGAGTTAATTCAAAATTTAAAATTTCCACAAGTTACACAAGAACAACAAAAACTTTTAGGGGAACCACTACACCTAACAGAGATAAAAGAAGCAATAACAAATCTCAAGCCAGATAAATCTCCAGGACCTTACAGATTTACCTCAGAATTTTATAAAATATTCTCAGAACCGGTCTCTAAAATCCTACTTTGAGTATATAACTATATAATACAACTTGAGATAACAGACTTATATATAAATAATTCTTAGACCATCCTTCTACTTAAACCGAATTCTGTCCCGACAGATCCCACTAATTATAAACCAATAGCCCTCATAAATGCTGACTTTAAAATTTTTGCTCATATTTTAGCCAACAAGTTGAAGAATATACTTTCCTCTATTATATCGCATAATCAGTTAGGTTTTATGGTACATAGGCAAACAAGTGATAACACTCTGTTACTAGACACAAATATCAGATTACTAAAAACAGATCATCTTCTTTCGGCTGTTCCTGTTAGGGGTCGCCACAGCAGATCACCTGTTTCCATTTCTTCCTGTCCTCTGCATCTTGTTCTGTCACACCAACCGCCTGCGTGTCCTCTCTCACCACATCCATAAACCTTATCTTAGGCCTTCCTCTTTTCCTGTTACCTGGTAGCTTCATCCTTAGCATCTTTTTCCCAATATACTTAGCATCCCTCCTCAGCACATGTCCAAACCAACGTAGTCGTGCCTCTCTGGCTTTGTCTCCAAACCTTCCAACTTGGGCTGACCCTCTAATATACTTATTACTAATCTTGTCCACCCTCGTCACACCCAGTGCAAATCTTAACATCTTTAATTCTGCCACATCCAACTCAAACTCAAGCCTTTTTGTCAGTGCCACTGTCTCCAACCCATATAACATAGCTGGTCTCACTACCCTCTTGTAGACCTTCCCTTTCACTCTTACAGGTACTCGTCTGTCACAAATCACTCCTGACACTCTTCTCCACCCACTCTATCCTGCCTGTACTCTCTTCTTCACCTCTCTTCCACACTCACCGTTACTCTGAACTATTGACCCCAAGTATTTAAACTCATCCACCTTCACCAACTCTACTCCTTGCATCCTCACCATTCCTCTATCCTCCCTCTCAGTCACACACATATATTCTGTCTTAGTCCTGCTGACCTTCATTCCTCTTCTCTCTAGAGCATATCTCCATCTCTCCAGGGTCTCCTCCACCTGTTCCCTACTCTCACTACAGATCACAATGTCATCTGCAAACATCATAGTCCACGGGGACCCCTGTCTGATCTCGTCTGTCAACATGTCCATCACCATTGTAAATAAGAAAGGGCTCAGAGCTGATCCTTGATGTAACCCCACCTCCACCTTAAACACATCCATCACTCCCACCGCAGACCTCACCGCTGTCACACTACCCTCATACATATCCTGTACCACACTTACATACTTCTCTGACACTCCTGACTTCCTCATACAATACCACAACTCCTCTCTAGGCACCCTGTCATATGCTTTCTCTAAGTCTACAAAAACACAATGCAACTCCTTCTGACATTCTCTGTACTTCTCCATCAACTCTCTCAGACCAAACATCGCATCTGTAGTGCTCTTTCCCAGCATGAAACCATACTGCTGATCACTAATCATCACGTCCCTTCTTAACCTTGCTTCCACTACTCTTTCCAATAACTTCATGCTGTGACTGATCAATTTAATCCCTCTGTAGTTACTACAGCCCTGCACATCACCCTTATTCTTAAAAATCGGTACCAAAACACTTTTTCTCCATTCCTCAGGCATCCTCTCACTTTCCAAGATTTCATTAAACAATCTGGTTAAAAACTCCACTGCCATTTCACCTAAACACCTCCATGCTTCCACAGGTATGTCATCTGGGCCAACAGCCTTTCCATTCTTCATTCTCGTCATAGCTATCCTTACTTCCTCTTTGCTAATCCATTGTACTTCATGATTCACTATCCCTACATCATCCAACCTTCTCTCCCTCTCATTCTCTTCATTCATCAACCCCTCAAAGTACTCTTTCCATCTCCTCAACACACTTTCCTCGCTAGTGAGTATGTTTCCCTCATTATCCTTTACCACCTTTACCTACTACACATCTTTCCTAGCTCAGTCCCTCTGTCTAGCCAATTGGTACAGGTCCTTTTCTCTCTCCTTAGTGTCCAACCTTTCATACAACTCTTCATATGCCTTATCCTTAACCTTCACCACCTCTCTCTTTGCCATGCACCTCATCTCCTTATACTCCTGTCTACTTTCTTCATCTCTCTGACAATCCCACTTCTTCTTTGCCAACTTCTTTCACTGTATACTCTCCTGTACTTCCTCATTCCACCACCATGTCTCCTTGTCGTCCTTCCGCTGTCAGGATGTGATACCAAGGACCTTTCTAGCCATCTCCCTTACTAGCTCTGCTGTAGTTACCCAGCTATTTGATAACTCTTCACTACCACCCAGTGCCTGTCTTAACTCATCCCTGAACTCCACCTCACAATTATCCTTTTTCAATTTCCACCATAGATTACTAAAAACAGATAAACATCCCAAATACATTATTGCCACAGATGCTAGTAAAGCTTTTGATAGAGTAAATTTAAACTTTTTATTTAATGTTATGCCTTTATTTGGTTTTCCTAAAGAATTTATTAATAAAGTTAAGGTTTTATATCAGATGGCCTCAACTTCCATTCAGATTAACAATAATAAAACAAAACCTATCCCCATTTCAAATGTCATGAGACAAGGGTGTCCACTTTCTCCTTACCTCTTTAATTTATACCTAGAACCCCTACTTCTTTATATATCACAGAAATATTTTCTACACATCCCAAAAGTATTAAATACTAACATTATATATTCAGCATTTGCTGATGACTTAAATATATACTTACAACTCCCTACAACAGATCTTCCTAAAATACTGACAGCCATTGAAAAATTCTCAGAGATTTCAAATTACAAACTAAATCCAAACAAATCCCTACTTTTCCCATCAAATCCCATAGGACATATGCACTTTTACTTCCCAGAGAGCAAAATAAAGATAACTTATCAACTAAAATACTTGGGGGTAAGATGTACTCCCAATTTTAGTGAAATTATTAAAAAATAACTTAACCCATACCTGGAATACTATTGAAAATTATATGAACAGATGGAAAAATATCAATATGTCTTTGTTATCAAAAGGCAGTATCATTAAGATGAACATGCTACCAAGAATTATTTTCCAGATGAATGCTACCTTCACAATTTTACCTCAAAACTTTTTATAGACATGGAAAGAAGTATATCCATATTTATCTGGTATCCTAAATCTACTAGAATCAAATATAAAAAGCTTACGCATCCTAAATCTAAAGGTGGGTTAGGGTTACCTGATTTTAAATTATACTACAGTATTATCCAGGCATATAGACTATGTCAAATCTTAAATTATGAATCAAACACAAACGTATGGTCCCCCTTATGGTCTAGAATTTGGTATGAACAAATTAAGACACTTGGGTGCAGTTTTAGGGCTTTCATATTCTTAAACCTAAACCAAAACTCTGTTTATGTTAAGAATTTACATCCACTTATTAAACAAATGGTTTTAACTACTCAAAAGCTCTTTTCATCTGTACAGTTATTAAATGCCCTCCTTCTACTGCAACCTATACACCTTAATCCTAATTTGCTACTAAATAATAAATTGATAAACTTGCAAGAGTATCCCTTAATCAGAGATATTACAGTATGTGAAATTTATAAAAGGAAGGAATGTGATATTACACAATTACGAGAGCAATTAAATCTCCCAAAGAACTACGTAATTATTATTAACTCAAATAACTTGTAAACACTAAATTTCATTCTGAAAATTTTGATAAACAAGATACTAGTTTGTCTCAGTTAATTCAAAATAAATCTAACTACCAAGGGGAAAACAATCTCTAGAGTCTATAAACTTATAAATTATATAAAACATCAGAATTGTACTTTATTCTCCTCATACTGGCAGAAGAAAAACCCACAAATTACTGAACAAAATAAAAAAGATACCATCAAAAACACGCTCAAATTCAGCCCATTCAAAAAGTTTTTCTACACCCAACTTATGATTAACAATAATGCATACTTTACCCCTCAAAAAATTAGTAAATTTAATGACAAATACTCACCTGAATGTCCTCACTGCAAGAAACAACCATGTTATGTGGGAATGTAATAAAATTCATAACTTATGGTGTTCACTAAGGGCAAGACTAGAGAAAATGGGCTACCAAAAAAGTACTTTATCCTGAGAAACAGTTATACTGCACATAAATAAGAATAATCTTCCCAGAGTCTTACAGCATGTCCTCACCACCATATGTTCTCTAGTCAAATTCTATATTACAAAGAATTGGACTATTGCAGCACCACTCACATGGGAAGGTTATAGAAATGTAGCAATCAAATACATTGCATCCCACAAGCTACTATATGCTACTAAGAAATGTAAATATTACCAAGAGTATTGGGAATATGTATTAGATTTCATTCTCAAGAGGTAAACATATTAAATCTAAAAGTGAAATATGCAATATATGTAAGATAATCAATACGGATATACTTAGAAGAACTTTTTTAACATTGTCATTTTATAAATATTTGCATAGATAAGTTGATTAAAAAAACACATACCCTATATAAAGAGGTTTTAGTTTGACTTTCCCTAGTATATGTAATAAACAACTAATGGTACTGTTTTATTTTTCTTATCACTGCAGAATATGTGGTTAGTACAAAAACTGGATTTTTGAAGTGACTTCTTTGTATATATTGTATATAGAATGTTATGTTTTGTTGTATGTTGTGTGTGTATCTTATTGTATAATGTCTTATATGTTGTAACCTAAAAACTGCAATAAAGAAATTTTTGGGAAAAAAAACAGTGCTATACACAAGCGCCACAGCCCAAGTCTGACTTTTACATGTCTGCAGGTAAATGTATAGTACATGACATCAGCAGGCTATGTGGGAGACAAGTATTTGGGAGGGCTGCATGATGTGGTGCATAGGCTTCTGCAAATATGAAAAGACTAGCAAGCCATGCCATTAGAGAAGTAACTGTAGAACAGCACATCTACTCTGCTGAGAAGAAACACACACGCACGTACGCATGCACGCACACACACACACACACACACACACACACACACACACACACACACACACACACACACACACACACACACACACACACACACACACACAGACACACACACCAAGTTGATTGCAGGGAGAAGAGATCCCCTACCTATTTAGGTATACAGGCTATAGAACTCGCTACTTTACACAAGCACCATGGCACAAGTCTGACTTTTACAAGGCTGCAGGTGAACTTATGGTAGATGACATCAGCAAGCCATGTGGGGAACAATAAATTGTGAGGCCTACATAAGCACATAGATTCATAGCTTCATATGAGGCCAGTAGCCTAACTGTAGAGTACATCCTAGGGGTGTAGAAGCATAGCTGTGTAAAAACACAAGTACCCTTATTGAGCATAGTTGGAGGTTTGAGTTTAGCACAGCAAGGGTGTCAGCACCACTGACTGGCCCTGTCCATGAGGGTGCACAAAACATTATATATTACACTTTGTATTGTGGTTGATATAGGTGTGTAAAAATACTGAGCCCACAGAACTGTATTGCTTGTAGGGTACAACACATGCATGTATTGTGAATATATGACATATACTGAGAATGTGCCCTGAAAAACTGATCATAATTACAGAAGATTGCCGGAATTTGGACTGTCACTTCCGGAGAGACAGGTGACAACAACAATGTAATCATGCTGTATAGCCAATTGGACTGAATCAAGTGTATCAAGTAGACACATTTGTGACATGGAGAGATATGTATGGGATGATTTATTTTGGGACAGGTGCTCTTTTTTTTGAAGAGAGAGAGAAGAATGTTGAGGAAGGGCCATAGGTATGTCTGGGGCAGGGAAGTTGGCAAGATGAGGAAGCAATTGCTAACAGAAAGGACATACAAGACAAGACAGGGATGGTGAAGAACACAAGAGGTGGGTGAACACCATGATTGGGGTAAGGGTGTGGAGCTTGCGAACCCATGGACGTCAAGCTAGGTGACAGTGAGAGTCGCATCTTCACCCACTGGACTGTCATCACTGACTACTCACTGCACCGATGGCTGCAGCATCTTATGTCTGCATGCCCTTGTGTTATTCAGTACAATGATGGAGAGCAGTGTCTCCATCTGGTGTAGGCATGTGCCCATGGTGTGGCTCACAATCCTACACACCATCCCCAGCAGTTCTTCTCAGGTGATAAAATGATCCCCCCACCACTGTTCCTGGAGAGAACCACAGGTCTGTCCTCTGGGGCAGAGCTACCTAAGGGGTCAGGTAGTGCAGGGGCAGCAGAACAGGTGCTACCAGGTTGCAGCTCAGATGTGCTGGGCCTTGGTGCCATAGCCAGTGGAGTTGTGGCAGGTGGATTCCATGGGTCAGGTTTATCCCGTTGTGCTATGGAAGGAAAAAAACTAAAAACAGCCCCCCCAAAAAAGAGAGAAAATAATGGTTGGGGTAAGAAATTGTACAAGTTGTCTTATTTGCTCGTTTAGGCTAAGGAGGGTGGACTTCCAGTTCTGGGTTCTCGCTTTTGTATTTGTAGACAGCAGCTTCTTTTGCTTACTGTAGAACCTAGTAATGACAGACATGTGTCTGTCCAAAACAAGATAGCAGTGTTGAGCAAGCTGCTGTGGCAGACACACTCACACACACACACACACACACACACACACACACACACACACACACACACACACACACACACACACACACACACACCAACCAACCATTTGACTGCAGTGAAAAAAGAATCCCTACCTAAGTACACAGACTACAAAACACAGTATTTAATGCACATACCACTGCACAAGTCTAATTTTGATAGGACCGAAGGTGAATGTGGGAGACAAGAGGTTAGGAAGCCTGCATAAAATAGATGTGTAGTACAAGTCTCAAAGAACTAATAACCCATGCCATTGGAGAAGTAACTGTGGGATATACACTACTGCTCTTCTGTCTAGACACACACACACACACACACACACACACACACACACACACACACACACACACACACAGTGAATGGGAGTGAGAATAGAACCCCTACCCATCTAAGTACGCAGACTACAGAACACAGCAATTAACACAGGCACCAAGGCACAAATCTGATTTAGACAGGACTGAGGTGAACTTATAGTAGATGACATCAAAGGCCACGTGGGAGACAAGAGGTTGGAAGGCCTGCATAGGCACATTACTTCATAGTGTCATCTGAGGATAGTAACCTAATAGTAGTTGGCTGTTTAGAAGCCTAGTTGTATAACAACACAAGTACCCTTACTGAGCATAGTTGACTATTTGAGTTTTGCTGAGCAAGGCTGTGAACAACACTAAGTGGCCCTGTCCATGAGTTAGCACACATTATATATAAATTTTTTACTGTGGTTGATATATGTGTGGAAAAAGAAATGAGACTCCAAGGTTGTAGTGTTTGTTTGGGGTGGTGAGGGGGGGACAGATGGATGTATTGTGCCCTTAGTTTGCAATGTTTCCACATGTAGTTGTATGTCATACAAAGGAACTGTACAATAAACACCAATAATAAAGTATCATGTACACAATTCCATAGTGCAACAAGCATTGGATTTACACAATGGTTAACAAAGTGCACATGCATGCGAGATAGACCTGCTTGCACTTAGGGAAGCAGTGTGCAAATGCGAGCTACATTGCTAATGTTTCACAGTTAATATTATGTGATATATATGTGCTACTATACCTCAGTCCCATCTGTACTCCAGGCCAGCTTTTCCCGATGGCTACGAGCATTAATTGAATGTATCCATTTTCTATTTATGGGTGTCTGCTTCTAGGTAATCTATTTTTCCCTGTTTCCACAATGTTGTGCTTTGTTCAAATGAGATAAGCTTAGCCAAACTGTTTTTGGAATGCAGCACACTGCAGAAAAGTGGAATTAAAAGAAGATAAAGAGGAAAACATAATAAAACTAAGGGACAAATATGCAAAATCTGTAAAAGCACAGTAAAAATTAATAGTACACATCACAAATGTTTACATATGTCAGGATTTGAACCCCACGCCAATACAGCTTCAGAAAACAGGAGGGAATCTTAGTCTCTTTGCCACACAAACAGCTTTACATCAATGAAATGAAGTCATTCTTCACACAAACAACTGCATCAGAATGTACACTGCTATTAAACCATCAGCTGTGATTTATACATTTAATTATCTTGGCTATATTTGGACATGGAGCAGTTAGTGATCACACGACCTGTCATAATTATATTTACAAATATATATCTCTGTCTTACCTTTCTATGTTTCTTAGTCATTCGTCTGTTATCTAACACATGCAATGTGTAAGCCATTCTATATCACTGGCCTTAAAATGTGAGAGGATATTAACTGAGAATAATATGATATGCAGTTGCCAACCAAAGAAGTCTGGATTGGATTGTGCAAACATGCATATACTGTTCTTTTGAGGGTAGCATAGCTGAGTTACTGTTATGGCAGGAACAAGGGTATACTCCTCTTTTGGGGGGAGGGCAAAGCTTAGTTACTGTTATGACACAAATAAGTCTGAAACTGCAATGTGTATCATCATTTTCTAACTTCTATCTTTAATGATTTACCAATACAAAGGTATGGTGCTAAACTTGAGGCCATGCAGGGAACAACAGTATTCTTCAGAGGTATGACTGTGTGAATCTTTCATGCCTGAGGCCTACTAATTACTAATGGACAAATATAAGTAAAATAAATGTCTGGTGTCACATGTTAAGGTACTTTCTGCACAAATACACCACTATTTACTTGCTTACTGTACCAAGTTAAGAAATATAAGGATATGCCACAATATTATTAAAGGATATACTCTAGGTTCAGGACTTACCTTGCAAATTCAGCAGTTGACACACCTTTAATTCAGGGCTGACTCTGTCTGACGCAAGCAGTGCACAGCCAATACATGAGGAGGTAAAGGTTGTGTCAGTTACCTGGCATCAATTTTACTACATTAATGCGAGTAGGAGAAAGGTATTAGGTCCCTAGGTGGCCAGTGAATGTGCTATGCATTGTCTCTTAGTCAAAGCAAGGGCATACTGAGCATGCCTATGTTTGTCTACAAGGACAGCAGCATGTGGTTCCTCCTCTGAGTCCTCCTCTGACTGTAGCAGTGGTGACCTAGGAGTTGGTGGAGGGATGTATGTCCCTTCCTCTTTCTGATCCTTCTGCAGCTGTTTACACAGGCTCAAATTGTGGAGCATACCACATATTGTAAATATTTGTGTACACTTGCATGGAGTATACTGCAAGGCTCCACCGCACCAGATCTGTGACTTCAGAAGCCCAAACACATGCTCTATGATGTTTCTAGTTTCAGTGTGTGCCTCATTATGGCATTCTTCTGAGGGTGTGTGTGCACTTCTGATGGGTGTCATCAGCCACAGTTCCAGGGCATAGCCAGCATCTCCCAGTATATGGGCGTGTGGGATGTCCCCCTAGCAAACATCTGGTACAGCTGTGATGTGTGCCAGATATGGGAGCCATGATAACTGACAGGGCTGCAGGCACACACATTAAAGACATTTCCCTGGGCATTACACATAACTTGGCAGCTGATGGAGTGGTAACCCTTGTGGTTAATGTAGATTCCACCTTGTTACCAGGTGGTGCCATAATGTGTATGTGAGTGAAATCTATGGCACCCAGTACTGCAGGGTAGTGTGCGACATGGTAAAACAGATCCATATTGCTGGCCCTCTCTTCAGAAGTATGAGGAAAAAATATGTGCTGACTGGCATGTATGAGCATAACACCTAGAAATTGGTGATGGATCCTGGAGATTGATGCCTGTGAGACACCCATCATGTCCCCAGCTGGTCTTTGAAAAGTACCAGTAGCTTATAGACTAAGGGCTACACATGCCTTAGTTTCACTTGGATGGGTTCCCCTTGGTTGGCTTTGGATCTAAGCTAAGTGTAGCAGAGCTCACATAGTTCTTGTCATGTGCCCCTGTCCACCCTGTAGTGCTCTACAATCTCTAGCTCATGTAGCACCTGGAAGTTACCCTGGGCCTGAACACTCCTCTCCTTGTCGGTCTAGGCTTATTTTCAGCAGCACTACCAGCATTGACTTCAACCTTTAACATATACAGATGTAGAATAGCTGCAGCTGTCCCTAGCATTGTGTCAGTTAAAAATTCATTGTCCCTACTCCAATGGTATTGAATTATTGAGGAAAAAAAGAATGGAGGCTACATGGATGCTTTATACATTGTTGAACAGCTCTACCATATTGGATTGGTTGATTAACATGCAATTCACCTGCTTATGCAATAATTAACATCTATTAAACACACCTGTTGCCTGCTCACTAATGTGCTATGTGTGCACCTCTGCTCACCTTCACACACACGCACACACACGCACACACACACACACACACACATATATATATATACTTCCTCCATTCTCATTATATCACACAAACATGGACTATAAAAAGTGAAGGATAGGTTGCACACCCTCCAGCCAAACACAGGACTATCAATATTCCAGCCCTAACACATACATGTACTGCTACAGGAATAGTTACGTAACATCCTGAAGAAACCTGATATTCATTCCTCTCTTTCTCATGGTTGTACTAAGCACTGTATCATGCAAACAGTGGCAAAGAAAAAAAATAATTAAACTGGACAGAGATCACACATTTTAACAATCAAATAATGAGGATGAAACAGAACTTAGGGATTGTGCTTTCCTTACAAACACTTTCACCCTTCACATGTTCATCTCTGCAAGTGTAACCTGACACACACCCCTGATGCCATCATTCACTGTTGACATCCATTGAAAACAAACACTATGGAAGTGCCTACATGAGTGAATGCCCCCCACAGCCCCCGCTAATTATATATACCAACTCCAAGATAGCATTACAGTGAGAAAAGGGCAAAGTTTCAGATCTTCACTATACCGCAATCTCACTATGAACAGTTCGATTAAAGGCATTTTCGATGTAAGTACCATTCGCTGAACTGACTTTTCAGTGATGTAATATAAAACCTTCCCTTACTAACCCATGTTTTTGTGAAAAAACTTTATCTGTTATTAATTTAGCTGCACAGGAATATGTCCTATTTACTTCTGTTATATCCCATGAATCTCTATGGACAGTTCTTTTTACTGTGCTCATTTGTTTTATCAAACTTCTAACTTTTTGGGTTATATTGACTTTCTGTAGTCTATTTCTTTCATTGATCTTAATATGTCTTTCCATTTCTATTAAATCAAGCAACTCTTCTCTTATATAATTTTCTTCTAAACTGAGGACACATTATTTGTTCTCCATTTCCTGCAGGTATTCCATAAAAAGTTCCAGAGCATCTTAATGTGCCACATTCTCTTCAGTTTCATCCTGTATCTGTTGTTCTTTTATGTGGGAGCTCACTGGCCTGTCACTCCACAACATTAACTGCATCAGAGTTGCCACAGTTTACTGTGCCTTCTCTTGCTGTGCAACTTCAGCTGACCACTTGTGCTGGTTTCCTATGAAAGTCTACAAAGTATCTTCATATGGCAACTGATCAGATGTTTCCTGTTCCACTGGTTTCTTCTTAATTTGGGAATCCATTGCTTTAATCTGTTGTGATATTATCTGAGTTAGATTTTCTCCACTAAGAAGGGAGTTTAATAAAGCCTACATGGACTTATTTCCCCTGTAGGTATAGTGACACACTGTTTACAGGAAAGTAAGCAGGTTTGTGATCCAGGACAGAGCTGACGGGCATGCACATGTGCACCAACACGGAAGTGTCTGTGGCATGCAAATCACCTCATAAGCAGGCGAAATGCATGCAAATGAGGGTGGTATGGCAATCCAGTATGCAGGTAATCAGTCCTGGAGACCCCGTGTTGGTGTCCAAAATGTACATGGAAAACTTCCATGTACAGGATGATGATGTCAACAGAGAACAGGGGCTGTAATAGTGCAATAAGGACAGAAATGGCATAGCAGACACAGATATGTGCAAAACTATCCATGTGTGTCCAAAACCTAATGGAAAATAATTTAAAATATATGTTTTTAAATAATCAGATTATGTTTGCATGGCGAGCTGCAGCGTGCAAACATGCTGTTAAGAAAAAAAAAATGAAAAAGTGTAAAAACAAAAATTAGTAGTATGTGACAATAATGCATTTATTATTATCCCTAAAAGGAGCATGTTCAATGGTAGACTGCTGTGGTTGCTAGTGAGGCAGAGCCTGGAACCATGTAGTTCCCAGGTTGTGTGCATGGATCTCTATGCAAATGAGCTGGGGTTACTGAGTAGCACAAATAAGTATCCGTGTCCGCAAATCCATCTGTGTAGGCAGAAAACCATACTGGTGTCCACATAAGAGATAGCTGATGTCAAAAGAGGGTGTGCCTGCATCAGTTTAAGCTCATTGGAGCATAATGTCACTTGTTTGCACGGTCCACAGTTGTGCTCAGCAAGGGGGTATGTACAGTGGCTGCTAAGCTTTGTTTACCTTCAGGGTGTATGTTTCAGTGGGTTTGAGCATGTTTGCATGGCACACCACCATGCTGAGCATGACCTTTCATGGGGCCATGTACAATGACTGCTAAGCATTGTTTACTTTTGTGGTGCATGTTTGTGTGGTGAGCTGCAGTGCTGAGTGAGGAAAGCTGTTAAAAACAAAATTGGTTGAGAAAGGCAATGAGACCTTAATTACTGATGACCCCTGTTCCACTTGATCTAGGGCTATTAACAGTCTTTAATGATGTACTTGGCAGGTGGAATCCATCATAGGTAGCCAATCACAAAGGCTGAACCTATAGCAGAGTACTATAAAGATCGCAGAAACCCTACAATCTGATTTCAACCCCATACTCTGCACCAGTGGAGTACAGACTTGGGAGTTTTAACTGAAGAAATGCTAGTGACTGCCGCAGGTCTGCTACATATGTATGTGTTAGATGCTGACTTCAGTGCTGCTGCTAATGCTGCTGACTATAGGCCTAGACTAAGAATGAGAAGAGTGTTCAGGCCCAGAGTAACCTTCCAGGGCTATATGATCTGGAGTTTGTAGAGCACTACAGGCTGGACAGGGACATACTACAAGAACTCACTGAGCTCTGCCAACCTCAACTCAGACCCAAAGCCAACAGAGGGGAACCCATCCCAGTGGAAACTAAGGTATGTGTAGCTCTTAGGATACTAGCTACAGGTACATTCCAAAGACCAACTGGGGACATGATGGGGGTCTCACAGGCATCAGCATCTAGGGTACTCCATCAATTCCTGGATGCCATGCTACCACATGCCAGTGAACATATTTATTTTCCCCTCACCCCTGAGGCAAGGGCCAACAGCATGCAACACTTCTACCATGTAGCACACTACCCTTAGGTACTGGGTGCCATAGATTTCACTCATGTACACATCAAGACTCCACCCAGTGAGGAGGATAGAATCTACCCCAACCACAAGGGATACCACTCTATCAACTGCCAGGTCATGTGTAATGCCCAGGGCATTATCATGAATGTGTGTGCTGGCAGCTCTGGCAGTTACCACAACTCCCATATCTGGCATGCATCACAGCTGCACTAGATGTTTGCTAGGGGGACATCCCACACGCCCATATACTGGGAGATGCTGGCTATGCATTGGAACTGTGGATGATGACATCCATCAGAAATGCACACACACATAGAAGAATGCCATAATGAGGCACACCCACAAACTAGTAACATCATAGAGCATGTGATTGGGATGCTGAATTCATGGTTCCAGTGCCTCGATATATCTGGTGGAGCCCCACAGTACTTGCCAGCCACGTGTCCACACATGTTCACAGTATGTACCATGCTACATAATATGATCCTGCAGAAACAGTTGCAGCAAGATCAGCAAAGTGAAGGGATACATAGCCCCCACCAGTGCTTAGATCACCACAGCCACACCCACAGGGGGACTCCGAGGAGGAAAACCCTGAGGTTGACCCTGTAGGCAGACGTAGGCATGCCCGGTATGCCCCGGCCTTGGCCAAGAGACAACGCATAGCACACACTGACAACCTAGGGGCTGACACCTTATTCTGACTTGCATACATATTAGTAAAATTGATGCCAGCCAACCCTCACAACCTGTACTTCACCATGTATTGGCTGTGGACTGCATGCATTAGACAGAGTCAGCCCTGAACTGCAGGTCTGTCAACTGCTGCATTCGCAAGGTAAGTCACATAGCTAATCACCACTTGTAACAGGTACTAAAATACGGTAGCATTATGTATGGACCTACCGCATGTTGCAAGGGAATATAATGGTTTGCTGGGCTACTTGAAGAGATCTAACCGCCACTTATAGTTTCATAGTTTCATAGTTTAGTACTAGGCTATCTGCCCTGGGGCATTCGCCACCCCATGAAATGGTACAAAAATGCACAGAATATATTAAGAATACTGTGCCTCTGTCTAGTAGTGACACAGTAAAGGTCCCCTTATATAATAGAATTAGTTTACTGTGCCCCTGTCTAGTAGTGACACAGATGTGACCCCTGGGGTAAACTTATGATCTCCCATCCACTCATCAAGATTTCTCTTGAAGAGAGTCAGTGAGGGGCTCTGCCTAACATGAACTGGGATCTTGTTCCAGAGCGTGGGAAGCCTCTGGGTTACGAATCTATCCCTTCAGCATGTCCTATTCATACTTGTACCGAGGTTTAAGTCTTTAGCTCTCGTGGATCTGATGGATTTGGATTTTTTGAGATGGAGCATGTCCATCAGTTCCTGATTGTACATGGCCTTGTATGTCAGGCAGAGATTACCTCTGAGCAGGCGGTATGCTACTGAATAGAGCCGGAGTTTCTTTAGTCTGGCAGAATAACACATATGTTGGAGACCCTTGATCCTCTTGGTGAGGTACTTTTGTGGTCTCTCTAGCTGATGCAAATGCCGGGTGAGGTACATACCAAATGGGGCATTATACTCAATCATGGGTCTGATGAGGGAGGAGTATAGGGGTACAATGACATCCTTGGATCTGGATGTGAATCCCTTCATGATAAGGTGTGCAAGGTAGAATGTTTTTCTAATCACTTTGGCAATGTGGGTGTCAAATGAGAGGTCACTGTCGACTTGGGTCCCTAGGTCTCTGATTACTTTTTCCGTACTCAGTGGGTCACTGTCTATGTGATAATTTGTGGGTACTTTGCTTTTCCCAAAGGGGATGACTATACATTTTTTGGCATTTAGTTTAAGGCCATGACTCCGGCACCAGTTGTCCGTTTCTGTGAGGCCTTTTTGTAGGATGTATGTGTCCGCTGGTGTATCGACTATGGTGCCTAGTTTGCAGTCATCTGCGAACTTTGTCAGCCACAACCCTCCCATGTTTGCTTTAACATCTGAGAAATAAATGCCGAACAAGAGGGGTCCCAGGACAGATCCCTGTGGGACACCATTTGTGACAGGCTTTGAGTCTGACATTGCTCCAGCGATTTTAACTTTATGGGTTCTATCCTTTAGCCAGTTTGCAACCCATCTAGTGACATAAGGGTTTACGTTTAAGCTGTTGAGCTTATCTATGATGCCTGAGTGGGGTATTGTGTCGAAGGCCTTAGCCAAGTCCAGGTAGGCTGTATGGACTGCTTTGCCCTCATCAATGGCTCTAGTGACTGTTTCGAAAAAGTCAACCAGGTTCAAAAGGCAGGATCTGCCCTTCACAAAGCCGAACTGGGTGGGGTCAAGTGTCTGTAGGTCCCCAATGTCTCTGTTTATGAGTTCCATAATGATTCTTTCCATAGCTTTGCAGACCAGGCTGGTTAAGCTTATGGGGCGGTAGTTCCCAGGGTCTGTAGAGGTACCCCCTTTGTGGAGTGGGACCATTGTTGCTGTACGCCATTGTTCAGGTACATATCCTGTAGTAAGGCTAAGGTTAAATAGCATTTTTATGTGCGGGTTTAGCTCCTCTTGGAGTTCACGTAGCACGCAACCCAGGATACCATCAGGTCCCATTGATGCTGTGTTTTTAGCTTTGTTGAGGGCGGCTCTCGCTTGAACATCTGAGATGACAGGGAGATTACATTCAGCTGGGATAAGTATTTCTTCTTTTGGGGGTGAGGGAGGGGAGAAATTTGCACTGAACCTGTCAGCCAGAATGTTGGCAATATCTGTGGGTTCAATGTATTTTTTGTTGTTGTGAACTAACTCTGAGCATATCTGAGGGTTTCCGCCCAGGTTTCTAACATAGCTGAAGAAGGCTTTGTGGTTATCTTTAGTGCCCTTAGCGATTTTTCTCTCAATGTTGGCCTTGGATGTTTTTATAAGAGAACGTAGTTTTCTGCTAGTGTTGATCAGAGATGTCTTCCCTTTATGGGATTTTGCTCTGTCGTGCAGTAGCTTCCTTCTATTGTTATACAATTTGTTAATGGCTGAGGTCCACCAGACAGGACGCTTGCCTTTGGTGGAGAGGGACTTGGATTTATTTGGGATTGCATGATCCATGCATTCTTGGAGATGTCCATAGAAAGCATTTGTGAAGGATTCTGCATTGTGGGATGTGGTATCCACTGGCCCATTTGGCTTAAAGGATACCATCTCAGTCTTAAGAAGAGTGAAGTCTGCTTTTGAGAAGTTTTTCACTGTGGTCTTTTGTGCTGGGGGTGGAGGTGGGATATGTATATCCAGGGTGATTAGTTTGTGGTCAGATCTCACTGGTGAGGGGTATACCTCCGGTGTGGAGCATTTTGTCCCCATGTTTGTGATGATCAGGTCTAGTATATTATCTCCCCTAGTGGGAGAGGTGACTAGTTGTTCCAGTGCATTTGAATTTATGAATTCCAGGAACCTTTGGGCTAGAGTGTTAGGGCTAGAATAATGTTCCCAATCTATGTTTGGGTAGTTGAAGTCTCCCAGTATGATGGTATTTTGTGATACATTCATATCCTCCAATGTCTTCAGGAAGGCTGAGTGGGGTTCATGAGATTGGGAGGGTGGTCTGTAACATGCTACCAGTTGTATAGCAGTTTTGCCTATTGTTAGTTGCACCTGTATGGTCTTCGATGCTTCATGTGTTGCTACTAACCTGGAGGTGTGGGTGTCCTTGATGAATATGGACACTCCCCCTCCCTTTGTGGTTCGGCCTGGGTTTTGGGGCCGAAAAGCATTATACGAGGTATAGCCTGGTAGCGCTGGGGTGCTCTCAGGAGCCTTGAACCAGGTTTCAGTTACTGCACAGACGTTGATGTTCTCCATACTGAGGAGTGCATCGAGTGCCTGCATCTTGAGATTTAGACTTCTGGCATTGAGCAGCATTACCTTTAGTTTTTTTTTCCATTTTTGTTTTCTAAGGAGGTGGGTTTGTCTTTTGAGCCTTGCCTAAAAAAGGCACTATGGGGGTGGCAAGAGCCTTAGCCAATATCCAGAAGCCCAGTGGTGACAGGTGCAAGCTGTCCCTTGCGAAGCAGCGTGGCTTGTCCAACATGTCATCCCAGGCAGACAGACATTGGATCCCCTTAGAATGACACCAGTACTTCAGCCAATTATTAAAGCTGATCATCTTGTCTTTGTATTGTGGCATCATTCTTGGTGAGGGCAAGATGCTGCTCAGGGTCAGGGTCATACCAGCCTGGGCTACATAATCAGAGAGCTCCTCTATGTCTCTTTTCATGTAGTCCAGGGAGGTACGTCTCAGGTCATTCACGCCAGCATGGACAATGACGGAGTCATATTTGTACTTGCTTTGGAGTGACCTGAGTGCGTGTGTTATGTGGCGGATCCTAGCTCCCGATAGGCAGCTCACAGTCACCCTCTCCTTGTTCAGCCTGGTAAGCGGGACATCAGTGTGTCTGACTATAGAGTCACTTATTACTAGTGTATCAGGCATGGTGTTTGGCCTTAAGGGCTGTGATTGATTGACACACTGATTTATTGAAGTATGTGTTGCATGTGTTTTGTTTTGAGGTGGTGGATTTTTGGATGTCTGCTTTGGGAGACTCTGTTGTTTTGGTAAGATTTTTATTAGAGCCTCCAAGTATGTCTTTGTGGTGGGACAACAGGTACTCTGTCCAATAGTATGTCACCCATAATATTGACTAGGCCACATGGCTGGAAACCCCACTACATTATTCAAGGGAGATGCCAAATAGTGGAGTCACAGAACAGTTGCATGACTGCATATGCCAGCTGTGCTTGGGCTGGTCATCCCCCACTCTCAACCCATCAGTGTACCCATATACTGCTGTAGCAGTATATTTGAAATAATATATCAGCAGATCACCCAATTCCAGGGCTGTGACATAGAACCTGGCCATACATTCTATGTCTCACATAACACAGGGGTGACAATGTATGTCTGTATGCTGTTGATTGTGTGATGAATGACACATCCCTGTCTAGCAGCCTGTGTAGCTCAGTAGGCTAGAGACATTAGCATGGGTGATGGAGTTGATGGTTTGTATCTGAAAGTAGCCACATCTTTTACATTTTAGGTAGTCGTATGGTGGTATTCCCACAGACTGTCATAACCCCTCAATCTGTTACCGCAAGAAAGTTGGACAAAGCTAGAGTGACTGGGGGACAAAGGGCCAAACTTACAGACAAACATTATGCATGCTCTAAGTAACCTAGAAGGTGGCTAGTATAACAGCAGGTTGCAACGGGTCAGATTAGCTGCAGAATGTAAAGGCCATCACTTAAATGTCTCAGCAGTTACAACAATTCCATGACTGCATTTTAGAATATATTACTGGAAAACCACAAATGCATGAGGAATAGATCAGACACATGGGGTGAAATGCTGGACATTCTACAAAAACATGTACAGGGAGAGGTATGCAGACTGTCACCCTGTGTGTAGTGTTGCATCATGTACCTCGGTCACATCATACCTCTCAACCACTTAGAGCAAGACAGTTGGCCAAAGCCATGAATAAAAGTGCGACAAAGGCCCACAAATAGGGACAAATTTTAAATATTGCTCTTACAAACATAGAATGTTGGTAGAATAACAGGTCTTGCATTAGCATGATTCTCCTGATGTGTATGGGGTCTGAAACTCAAATATCTGTCATTATTTATTAACTTCAATCTTCAATGATTTGCCACTATTTTGCCAGAAAAATACAATGTTATGTAAAATGAACCAAATATATGAGGCAAAAGTCTGGACATTTTTGTGAAGCTCTGTTCAGTTGAGAGGTATTAGTCACATATTAAGATCAGCAAACAGACAAAGAATGCCTTGGATGATATCAGGGAAGTGCAGTACTGTGGTAACAGATGCAGCAGCCAATGGCCTGCAGCACACATAATCCCAGACTGGAGTACAGGTAGCCCTGGTCTGGAGTCATCTTGTAAATACTGACAGTCACACTGAGAATGCTCCTATACTTAGCTAACCCGAGCCCAAGTCTGTTGCTTCTTCTGCCCAAAGATCTGCTATGTAGAAATATGTCTGTACATACATACAGCTACATATACATATCTGCCTCTCCCTATCCCCCTCATGCTTGATTAGTGTATCTATCAGTATGTGGCACATATATATATATATATATATATATATATATATATATATATATATATATATATATATATATATATATATATATATATATATATATATATATATATATATATGTATATATAAATATATATATATATATATATATATATATATATATATATGTTCATAGGTTCATAGGTAGGTACTGGGCTATCTGCCCGAAGGCATATATTAGCCCAGCCACATTGTGCGGTATTCACCGCCCCTTTGGTTAGTTCCCTAGGCCCTTGATCTAGCAGCTAGTACCCTTGGCCCCTATCTAGTAGAGCTGTTGGTATGAGCCCTGGTGTGAACTTTCTGTTACACATCCACTCATCAAGGTTCCTCTTGAAGAGTGATAGTGATGGGGTCTGTCTTATGTAGATCGGGACCTTGTTCCATAGCAAGGGAAGTATTTGCAAAGGGAATTTATCCCTCCAGCATGTTCTATTCATTGTTGTGCTGAGGTTTATATCCCTAGAGCGTGTAATTGGTTTTGCTAAGATGGAGCATGTTCAGCAGTTCTGGGTTGGACATGGCTCTGTATGTTAGACAGAGATCGCCTCTGAGAAGGCGGTATGCAACAGAGAAAAGCCTTAGTTTTTTCAATCGTGCTGCATAGGGCAACTGTTTGAGGCCAGTAATCCTCTTAGTGAGGTACCTCTGTGGTCTCTCCAGCTGCTGGAGATGCCTAGCCAGGTACATTCCAATTGGTGAATTGTACTCAATAATGAGTCTGATGAGGGAAGAGTAGAGGGGCACAACTGCATCCTTAGATCTTGATACGAACTCTTTCATGATCAGATGGGTCACATAGAAGGATTTTCTAACCACCATGGCAACATGGTTATCAAAGGTAAGCTGACTATCTACTTGGGTCCCTAGATCCCTTATTACTACTTCAGATTTCAGGGGGTTACCTCCTATGTGGTAGTTTGTGGGTACTCTGTTTTTTCCAAAGGGGATTACTATGCATTTTTTAGCATTTAGCTTGAGACCATGGCTTTGACACCATGCATCAGTCTCATTAAGGCCCTTCTGGAGGATATCCATGTCAGCCAGAGACTCTATTATAGCACCCCATTTGCAGTCGTCTGCAAACTTGGTCAGCCACAGCCCTTCAGTGCTTACCTGTACTTCTGAGAAGTATATGCCAAACAGGAGGGGCCCCAGGACAGAGCCCTGAGGCACACCGCTCATTACTGGTCTGGATTCAGACATAGATCCCGCTACTCTTACTTTGTAGGATCTGTCTGAGAGCCAGTTTGTGATCCATCTTATGACGTAAGGGTTTATGCCCAGGTTGGTGAGTTTATCAATAATACCCGAATGGGGAATGGTGTCAAATGCTTTAGCAAGGTCAAGGTAAGCCATGTGTACCTCCTTTCCCTTATCTATAGCTTGAGTAACTGTCTCAAAGAAGTCCACCAGGTTCAGTAGACATGATCTGCCCTTGACAAAGCCGAACTGTGTGGGGTCAAGTGTTTGGAGGTTCCCATCCTCTCCATTTATGAGTTCCATAATGATTCGCTCCATTGCCTTACAGATCAGACTGGTCAGGCTTATTGGTCGGTAGTTCCCAGGGTCGGTTGTGGGCCCAGCCTTGTGCAGCGGAACCACCATTGCTGTGCGCCATTCTATGGGCACATATCCTGTTGAGAGGCTGAGACTGAACAGGGTATTCAGATGTGGGTTATTTCATTTTGGAGCTCGCGTATGACACAGCCCGGGACATCAGCTGGTCCCATGGAGGCAGTGTTTTTAGCTTTAGATAGAGCCTTATTAACCAAGGTATCAGTAATAATTGGAGTTATACAATCCCCTGGAATAGTAATATGCCCTGTAGGTAGTAAGGGGGGGGGGTGGATTTGCACTGAACATGTCAGCCAAGATGTTGGCAATGTCAGTGGGGTCAGTGTATTTTGTTCCATTTTGTACTGGCTCAGAACAGACCTGAGCATTGCCATTTAGGTTTTTGATGTAACCATAGAAGGCCTTATGGTTATCCTTGGCATCCTTGACAACTTTCTTTTCAAAATTGGCTTTAGTTGACTTGATGAGGGCCCTCAATTTCTTACTAAAGCTGATCAGGGAAGATTTTTCTACTTAAGATTTGCCCTTTTTTGTATAAGTCTCCTCCTTTTATTGTATAGTATGCTTATGGCCGGGGTCCACCAGACTGGTTTCTTCTTGCTTGAGGAAGGAGTCTTGGTTTTATTTGGGATAGCATGGCCCATGCAATCCTGAAGATGTATATAAAGTGCCTTGGTGTAGGATTCTGCATCCTGGATATCATTATCCTTCTGCAAGGGAATAGTGAAGCTTTCCACTTCTGATGCAAGTAGTTTGAAGTTTGCTTTGGAAAGGTTTTTTACAATGGTTTCTTTGACTGGGGGAGGTGGAGGGGTGAGGATGTCCAGGGTTATCAGTTTGTGGTCGGATCTGACCAAGGAGGGAGTGATAACGGGTGTGGTACAATGGGCGCCCATATTTGTGATGACAAGATCCAATATGTTGTCCCCTCTAGTGGGAGAACAAACCAGTTGTTCAAGGGCATTTGAATTTATATATTCTATGAACCGCTGGGCATAGGAGTTAGAACTTTGGTAGTTCACCCAGTCTATACCAGGGTAGTTGAAATCACCCAAAATTATGGTGTTGGGTAGGACCTTTATATTTTCCAATGCCTCAAGGAATGCTGAGTGAGCATCTTGGAACATGATGGGTGATCTATAACAGGCTACAACTTGAAATGTGGTTTTGCCTGCTGATAGTTGCGCATGGATGATCTCTGGGGCATCATGCTGCACCACTAACCTGGAGATGTGAGTATCCTTGATGAATATGGATACATCTCCACCCTTTGTACTGCGATCTGGTAACTGAGGCCAGAAGGTATGATATGGATTGTAACCTGGTAGTGCTGGGGTGCTCTCTGGAGCCTTGAACCAGGTTTCAGTCACTGCACAAACATCAATTTGTTCCATACTGAGGAGTGCCTCGAGTGCGTGCATTTTGAGGTTGGGACATCTGGCGTTGAGTAGCATTACCCTTAGTTTTTGGTTACCTGTGCTGGTTACGGTGGTTGGTTTGTCCTTTGAGCCTTGCCTAAAAAAGACACTATGGGGACGGCAAGAGCCTTGGCCAGTATTCAAAAGCCTAGGGGTGACAGGTGCAAACCATCTCTGGCAAAACAGCGAGGCTTGTCTATCATGTCATCCCAGGCAGACAGACACCGGATCCCCTTAGAATGACACCAGAAGCTTAGCCAATTGTTGAAATTGATCATTTTGTCTTTGTATTGTGGAATCATTAGGTGAAGGTAGTATGCTACTCAAGGTCAGGGTCATACCAGCTTGGGCTACATGATCAGAGAGCTCCTCAATGTCTCTTTTCATGTAGTCTAGGGAGGTACGTCTTAGATCATTCACACCAACATGTACAATGACAGCATCATACTTGTACTTGTTCTGGAGTGACCTAAGTGCCTGTGTTATGTGGCGGATCCTAGCACCCGACAGGCAGCTGACAGTAACCTTCTCCTTGTTCAGCCTGGTGAGTGGAACATCTGTGTGCCTTACTATAGAGTGTCCTATTACTAGCATGTTGGGTATGGTGTTTTGCCTTAGGGGCTGTAGTGAGGCAGACTGCTGAGGTGAATTATGTGTTTTCTGGCTTGTGTTTGAAGGTGCAGGTTGCTTGCTTGTCTGCTTTGGAGGGCACTGTTTCTTTTTCAGATTGGTACCTAGTGCCTCCAAATATATGTATTTATGTGTATGTTTTGCCGGTGCTTGTTTTGTAGATCCATGTGTCACTGGTGGTGTGATGCTAGTGTGTCTCTTCTCCTCTTGACTGTCTGTTACAGTCATGGGTTGAGAGCACTTAGCCTCCAGTCTGGCTGTGTATTTGCATCTCTCACAAGTGTTTGTGTCTAGAGGTAAGAGGAGAGGGTTGTCTGTATACATGAGGCAGTTGTGACATTCCTCAGGATGCCCAATTCCACCAGATGAACTGAAGAGTACACCTGAAGCTGACCTCTGGACATGCTTGGAAAAGTAAATTTCACTTGTCTTGCGGACAATCGATGATCTTATGCTGTATTATAATAGTGCTGACAAGGAGATTTGGAAAATAATACTGCTGTCTAGGAGATTTGGACAAGTGCTGATTTGGGTTATGCAAGTGCTGCAATAAGAGCAGTTGATCTGAAGCACTTGAGTTGAGGCTTGCCTAATTCTAAGGGAAAATTTGCAGCGCAGACTTTGTGGAGCCAGGAATAGTATACCCCAGCTAACCAGCTGCCTGATGCTGCTCTGTGTGCAAGACTGCTCAAAAAGAGAGTTGCAAGGTTTTAAGAGAGAGAGATCAAGGAGTTTGGAATTTACCCAAAATGGCCAATAAAACTACAGTTTCTGAGCAGTAACCACTCCTACAGGGAGAGGCAGGCTGCTCAGTGTCAACCACTGCCACTGGTGAAGACAGAGACTCCCCTTTAGCCCAAGTAAGCTCTGGCCTCCAAGAAACTTACAAACAGTTCATATATATGTATATGATAACAAGATATATATATATATATATATATATATATATATATATATATATATATATATATATATATATATATATATAGACAGATAGATAGCTCTATAAAGTACAATGATACATAGACTTTCCACATGTATCTACATAACACATTTATATAACGTACACACACAACAGTTAAGGAGACATCCCTGTCATACACATTTATATAGATATGTGTGAGGATATACGAATGTCCCCACATGCCCTGGAATGCTGGGGATATCTGCACTTAAACATCACAACAGTTGTCCAATGGAACCAGACCAAGGCTGCAACAGTTCATAATCCACTCACCCACAGACCCCTGTGTCTGTGGACTATCACTTTGTAGACAAACACAAGTGATGTAATGTACAATGTTTGTAATGCATGCCTTGTAGAGGCCATATTGTCCCTAGCCACATGTCTGCCTATCAAACTGCAAACAGCCACATATGGCCATTATGGTAACTGTGCACACATAGCAGAAATATTGCCAAATATTCCACTCCTAGGACACTAGCTACAATAACAGTACCAAGCAGTATCACTCTGCAGGCCACGTATGCTATCTAACACAAGGCCACTTTGCATACTCCATAAGTACTGTGCCTGCATCCACATCTACAGCAGACATAACCTGTGGCACATTCGATAAGTACTATGAGCGATAGTGTGTAATACTAGATAGGTAGGGGATCCAATCTGACATCATCCAACGTGTGTGTGTGTGTGTGTGTGTGTGTGTGTGTGTGTGTGTGTGTGTGTGTGTGTGTGTGTGTGTTTTGCGTGTGTATAAATATATCCCCTTACAGCACTACGGGCATGCCCGTATGGGCTATCTCTGTACAATGGTATGCATTTTATGGCCCTGTGACTGGCTGTTGGCCTCTAAATTGTCCTCATCTACAAGGCTTGCTGATGTCATCCACCTTAAGAGCACTGACTGACAGTCTAATATCAGATAAACTCTGTGGTGCATGCGATAAGTATTGCGAGCTGTAGTGTGTGTAGCAGTAAATAGGTAGGGATTCTACTCTCACGTTATCCAAGTGTGTGTGTGTGTGTGTGTGTGTGTGTGTGTGTGTGTGTGTGTGTGTGTGTGTGTCTGTGAATGCAGCATTACAGCACAATGGACATCCCCATATGGGCTATCTCTGTGCAATGGTTATGCACTTTATGGGCATGTGACTAGCTGCTGGCTTCTAAATTGCCCTACTCCACATAAATATAATTGATGTCCATCATCTTCTAGATCTATACATTCAGAAAACCCAGGTGACAAGTATCAAGGATATAATGCATGATTATGCTGACTGCCCCCATTGTCCCTGATACACTGTTATACACATATGAACCTAGGGAGCCATTCATGCATACTTCCTTACCTTGCTGACATCATATGTCTGCTGTGCCACCATGCCATCCTGTGCCACTGTATTGCCACCATGTATCCATTGCTTAACCCCTCAGACAACTGGAACAGACACATACACAGGTCCGTGACACACCTGTTATTCTGTAACTCTACTGCCAGTCTAACTCATGCAAACAAATACACAAAGTTTGATGTATAGTCATGATATGCCAGCATACAATACTTGTAGTGGTCCACAAGTGCCATGGCAAAACAATATTGCACTACACAAGTATGTGTAAAGTAATATAGTCACCCTGTGCATCAAATACATATTTGCATTTCTTTGCATCAATAACATGGATGGCAGGGATGTGGCACGGGTATCATCACATGCACAGGACAGATGTGGTTTGGGGGTGCCAGAGGCCTAGGCTGTGACAAACAGGTGACAGCATGTGTGTCAGTCAGGAAGGGGTACAGGTTAGATGGGCCATGAAGAGGTGCTGTGTGTGTCTGTTGGTGACCTGCATGAAACAGTGGGGTTTGAGTGTGTGCGTACACACAGTCAAGCCCAGTGCTAGCCCTACACTTGTGTATGTTGGACAGCTGTGGAATATACATGTTAGGGTGGACAGTTCACTGGCTCCTGCCATGAACACGTGAACTGGCTCTGCCAGGAATAGCACCGGCATCACCATGCCCAAGGTCAGATGCGGTGCTAGTATCTGACGGTGACTGCAAAATTCTGGGACTGTGTCCCCCATGAGATCAACCAGGACCACATGCCCATGGCCTTTCATGTTGTGGTGTGGACAGCACACTTCCTTTTGTAGTGCTATAGGTACTTCCAGTATGGGAGCGTGACTGTGAATGGCCATGTGGACTCCCAGCAGATGGTGTTGTTGACCTTCATCCAAGTGTCTAACGCCCAACTCCAACCAGATGTTCCAGCACAGACATTGTGCAGTCAAAGACAGACAGTCTCAGCCCACCATCTCTCCACAACAGTAAGGAACCGATCCAGGATCTCCCCATTGTGGTTGTGGCAGTCTAGGATGTCAAACTGTGCTGCATCCATAACCCTAAGCATCCATCTAATGTTACATTCAGAACATGCCTGTGTCTCCATGACAGACTGAAATGTGGTGAGTGACCTGCGATATGACACCTGAAACAGGTGGTGGATGGACAGCAGTTATCCTATGAGCACCCTTGTCAATCCGCTTGTGTGGGACCTCGCCATCTCTGTAGCTATGGACAGTATCTATACTCACTAAAGCCATAGTTGTCAGACTACCCTGTTCAGTGTTGGCACCCTCTGACTGTCCAATACCTGTGGCCTCTGGGGACTGGGTATGTGGGGGCATACTGACTGTGTGCAGTGACAATGGGAGCAGAAGAGGGATGTCAACATTTGGAACAGATTCAGCCATCAACAAACCCACCTGTGCCTCACTATGGCCACCATCATCATCAGCATCCGATGAGACACTAACAGGTTGTGAGGGAGATGCACTCCAACCCTCCCAGTCACCTGTGAGAAGCAAAACAACAGCAGTACGTTAATACCTGCACTATTATGTATGGTAATCCACACAGACGCATACAGATGAGGATATACAACTGCATTACAAGTCCCACATCATCTCATCTCTGCTCCCATGCACAACAGACAAACTCACAACAACATACACAGACAAGTCAGGCCCATTATAACATGCACTTCAACTATATCCAGTTAGCATTGCCAGTACAATGCACCTGTAAGGTATGCAATATGACAGTGTATGTGATAAAACTAAATATAACACCCAGTACACCTATATTGAGAATGATATGCCAGTAGAAGTATCACTGCCTCTGGTATGTACCATGAGTTTGTGCATTTGCCCCCCCCCCCCCATTAATTATGGCTTTGTCTTGAGTTCTTGCTGTAGGAGGTTGGCAGGTATGTTAAGCATAGCTCTCAACCAAACAGGGCCAAATGTCAACAGAAACAGGTACTTAGCCAGAGTACATCAGGGACATTCAGTGTCAGTTTTACAATGTTAGAACTAATTCTGTGATACATGGACAGAATGAGAGGAGGTGAATTACAGTACATCATTTGACATTACAGGAGTATACATCCTCCCTTATTGTCACTATGTACTACATGTAATCCACTAGCTTTCTTACAACAGCCGACCATTGTAGGTGGGATTGACAGGGACAGAGATGAGATGTGATTGAAATCAGGGACAGTTGAAAGGCATGCGTGTAGGAGTAGAACAGCAGAGTATCAATGGCATGTCATCACCATAAATCTAAGACAGGCTTACTGCTGTAATCATTATTCCACATACCTCCATCCTCCCATCTGCATTCTGTTTTATGGAGAAATCTGTTACATACCAGGTGGAGTGCAGTACTCCTTTGTTGAACTTTGCTTCCAGTAATCTTTGTGTGTGTTAAGTCTCATACAGACTGTTCCCCATAACCAGCTGCTTGCCTTTGTAAGGTACAGCTCATTATCAGGTAATTGCCCCTGCACCACTCTGTGGCTCAGAAGTGCTAATTGCAGCCAAAACCGCTGTACTGCATTAGCCGATGACATGCCACCACAGTGCAATATATAATTGCTTCATGTAGGCCTTGGCCCCTGTCTTACTTTTTGAGATGGACATTACTGAGGTGTGTTGACTACAATATAACATAAGGTGGGTACAAACATCATCCACTGTAGAGATTTATGACATATCTCCACAGTTTTGCCTCATATGTGTGGTCAGTGTCCCATACCATTGTGGTCATCTGGCAGTGCACTGGCAATCATTGTGGGCTGAGGTCAGTAAGAGAAGAGACAAATGTGTGTGTCACACTTCATACCCATCAGACTATGCATGCTACTGCAATAACTGTTATTCTATCAACTTACTATCTTTATAAGGGAAAACTGTCAAACATGTCCCTATCTGTGGGCCTTTACCCCACCCCCAATAAGTATGGCTGTGTCCGGATCCCCTGTTCTAGGGGGTTGGGAGGTATGGTAGGTCTGTAGCAGCTACCTTTACATACAGCTGTGTATGCTACAGGCTGCAGCTGCTGCTGCTGCTGCAGCCTACTGCACTTGGAGGGGGATGTGAACACTTTGGTGGACAACAAGCTGTACATGTCACTGTGTCAGCTGTGTCAGGCCTGTCATTATGGCAGTGCCCGGGCAAGGGTATTCTATAAAGTGCAATCTGGGCATGTGCTTAAGGTACGTCTGTTATGCAGCTGTGTGACTAACAGAGTAGTGGGTGATGTGATGCCCATGCACTGGTCCAGTAATCAAGGAGCCTCAATCCTCACCACTAGCACCAGTGAGGGGCATGCACACTGAGGGGAAAACAAGTACACACACAGTAAAGTACAATTTCCCTTAAGAGCACACAGAGATCACAGTTAGTCTGGGGCTGGTTTCTCCCTTGCTCTTCAGATCCTCAATAAGACTTCTAACTGGCACAGCTATAAGATCCAGATCTCAGCCTAGTGGTCAAGCTAAAACCTCCAGCACCCTCTCTGTCCAACCAGTGCTTCGTGTTCCTGCCCAAGTAGCTGACACACACACACACACACACACACACACACACACACACACACACACACACACACACACACACACACACACACACACACACACACACACACACACACACACACACACACACACACACTTTAAGATTTGATTTCTATACAAACACACAGAAGGTTGGCCCAGGTTGGCCCAGGTTCTCCAGCTATGCCCTCTTTCTACCAAGACTATAAGATAGTACCAACTGCCACCAACCATTAATATCAGCTACTATAAGGCCCTTCCAAAAGGGTGATTAATTTAACTGTGTAATGTTACTGTTATCCAAATAGTAAGTGTGACTGAGCAGCAAGTCTATTGGAGTGGCTTGGACAGTATCACCAAATACATGCAAGTACTCTCTAAGAGCTTACATTATCTCTACACAAAACAGCCACAGTTGAAAGGTTTAACAATATTTAATAAATAATAAAAGCACAAGACAAATCACATCAGTTCAACACAGTGCTTATCAAGAGCTCAGAAATCACAGGAACTTTAAAACAATATAGTGGGATAGTCTGACATAAATATAGAAGACAGCTAGACTAATCTAGCTAAATTCCTATCTAAATCTAAGAGAAACTATGTCCTAAATAACTTTACTTACAAGGCAGAGTGCTAGTGAGTTGTTGTCAGCTTCAGACAAAAATCCAAAATGCTCAATTTTTCTCTCTGAGAAAGTCTTAAATTGATAATACCCAGTACAGCTGAGTCATTTCACATCACATCATTTTTATCACTTATCCTTTAGTTCCCAGGATAACAGAAACTCAAAATGCATATTTCTTTGTAAGCTGCACCTGGCCATGAAGCCACAGTAATGCAAGATACTTTTATATGTAAAATCTAGCAATTATTTATGTCATAATAACAATAGAAAGAATTTGATAGCCCAGACATTCTGTTTTCGAGCTTGAAATCAAACACAGTTGTAATTCTTTACTGAACAGCTTTCTTCTAGCAGTGTGCACTGTGGTTATATTTTTGACGTTCAGCATATAACATAGTTTTCTTACATTTAATTTTCTTTACATTTGTAAAATAAGCCTGCGGATTATATTAATATTTACAATGACATAGAATTATCTACAAAATTCTATCTAGCTAGGCTGGCAGCCTTCACAGGTGACATATAGTTAGGCTACATGGATATGTGCATTGTGAATCTGCCTACAGGCCTTTGTCTTGTAAAACTGGGTAGCAGATAATTAAGTAGCAGTAACCTGTGGGGAGTAAGACTGCATGACTCAGTCATTACTTGCTGTAGTCACAATAATGTAATTGAAGTGTGACACAACACTGGATTCAAACCCAGGATGACTGTGTGTGGCAAAATGTGCTGCATGCAAGGCAAACAGACTGAGCTACTGACACACTGCAAAAGCATGTGTATTTGTAGGATATATGTGCACATATACAGGCTGTGAGAAACATTTCTACAACAATGAGTATGTGCATAGCTTTATATGGTTGTATTTCTGCACCAGGGTCTCAGTTGTACATGTACTTTGCCATTGCTGCCTAACAGGTGTCTTTCCACAAGTTGCTGATAAAAGGGCTATTATACCTGCTATCACAGGCTACACTTACATCCATTAGTATGCTTTTTTTTTATTTTAGTTACATGCGTAATGTCTGTAAGTAGCAAGCAGTATGTTTTGCTGGAAACACCTATTTAACCTAAAGCCTGTGTAGCATGGTGGTTTAATGCAGTGTGGTATAGTTGTGAGGGGCGCAGGTTTGACATTTGGCAGAGGTGTTTATTCTCTACATGTGAGCAACAATGTAACAGACACATACAGACATTAAAGCTCTTTAAAGCTCACTTAAGCTGAGCTAAATGAGGCGGTGCACTGGTCCGCACAAATCTGCACAAACCCATGCTAAAAAATATAAAGAAAAAAGGGGGTGATAGAAAAGTGGTAAAATGGGGGAAAACAATGTGAAAGGTAGATAGTGATGTGCAGGATGGGTGTAGGAAAGAACCATGGCTATCCATTTCTTCCACAGCAACAGCTGTGCATTTTGAAAGATTTTGTAGATGAATTTGGACTCTCAAACCCCAGAGAAAGGGGTGAGGACAACATAAATGTGTTGTCAAGCCAACTGGACAAAATTAGCTGTGTCCAGTGAACATGTATGCAAAATGGAGAGCAATATATGGGACGATATTTTATATGTGGGACATGAGAGAGTGGAATGTTGGGGAAGGGACATAGGTACGTATGGGGAGGAAATCTGGTTAACAGAGGATGCAATAGTAGACAGACAAGACAGCAAACAGGAGTTGTGTGTGACACATGGGGGTAATCACCTTGGAGGGAGAGTGTTGTGGAATCAGAGTTGCATGTGCCGCCACACAGCAGCAATATGACTGACATCCCCCACCCATGGGCAGTTGACACTCCTCCTTCACTGCCACTGAAGGTGACTGTGCTGCAGGCTGGGTGCCAAGGCCAGCCTGCCCCACCAGGTTGGCCAGTGTGCCCTCAATCTGGTGGAGGCAACATTCATAGGTCTGCTGAATGATTCTGCACACCATGACTGGCAGTTCCAGTTGGGTGACTGCAGCCCCTCCACCACCATTCCCAGGGGGAGGCCGGGCCCCATCCCCTGAGGCAGTTCCACCCAATGCTGCAGCTGGAGCAGGGGAGCAAAGGGGACACCACCAGCCTGGGTGCCAGACATGCTAGGACCAGGTGCCATGGCCAGCTGAGGGAAGGTAGGTGGATCAGGAACCAGCCTACCCTGACATGCTGTGGTTATGGACATTTAGCAATAAATATAGGCTAGTTATGAGCAAAACATAGTAACAACAGCATGCCAGAACAGTGGAAATAACCCAATTAAATGTCAATGTATATTATGTGAAACACAACAATACATGATAGAGCAGTCAGTATGTTAACATCATGCCAGTAACAGTTATAGCATAAGGCCAACAAAACAGATAATTCAACAAGATATGTTAATATGCAACCATTATAATACATAAAACTAATAATACACATGCCTGAAATACAAGTAATTTAACAACATATGTGAATAGTAAACCATAACCAATGGATAAAAATAACAAAGAAATGAAAATAAGGGATGGGGAGAGAGAGAAAGAGAGAGAGAGAGAGAGAAACAGTCTATTAGTACCATTATATGCTATTTACTTGACAACAGTACTATTACTTTACAGGTCTGCCCTTTCTTTATGTGTACAAGTCACCTACAGCTGCTGTAGCATGTACACACCTCTCAAGTTATTCACATGGGACAGTATGGGCCCAGCAGGACCAACTGCAGGTACACTACTACTCAGAACACTGGCACATCAGTTGGACCTATATAACTACCAAGGTGTACTGTGGACTGATGTAGTGATATTTTCCAATTTAGGTAATCATTCCAATGGTAATCCTGTGACAGATGGATTATGCACTACTAATTACATTATGTGACAGCGTGATACTTGAGAGACATGCATGTTTACAGTACAGAAGCTAAACAACTATCATGCCTTGCTTGGCAGGCATGGGGCTAGAACCCAATAGCAGTGACTGCAGAGGACATCTGCATAGAATGTATGAATTAGCTGCAGCAGCTTTGAACAGACACTCCAAGCATACAGCCATACCAAGATTATACATGTTATTTATTTCATTTTATTATATTTATTTCCTTTATGTTATGCTCTTCTTTCACATTCTTGCTAATGATTTAAACAGTCTGTGACACCTAAACACACAATTATTTACTCATAATATGGGCTACCTCACCCATTTACCTGTAGTTCCCGTGGAGAGAAAATATGTAAACATTACATGACTGATACTGTAATATTTAGTGCTACATAGCACTGGATTCAAACCCTGGTCTGTGTATGACAAAATGTATTACAGACAGAGCTTTTAACAAACTGAGCTAATGAATCACCGCTGACTACTGAATAACTGATGTTTGCCTAGAGCTCACATGGAACCGATATATGACCTGGTAGTACTACTGCAGTTGTATACTTGACTGCAGTGACAATAGAACACACATGCATGAAATACAAGCATGACAGATATAGTAGGTAATCTGTACATTAGTATATAGACTGCAGGTATACACAATATATTGTTATTGGTTTGAAATATCTGTTACATCAACAAGCTATAGCCACTCATGGAATGGGCTGCTTCACTCATATACCTTGCTTACCTGCCATTTGTGGATGACAGAGCATTAAGTGGACAATATTGACCTAAACACAGCCATGAATGGTACTGTATGCATTAAATAAGACATTTGGCTGCCATTATATTTGCATGCTATAGCTATTACAGTGTTATACTTGACTGCAGCACCTTACCTTACACCCTGAATGCATACAGTTGTACGGCAGTGGTTAAATCAAGAAAAACCTGATGTACGCAATTTACCTTGGTGTTATTGGAATTAGTCCATGTGTTTTTGCAGAACAGTTGGCATTATTCATTTCTTGACAAACAGCTCTAATTCCACACTTATTACACTACAGACTTTATTGTATATACTTTAATGCAGTTTCTGGTACTGTTTCGAATTTTTATTAGACAACAGTTGTCATTATTCAGGTCTTGCAATACAGCTCTACTTCCACAGTTATTGCACTACAGACTTTATTGTATATACTTTAATGCAGGTAATAGTATTGTTTCATGTTTTTATTGTATTACAGTTGGCATTATTCATTTATTGCACTACAGCTTTAAGTCCACATTTATTACAATACAAACATTAATGTACATACTTTATTGCAGGTAATGCTTTATTCTTTCTTGCATATTTCACTACAGTTAGAATAATACATCCATACTCACCACACTCACAGCGCAACCTGGCCAAGTGTCTGGCATGTGCCTCAAGATTGCGAGCCCTCCCTCTGCAGCTGTTGGGAGAGAAGCACACCATTATGCATACTAGTTTAGCAGACATTCAGATTAGATATTGGTGAAACAGAGGTAAACATACTTACATACATGTGAGACATTCCCTGTCCAAAATTCTTGGACTCAGGTGTTCAAGAGATCCCCCTTTCATCTTTTCAGGTCATCATGGTGGTGATGACACTGCTCACTTGTGCAGGGGATACCAGTTGCACTGGTGAGTTCCCTTGCCAGCCAGTCCCAGGCTTCCTCCTTGCACTCTGAGCTCTGGTAACCTCCCTGCAGCAGCCAGTCTTCATGTTTTTTACAGGAGTCTGACCATGACCCTGGATTCCAGAATGCCCCAATGCTGGGCCCAAAAGCACGAACACTCACCACCACCTGCCATAGTATCCTTCGGAGACAGAACTCCAATGGATTATGCTGTATTCCTGCCTATTGGGCTTAATATAGCCTGTTTTCCCACCCTTACATGCCATTGGGCAACATTTAAAAATGTGGTGCATTGCTTAGCAGTGCCCTGCACTGTGCGAAAACTCATAGCTGTGCGTAAACCAGATAAGCAGAGCCAAGCAGTGCATAAGCATTTTCAGCCATTATTGTCTTTATGTGGTGCTTAGCAGAGAAAATAATTGGTATAATTTGTATTTCAAAAATAAATGCTTATTTTCCCTTCCACGTATTCAAACCCGGCACCTACAGCTCATAAGGCCATACCTCTACCCATTTAGATGCAAGGATATGTGGAATTCAACTATACCTTTACATATACCTCTGAACTGCTTATAAGACTGCTGAGCACTTCCCTGCACAAACCTGCTTAGCTATGCTTAAACATGACCTTTAAATAAATAATTAATTGCAACCAGTTTCTATTTTTAGATGTCTGGCAGGTGTCTCTGGACCATGTAGCATTGCTGCACTCTGTGCTGCACCAAGCAAACATCCTTTAAAAAAAAAAAAAGAAAGAAAAGAAATGAAAAAGAAACACTTAAAACAATAAAATAAACACTGACGTTATGCAATTGGACAGCGAAGGGAATGTCTTACTCATCTGTGGACACAGTTGGCACCACACTCGCTACACTGATTCAATAACCATGTTTCACAGCTCTCCCTTGGCAATGATCCGTGATTAATATGCATGGTGCACTGCCGAGGGGGAACCATGCACATGGGCACTGTAACATTCCATGTAGGGTCTACACTGTGCCAACACAGATTTTATTAAATCCTGGGGTAAATCCTTCATTTCACAGGGAATCCATAACCTCAGTTTCTATTTCTTTAACTTCTCTATTACTAATCCTCTTTTCTGCTTTTCCTCATTGTTTTCTTATTTTTTTGTATTGTAAATTTTTTTATGTCTGGACACCTTCACCTGTATTTCTTTATAAATATCGTTGGTGCTGCTCTTTTTTTGTATTGATGAGTATTGCTTTCTCCTTTGCATAAATATTGCAGCATATTAAATCTCTTTTTTTCTTTCCGTGTCCATATTTCTTCTTCAGATGTCTCCTGTGCCTCCTGCTTCTCCTTACTTTGGGGACTCGTTGTTTCATCATCACTAAATCCTTCACTTCTCAAGTATTCCATAACTTTATCTTCTATTTTTTGAACTTCTAATTTACTAATCTTCTTTTCTGTGTTCCCTGTTTGTGATCTTATTTTTTATTGTGAAATGTTCTATATCTGGATGCCTTTACCTGTATTTCTCTTTGAATATCTTTGGGGCTGCCTTTTTGTGTTGAATAATTTGGCTTTCTCCTTTGCATAAATATTGCACTATATCAGATCTCTCTTTCTTTCCCATGTCCATATTATTTTTTTTTTTCCTTTCAAAAGTCTCTAGATTTTGTTCTTTATATTTTCACAGTTCCTTGGTCACTTTTTTTCCAAATGATCCAAGGTTTCTTGAACTATATAATGTTTTTCATAAATCTGTTATTTTAATGAATGCAATTTTTTATTTGAAGCTTCTGACAGTTTTTCTTGTGGAAGTATTTTTCTTTGCTATAACTTCTCTCTTATTCTTTTTGTATATATTCTGTCTGGAAATTCTGGGCTTCTTGCATAATAGTAACAATACCTAGTTTCTTTTTTATCTTCAGTCATCCACTCTATCATCTTTATGGCTCTTTTCTGGCCTATCATTTTTTGTGATTTTTGTGGACTACTACTTCCTTCTACAACAGAGGGGCCATCCTCTCCCTGGGCCTGGCCTAGCCCCATTGTAGGAATATTGCTGTGTCTTAAGGATTCTACACTGTCATTTTTTCCAGTCCTGGCACCGGTGTGACTACCAGGACTGGGGACTTTTTTCATCCTGGGTCTTGTGCATGCAGCTATTTTTTCTATTTTTTAACCTACTTCTGTCCATGATATATGCTATATATAATGCAGTCTATATATCAGTGTCATCTTGGTGAGATTTTGTGAAAAACAGTCCACCTCATGAAAGTACTCACCAAGACTTGAGAATTAATTAAATTCCAGCAATACAAGTCTCCTTTGTTTGATGACTTATCATCTCTCCATTTGTACCCCACTCTCCATTCAGACCCCTTCCTTTGGGAATGTTGCACTGTCCACACATCCTATTCTTTCCTTCTTAGTGGTGAAAGCTTTGTGGTGAGCTTTATGACCATCATACTGAATGGACATTTTTTTTTTTGTAATGCTCTTGAACTTCACTATTTCCTTCTCCACCTGTGCTTAAACTGAGATAGTTATACATGTGTCCCTCTACATGCTCACATCATTTGTTCAGCCCTATTCCAGTGATACAGTTACATTCATCATTGCACCGCACTCAACTTGCCAAACTAATTGGCAGTGAAAATCATACTCATAGGCTTACAGATCAGAACTGGCCCAAATACATTTAAAGTGAAGAATTCGTACAGCTTATATAGTGTTACTAGAATAGTACAGCAAAAGATTTCCTCAATACCACATAATATATAGAGAGCAAGTAAAATACAAAACAAATTTGTTGTAATATTTATTTATTTTAAGAATATGGAAAAGTCTTCCTGCAGAACTCCATTAAGCTAACTCACACAGAATATTTTCAAAACCTCCTCTGAAATATATACCTGACTTGAGAAACTCTACATATCTTGTATATAACTAAACGCTACCCCCTTACTTATCTGTCATCTCCCTATGTAAAAGTTATTTCCTCCCTATTCTCCCTCTCTTCTTGTTAGGCTACTTTTAAATATTATGCTACACAAGGTAGATCCTTACAGGCAAGTAATGCCCAGTAGTAAGCCTTCTATGCTTTACCTAAAACCCCTAGAACAACAACATGTAACATCAATGTATATATTAATTACTATATCTCTAGACCACAAGCTTATTTACCTGACTATTTGCTCATTTAATCATACCTGCACACAGTTTTTGTCATCTTCAACTATCTCATCTAGACTGCATACAATTGATGACTTGTTAATGCAGTAACAACATGCTTTGTAACAATCTTTAATCTAAGTTATATATATAATTATTTGTACCAGTACTGTTGCTACTTCTGAGCTTGTTTCATGTGTGTTTTCTTTAAAAAAAGGACCTAGACTCAGTCAGACTTCCCAAAATGTACAAATGCAATCCATGGAAATCTATGCACTAAGGATACTGATCTGTATCCTCTTTGTATGTCAGCTAAAACATAAGTCAATGATAATCTAGTGAGTCCAGGCTAGTTATTGTTCTGACAAGGTAATATACAGTCATTTACAGACTAGTCTGCATATGGCTGTTGATTTCTGGGTGTGCACTTTCCATTACACTTTTGCAATGTAATCAGGAAGGTCTGATAACTGGGGTCTTGCCAGGATATGAGTGGATAGCTTAGTTTCCTAATGCTGATATGTAAGTTGCCATTTTCATATATTGAATACTTACAGACAGAGTAAAGATTCATCTCAGAAACAGCAGGTAATCATTATGAAATCCCTGAAAAGCAACTCTACATGAATAATTTTAACAAGCACTCCTCTGGCAAGAAGTGGCCTGTGGCATTAATTGATCATCTGCAATTCCACAGTACATGGTCCTGCAGCTGACATATTATGAAGGCTGTCTTTCAGTCATGGTATAAATCAAAAGGTGGCAGATGCAAAGTGAGGGGAAGATGTGCTTATAAATTAAAATCATGGCAGAGGTATAATATAGGCAGGAGGAATTTACATAATCATCATCATCCTCACTGGCATCCAGGTTATAACTTATATCAGATGTACTGTCCCAAAGCCAGATACTTGAGTTTGAACATCTGCATCTTGTGAATGACCCTGATCAACTTCTTCACGCTGTTCTTGAATATTGAAATTTATGTTTTTTTGGGTCATTCTGTATTAAAAAAAATCACACAAATAATAAGACTGTATAATGCACACACATTGTGTGCCAGTTACAAAACATTTAAAGCTAAGCTTTTTTTCTCTTTGTTGTAATTTAAGTAGCAAGAATTAGCATCAGTAATGTGTATATTCAAATGAAGTGAAGCAGAATCATTTTGTAGAATACGTACAGATTTGTAGATTACCTTATTGCACTGGGAAAGCAAAGTAGCATTCTTCACCACTAGTTTCTAGAAAGAATATCAGTATGATACAGCTTAGCACTGACAAATATCATCACATAGTATTTCCATCAGTAGCTTATTAAGCAGAAGAATATCTTTTTTTTTTTGGTCCAACAAATTATGCTGGACCATGTCAGCTGGAAAACAACTAACCACTTTACCACAATTAAGTGCTCAGTACATTACCAGAATGGCACTTATAATGTTAAAGTTAAATTTTAAGAGAACATGTTAACTACAACCAGAAGTAGAAAAACAGCTCGTTTCAGTGAGGGGAAGAACATGCTGGTAGATTTCCAACATGCTGTGATGCACTTAAATGCAAAATAAGGGTTATTAACTTATCCCAACTGTAGTCAGTTTTCAAAGTAATGTAACTGTCCTCTGAGAGTTGCCTCAAGTAACTGGAACAATGAATCTGAAATGGAACAGACGGAGCTCATTTTAAACAAATTAGACCCACTACTTGTTATGTAACAAGTGACATTTGGCCCACTTAGTGCTGTAGGTCTGCTGTGGCACATTACCCTCCCTGGCCTCCTTGATAACTTCTGCCTGGTGCTAATGAAACCCTTCAGAGAATACCAAATTAGTCAAATGTTTGGATTCAGTGCTACCCTCTCACATTTCGAAAGTGGTACAAATGTGCTGAAAGATAAACATGACATTGTTTTCAAAATGATCTAATTTCTGAATTATTCATCAGTGCTTTAATTGTTTTACTTACATCCTCATGGCTGTTCTGTGTTCCAAGAAATGAATGAAGACAAATACGAATGATTTACTTCTTTTATATCATTTGGCTACAGGCATTTCAGCCCTCTCTCTTTGTCTTTCTCTGATGGTGAAGTTGAAAAAAGTCCCAAGTAGCTCTAAATTTAAACAGCAATTACTGAACTCATGTAGACTCCTGCCAGGAAATTATGCCTACTTTCAAAGCAACTGCTCCAGGCACAGTGTTACAAAACAAATTAAACTAATAAAAGTTATCAGGACTGCAAGTTTGTTAAAACTTAGGAAAATATTTAGTTGCAGAACAATAACAGTCAAGTGCGGTATATCAGAAGCCATACTTGGGGTTGCTGCCAACGTGTCACTCATTTTTTTTTTAACCAAACTATGACTGCCCATTCCCTCAGCTAAGTTAGGACATTTTATATTCATTTTTCAAGTTAAACACTAAAAAGAAAATCTAATGCAAAGAAAAACAGATAATGGTGAAAATTAACTGGAAAGTTCTATCCAGCAGGGCTTACTGATTCTGCCTACTGCTTGCAATTATTTATGAGTCATTTATTATTAAGACAGCTTGATGAGTGTGAGCTATACTCTCCTCTACTTTGACAGCTGGGTAGAATGAGTTTTTCTTCTTTGTGTTAGTCTGATTATTAGTGTCTGTATAGCATCAGCCATTAACCCCCATTTACTTCAATCCAATTGTGTTTTCTAACTCAGCTCTCCGTTTGTAACCCTGATGCTGAAGGTATCACTCTTGGCTACTGACAACATGGGGTGTGTTGGAGGCAAGTGAGTCAGACAGCTACCATAGTTGCACAAAGAAAGTACTGCTTTATTACAGGGAGGCCCTATCTACATGTGGGCATTAACTCACACAAACCTTAGGCCTAAATTAGGTGCACCCTCAACCCTACCCTTTAAGACGATGATACTACCTAAATCCTGCCTGTTCATCAAACTTGGCTGCTGTTTGTAACTCCATTCTTTACCGGACTCACATCAATGCTGTTTTCTACTCCAGTGCATATCCTAACACTGGGGAGCAGGCAAAGCCTTTTCACTCCTCTTTTCAACCTTGACAGCTTCAGAAGGTGCTTGAATTGCTAGTTAAATATGCATTGCTTCAGTCATAGTCTGGGCTTTATCCCACTACATCAGCGTGGTTCCAGAGGATGTTATCAACCCTAAATGTAGTGTTAATAGTTTATTATAGTAATTTAAATGTTTCATATGTATGCTTTTACTACCGCAGATCTAAATTTTGAACTGTTTTAACTATTCCTGTGCAAACTTCAATTATTCTCCTCACAAGAAGAATATAAATGCAAATCAAAATAACATAAGTATACTCCTTCCATTGTAAAATGAGTACATTCATGGATTCATAGATTCATAGATTGTTACAAGGCTAATGACCCAGGGGGCCCATCAAAGCCTAACCAAGTTTTCCCAAAAGAAGAATGATGTCCTCCATCTAAACAGGACATTGAAGGCCAGACTTTTATAAGCTACCTCTCTCCATAAGAGACATTAGTGCCAGGCATCATTTCCTATTCCCCATCCACTGGTTTAGGTTGCACTTAAACTAGGTAATACAAAAACTCAGCATCATATGGATGAAAAGCTTGTTCCATAAGAGGAGCAGTCTCTAGAACACATATCTATCTCTCCAGCATGTTCTGTTTAAGTCATAGACAACATTTAAGTCCCTAGACTTTGTATTTCTGGTACTGTTTGACTTACGAACATGCATCCAATTCATAAGTGTGGTGTATGTGGATGCCTTGTAAGCCAGGCATAGTTCACCCCTCAGCAATCTATAGTAGACTGAGTCTTTAAAGTGCTCTGCATAAGGCACATTTGTTACACTTTGTATTCTTTTTGTAAGGAACCACTGAAATCATTCTAGTTGCTGCATATGTCTGGTCAGGTACATACTGAAAGGAGCATTGTACTCTATGACTGATCTGATAAGCACAGAGTACAATGGGATAATGACCTCTCTGGACCTAGATGCCATGCCCTTACTTATAACTTGTGCAACATAAAAGGATTTCCTCACCACTGTGGCCATGTGGTGGTCAAAGTTAAGGCTACTATCTACATGTGTACTTAGATCCCTGACCACTGGTTCAGCTCTTAGGGGTGTATTATCAGCATGGTAATTAGCCAGGATGGTTAATTTCCCAAAGGGTACAATTATGCTTTTCTTAGCATTGAGTTTAAGATCATGACTTTGGCATCATTTGTTAGTCAGAGATAGGCCTTCTTGAAGAATGCTAGTGTCTGCAGGGGAGTGGATGATAACCCCCCAGCTTGCAATTATCTGCAAACTTAGTCAGCCATAAACTGTCAGCATTTGCTTCCATTTCAGAGAAATATATGCCAAAAAGAAGTGGGCCCAGTACCGAGCCCTGGGGACTCCACTAGTGACTGGACTCTTGGTGGAGATGGCCTCACCTTTTTTTGACTTTCTGGGTCTTATCAGTGAGCTAGTTGGCTATACAGCAAAAGGGTTTATACCTAAAGTACTGAGCTTGTCTATAATGCCTGAATGGGGTATTCTATCAAAAGCCTTGGCCAAGTCGAGGTAAGCTGTTTGCACAGTATTGTTTTCATCCAATGATTTGGTGACCCTCTCAGAAAAGTCTACCAGATTTAATAGGCATGCGCTTCCTTTATCAAAGCCAAACTGTGATTGGTCCAGTGTTTGCAAATTACCTATGTCTTCATTTATCATGCCCATGATGATTCTTTCCATGGCCTTACATATGAGCCTGGTTAGACTTATGGACCTGGAGTTACCTGTATCAGTGGTTGGATCTCCTTTGTGCAGGGAAATGGCTGTAGCCATCTTCCAATCCTTAGGCATAAAACCTGACTGAAGGCTCCCTTTGAAAAGTGAGTGAAGTGGACCAGAGAGGTTATGTTTCATGCTATTTATTAAGCATCCCGGAATGTCATCGTGGCCCACTGATGCAGAGTTTTTGGCCTTGGAAAGTGCATTGATGACCTGTTCCCTAGTAATTGTTGGGGGATTGTTGTATGCTGTATTTATTTAGGAGTATTGGGGAGGAGTGGGGGGGGGGGGGATTTGAGCTGAACCTGGCAGCCAAAAGTTTGCCAATGGCCTCTGGTTCAGAGTGGATGATGCCATTTACAATACGTTCTGTACATTATTGCATATTATTGTATATTTCCCCTGAGGTTACAGACATAACTGTAAAAAGCTTTGTGGTTGTCCTTTGCCTGAGAAGCTATTTTTCTTCAAATTTAGCCTTTGAAGTATTAATTAATCCTCTTAGCTGCCTGTTTAGATTGGTCGTGGAGCTTTTAGTAAATATGGCTCTGTTCCTCCTACACTTGGCCAAGATGTTTTTCTTTTGTTGTATAGCTGATTAATACTGTGATTCCACCAGGGTAGCTTGTCTTTTGAGTTTGTCTTATTTTTAATACAAGTGGGCACAGCTCACTTTATACAACTATCAATATAGCTACACAGAGATTTTGTACATAGCTCAGCATATGCTATGATTTTTACTGGGTTTGGGGGGTACTTGGAATTTAGCCAAGGTGTTGCTTAGTAGAGAGAGAGGTTAGCCTTTGAATAGTTCCTAAAGGTTTTTTGTTTCACTGGATCCCTGGATTTAATTTTTACTTTAAGCAATACTGCCTTATGATCAGATCTGATGAGCAAATATATTACATTGGATGAGGAGCATCTGCCCCCCCTCCCATATTCGTGAGTACAAGGTCAAGGATGTTTGCACCCCTGTTAGGAGAATAGACCAACTGTTCCATGATGTTGGTATTCACAAAGTTTAGAAATCACTGGGCTTGTGCATTAGAAATGGTGTAGGATTCCCAGTCTATAGAGGCATAGTTGAGACCCCCATGAATATTGTATTTGGTTGAAAAGTGAGGAACTCTAGTACACTGGGATAGGTAATATGGGTTTCCTAGGACATAAGTCGCAAGGATATGGTATGAGACCCTGTTTATGGTGAGTTGCACATGTATGAGCTCAAGTGGGTCATACACTTTAACTAGTCTGGAGGTGACGTCGGTTTTAATATAGACTGAGAGTTCTCCATCTTTAATTTCCTTCTGTGCAGTTACTATTCTAAAGGTGTGAAAGGCATCATTACCTTGCATTGCTTGAGTACTCTGTGTGACTTTAAACCATGTCTTCATTACTATACAGATACTTACACTCTCCAGGGAGAGGAAGGCTTGCAGGGAGTGTAGTTTCTTGTTAAGACTTCAAGCATTGAGCAGTACCACCTTCACATGTTCCTTCATAGGTTCAGTTAAGTCGGTAGGTTTATCAGTTTTGCATTGCCTAAAAACGGCACTATGTGGGTGGAAAAGGTCTTTGCCAATATCCTAAAGCCTAGAGGGGATAAATGCAGACTATAGAACCAGTACACCAAGCAAACTCAATGCAGACAACAACCACAAGAAGATAAATTGTCACCAACAGACTGCAAGAACCATGGAAAACAACACGTTTATTTCATTAATAAAGACTAAGCGCTTTTGTCCATCATACCAATAGAGCTTTATAAGAGTGAAAATATATTAGTAACAGCTGAATGTATATACATTAATAAGTCACATGACTAAAATAATTGATTCAATCACAATGTAAAAAACAGCAGCAATAATACCATGTGATAAGATGCACCCCGAAGCAACGTACATAGCAACATAATTGTTGCAGTGTAAAAAATCATACAAGAACTCCATCATATAAAAAACCTAAAATGAACCTTTAAATACATAAAAACATTTTAAAATGAATAAATAAATATATATTAAATAAAATAAAATGTGGGTTATTAAATCAATTATTAAAATGCATCATAAAACTTGCTATTAAGCAATAAATATTAATGAGACTTTAACCTACTACATCAAACAATACATGCCTTTAATTTCAATATACCAAAAATAAAGCAATGCTCATTAATACCTGGAGATTGCTTGGCATTTAAACTCAACTGCCAAACAGTTTCTCCAGTTTCTAAAATAGTGTTAAAATCACCACCCCAGTCATTTATCTTAACCTTAAGGGGAATTCAATAAAGCCTACATTAATTAATTTTCCATGTAGGCATAGCGGCACGGAGCTTAAACGGAAATAAAAAGCCATGCAAATCCAGAAAAACAGAGCTGAGATGCATGCACGAGCATGCCAACATGAAAGTGTCCATGGCATGCAAATCACCTCATAAGCAGGTGAATTGCATGCAAATGAGGGTGCCGGAGTGATCCAGCAAGCAGATAGGTAGTCCTGTAGACCCCATGTTGGTGTACAAAGTGTACATGGAAATATCCATATACAAGAAATTAAAAGGTGAACAGGGGCTGTAAAAGCCCAGTTGGAAGATCAGCAAAAGCATAGCAGGCACAGATACATGCAAAACTATGCCCTGTGTGTCCAAACAGTAATAAAAAATAATGTAATATAAATACTTTTTTTAATACCTATATTACATGTGTGTGGTGCACAACAGTGTGCAAACATGCCGTTATGCAAAAAAAAAATTGAAAAGTGTAAAAATGCAAAATAATAAATATGTGAGAATAATGCATTACAGGGCCTTATATGGAGTATGTACAATGGTAGCTTTCTGTGGTTGCTAAGGAGGCAAGCCCTGGAATAGTATAGTATCCAGGTTGTGTGCACAGATCTGTATGCAAGTGAGCTGGGGTTACAGAATAGCACAAATGAGTTACCATGGCCGCAGATAAAATCTGTGTAGACCCAGAACCATGTTGGTGTCCACAGCAGAGCTAGCTGACATCAAAAGAGGGTGTGTCACTATCTGTTTAAGCATATTGGAGTGCAGCAGTACCCGTTCGTGCGGTGCACCTCTCAGGTAAGGAGGAGGGTGTGTCCAGTGCTGCTAAGCTCTGTTTAGCTTTGGAGCACATGTTTTAGCTGGTCTGAGCTGAGCTGAGTGTGCCTGTTCATGTGGCTGTGTCTACTGACTGCTGAGCATTGTTTATATCTGTGTCGTGGGCTTGCATGCCGAGCCACAGTGCTTAGCAGGGCAGGCTGTTTAAAAAAAAAAAATAGAAAATTGCCTGGAAAAATTCAATCATGTATAAATTACTGATGACCTCTGTCATAAAGTGGGGCATTCAAACCCCTCAATGATGTACTTGATAGGTGGAATGCATCATAGTTAGCCAATCACATAGGCGGCAACTGCAGCAGAGTACTATAAAGCATGCATATACCCTACAATCTGATTTTTTCCCCCATACTTTGCAGCATTGGAGTACAGACTTGGAAATTTTAACTGAGAGAATGCTAGGGCTGCTGCAGCACTGCTACATCTGTATGTGCTAGATGCTGGGGTCAGTGCTGATGCTGATGTTGACAATAGGCCCAAACTGAGAAGAAGAGTGTTCAGGCCCAAGATAATCTCCCAGGAACTACACAAGCTGGAGAGTGTAGAGTGCTACATGGTGAAAAGGAGCTTTCTACTAGAACTCACTGAGCTCTGCTGCCCTCAACTCAGACCCACAGACAAGAGAGGTGAACCCATCTCACTGGAAACAAAGGTATGTATAGCCCTTAGGATACTAGCTACAGGTACTTTCCAAAGACCAACTGGGGACATCATGGGGGTCTCACAGGCATCAGCATCAAGGGTACTCCAACAGTTCCTGGATAATATGCTACCACGTGCCAGTGAGCACATTTATTTCTCCTGCACCCCTGAGGAGAGGGCCAGTTGTATGCATCTCTTCCACTGTGTAGCATATTACCCTGAGGTACTGGGTGCCATAGGCTGCACTCATGTACACATCAAAGCACTACCTGGTGAGGAGGGTAGAGTCTACATCAACTGTAAGGGGTATCACTCCATCAACTGCCAGGTTGTGTGCAATTCCCAGGGCATTATCATGAATGTGTGTGCTGGTAGCCCTGGCAGTTATCACAACTCCCATATCTGGCATGCGTCACAGCTGTACCAGATGTTTGCTAGGGGGGACATTTCATATGGCCATCTACTGGGAGATGCTGGCTATGCACTGGAACTGTGGTTGATGAAAGATATCAGAAATGCACCCACACCCACAGAAGAATGCCATAATGAGGCACATGCACAAATTAGGAACATCATAGAGCATGTGTTTGGGCTGCTCAAGTAATGGTTCCTGTGCCTTGATATATCTGGTGGACCCCAGCAGTACTCTCCAGCCACATGTGCACAGATGTTCATATTTCTTTGCCATGCTACACAATATGATCCTGCAGAAACAGCTGAGGCAGGATTATCACATGGAAGGGAAACACAGCTCCCCACCAGTGCTTAGATGTCCACAGCCAAACCCACAGGGGGCTTGTAGGAAGAACCCCCTCAGGCTGTCCCTGTAGGCAGACATAGGCATGCCCATCATGCCCTGGCCTTGGCAAAGAGACAACACATAGCACATGCACTGACAACCCAGGGACCTAGAGACTGACACCTTACTCCAACTCGCATACATAGTAAAAAGGATGCTAGCCACACCACACAACCTGTACCTTACAATGTATTGGCTGTGTACTGCATGCATCAAACAGAGTCAGCCTTGAAATACAGATCTCTCAACCACTGCATTCACAAGGTAAGTCACTGTCCTTTACAACAAATTTATGGGGTACTAGACTATGGTAGCATATGTATGGACCTACTGCATCTATGCAAGGGAACAGAGTGGGCTGCTGGGCTACTTGCAGAGAAATGACAGCTACATGGGACAACAGGTACTCTGTCTAATACTGAGTGCCCCATAATATGAATTAGGCCACATGGCTGAAAAAAACCTACTGCAGTATACAAGAGAAATGCAAAACAGCAGGTTCATAGGTCAGAGGCATGACTGTCAATGCCAGAGTCCCCTACCCCCAACAAATCAGTGTTCCCATACAACTGCAGTAACAGTATGTTTGCAAGGATATATCAGCAGACCACACAATCCCAGGGCTGTCACAAAGAGCCTGGCCACATGTTCTATTTTTCACAAAATGCAGGAGTCACACCAGGGGTCACAGTGTATGTCTGTCTGCTGTTGATAGTGTGAGAACTTAGACCCCATTTCCAGTGGCTGGTGTGGCTCATTGAGCTAAGTACATTAGCATGGTTGATGGAGTTGATGGTTCAAAGCTGGCTGCACCTATAGCTTTTGCATGTCAGCTACTCATATGGTAAGAGTCCCACAGACTGTTCATATGCCACAATCTGCTACGGCAAGAAAACTGGACAAAGTCAGAGACAATGGGGAACATAGGGCCAAACATAGAGTGAGAGGTATGTAGACTGTCACCCTGTGTGTGGTGTTACATTATACAGCCCAGTCACATCAGACCTACACCCACTTAGAGCAGGAAATCTGGACAAAGCCGCAAGCAGTAGTGGGACAAAGGCCCAAATATAAGGAGAAGAATTAACTACTGGCCAGACAAATGTAGAAATTTCAGAGAAAGAGGGGTTGGGAGGGTGGCCTAATGGTTAAGGTGTTCACCTTACAAACACAAGGTGCAGGGTTTGATTCTCACAAGGGATAATTGGCTAGGCTTAAAATGGCTCACAAGGGCAGTTAGCTTAGTATGAACCTATGAGAACAACAGGTCATGCATTAGCATGGGTTCCCTGATGTGTATGGAGTAACTCAAATGTCTGTCAGGATTTCCTAATGTCAATCCATAAAGCTTTGCCAATAATGTACCAGAAAATCACAATGCTATGTACGATGTAACATACATATGATGCAAAACTCTGTACATTCTATTACAATCTGTACAGTTGATAGGTATGAGACATATCTTATGGTCAGCACACAACTGTGGAATGCCTTGGACAAAATATCATGGAGGTGATGGAGTGTTGAAGCAGGTGTAGCAACCAGTTGGCTGCAGCACACAAAATCCCAGCCTAGAGTACAGGTAGGTCGGGCCTGGAGTCACCTTGTAAGTACTGATAGTCACACTGTGCAGGTTCATACACTTAGCTAACTTGAGTCTATATCTGATGCCACATCTGCCTAAGGAACTGATATGCGAAAAGATGTCTGTGCATACAGACAGCTATGTATACATATCTGTCTTTCACACATGATTATCATATCTATCAGTATGTGGCATATATATGTGTGTGTGTGTGTGTGTGTGTGTGTGTGTGTGTGTGTGTGTGTGTGTGTGTGTGTGTGTACTTCTGATTGTTGAAAACACAATTTCTCGACAACCAGAAGATCAAACCCATTTAACCAAAAGTGCACTAAATCGAAAGTGCAATTTGGCAAAAGCCGGTCTCTGAAGCACATTACAGTGGGGATAATGAAATATATCCCTTTCCCCACTGTAGTGCTTTCTCGGAGTTAGAATATTTAATTAGGGTGTGCTGGGGTGGCTTGCCCCCCTGCAAAATACTGTTTAAAGTAGTTTTTTTTTTTTTTTTTCTGGTTCGTAGAACCGGCTTTTGCGAAAGTGCACTTTTGATGTAGTGCACATTCGCTTTAATGGGTCTCAGTGTTTCTTGTTTGAGATTGTGAAATTTCAATCAAGAAACATAGACCCATATATATATATATATATATATATATATATATATATATATATATATATATAACCTAGGTAACATATATATATTATTACATATGAATGTCCACACTTACATGCAGAATGCTGGGGTTATCTGCACCTACACACACAACAGTTGTCTGATGGTAACAGACCAAGGCCACATCATGACATACTCTGCCCAACCACAGAACCCTGTACCTGTGGAATGTCATGCTGTAGACAGACAATGGTGAGCTGGTGTTGTAATGTACAATGTCTTCAACGCAGGACTTGGACAGGCCATACTGTCACCGGCTAATTGTAAACCTAGCAAACTGTTACCAGCTAGACATGGCAAAACTGGTACATGTACACACGTAGCAGGAGTATTAATATGTACCCCACTGCTAGGAAACTAGATACACTAATAGCATAAAGCAGGTTCACTCTGCATGCCATAATACAAGGGCACTTTGCGTGGTCCACAAGTACTGTAGCTGCAGCCACATGTACAACAGAGGTAATTGGTGGCACATGCAATAAGTACTGTGAGCTATTCTGTGTAATAGTAGGTAGGTAGGGATTCTAATCTCACAACACGCAAGTGTGTGTGTGTGTGTGTGTGTGTGTGTGTGTGTGTGTGTGTGTGTGTGTGTGTGTGTGTAACTATATTGCCTTGTAGAAGTGTACACATGCCTGTATTGCCTATCTCTATGCAATGGTTATGCATTTTCAGGCCTTATGACTACCTGTCAACCTCCCCATTGTCCTCCTTTACATGGCCTGCCAATGTCATCCACTTTAACAGCACTGGCTGACAATCTAATAACAGATAAGCTCTGTAGCACATGCGCTAAGTACATAGTGCTAAAGTTTATACTTCTAGATTGGTAGAGGCTCTAATCTCACAACAGGCAACTCTGTGTTTGTGTATAAATATATCCCCTTGTAGCAGCGTACACATGACTGCATCTCCTATTCTTGTGCAATGGTTATACATTTTAAGGCCCTGTGACTACCTGTGAGCCTCCCCATTGGCCTCCTTTACAGGGCCTCCCAATGTCATCCACCTTAACAGCACTGGCTGACATTCTAATAACAGGTAAGCTCTGTGGTGCACAAGATAAGTTCATAGTGCTATACTGTATAGTCCTAGATAGATAGGGAGTCTAATCTCACAAAAGGAAACTGTGTGTGTGTGTGTGTGTGTGTGTGTGTGTGTGTGTGTGTGTGTGTGTGTGTGTGTGTGTGTGTGTGTGTGTGTGTGTGTGTGCGTGAGCAAATATATTCACATGCAGCAGCACACATATGGCTGTGCAATGGTCATGCACTGTACTATCCTGTGACTGGTGGCTGGCCCTAAATAATGTACATTTACCTACACACAAACGCTATCTGCCATCACCTTCATTTGTATATACAGAACACCCAGATGACACATATCAAGGGTAGAAGGCCTTGTCACATATCAAGGGTAGCAGGCCTTGTCACAGGGTATGCATGCATGATTACCCTGACTGCCCCATTGTTCCTGACACACTGTTCTGCACATATGAACCTAGGTAATCACACATGTATACAGCCGTACCTTACTGAGGTCATATATCTTCTGTGCTGCTATGCCATCCTGTGCTGCTGTATTGCTGCAAAGTCTGCATAGCTCAGCCACTCAGATTCCTGGAACACAAACATACAGTTATGTGAGACACCTGTCAGTCTGCAACATGGCAGTCTAACATCATACAAAAAATATACATAAACTTTAATGTGTCCACATGACACATGGCAACATACAACACCTGTCATGCCCACAACAGCTCACATGGCACAACACCACTGCACTACAAAACTTACATTTAAAGTAATATAGTCACTGTGCTTCAGACACATATTTCCATGTCCCTGCATCGATGGCATGGATGGTAGGGATATGGCTCAGGTATCATCACATGCATAGGGTATAGTTTGGGGACACCATAGACCTAGGCTGTGCCAAACAGTTGACAGCATGTGTGTGAGTCAGGAATGGGTGCTGGTTAGATGGGCCATGGAGAGGTGCAGTGTGTGTCTGTTGGTTACCTGCGTGTGACAATGATGTTTGAGTGTGTGCATGTACACAGTCAAGTCCAGTGCTAGCCCTACACTTGTGTATGTTGGACAACTGGAGACCATACATGGCAGAGTGAAGAGTTCACCATCTTCAGCCATGAACACAGGAACTGGCTCTGTCAGGAGTGGTACTGGCACCAGCATGCCCAGGGACAGATGCTGTGCTGGTAGCTGATGGTGACTGCTGTATGCTGGGCCTGTGTCCCCCACAGGACAGCCCAGAACCACATGCCAATGGCCTGCCACATTGTGGTGTGGACAGCACACTGCCTTCTGTGGTGCTGGAGGTACTGCCACTATGGGAGCATGAGTGTGCACAGCAACGTGGACTCTCAGCAGATGGCGTTAATGATTTCCATCCACATGTCTGATGCCCTACTCCAACCAGATGTTCCAGCACAGACAATGTGTGGTGAAACACTGACACTGTCTTAACCCACTGTCTTTCCACTACATCAGTGAAATGATCCATGGCATCACCAATGAGGTGGAGGCAGTCATGGATGTCAGACTATGCTGCATCCATAACCCTGAGCATCCATCTGCTGTTGCATTTGGAACATGCCTGTGCCTCCATGATGGACCAAAACATGCAGCGGTTGATCCATGGTGTGACACTTGTGACAGGTGGTAGATGGGCAGCAGTCCTCCTCTAAACACCTCTGTCAATCTACCTGTTTGGGACCTCACCACCTCCCTGGCTACGACCAGTGTCTCCACTCACTGATGCCATGGTTGACACACTGTTCTGCTCGATGTCGCCACACTCTGACTGTCCTATATCTGTGGCCTCAGGTGACTGGGTATGTGTGGGCATACTGACTGTGTGCAGGGACAATGGGGGAAGAAGTGAGATGTCAACCCATGGGACAGATTCAGTCCCCACCAACCCCACCTGTGCCTCACTATGGCCACCATCATTATCAGAGTACGATGAGACACTGACATCAGGTTGTGAAGGGAACAGACTCCAACCCCATCATATTCCTGATCCCGTACACAACACACAAACACACAACAACATACACATACAATACAGGGCCTTTATAACATGCACTGCAGCCACATCTGGTTAATGTTGTCAGTATAATAGACCTGTGAGATAAGCAATATGTCAGTTTATCTGATCGACCTACTCCTAAAACACAGTGCAGCCTTCATGATCATACTATGTCAGTTATAGTATCACTGCCTTAGGTATGTACCATCTCCATATTGTGTGTGAACAGGCATCTGTGAGTGATTGCTTCCTGTATATCAGGTTGAATAGTCCTTCACAAAATCAAGTGCAAATGCGTTACTGTTCATGCAGATGCATGACTCTCATTACCCATTCAATGGACTCCAGTTAACTGATCCACAATTGAACATACAACCTATTCTACTCTGGCTAAGCTGTGCATAGGTCAGACTGGGAGCCCTTAACATTCTAAGGACATATATCATCCGTAAAACAAGAGTATCGCACTTACCAGGTACAGGACCTTGGACTCCAGCAACAAGTAATGGACCTATGGAAATGTGAGGGAGAGGTATTGTCAGTGAATTGTTGCAGGGTAATATGTGCGTATATCCACATGTACAGTAGCTAATGTGATACTGCCTACATTGCTGACATTCTGCGTATGTGTGCACAACTGTGCATTAAAACCAAACCCCTCCCCACAATGCAGATAGACCTGACACCCATGTGCTGGTTTGCAGAGGCTGCCACAATAACTGATATAGTATTACAGTGATGAACACAGTAAGCTTGCCTGGATAGTCCTCTGATGTGGATGCTTGTGAGCTGGTGGTTGTTCCCAGGTTCACCAGAAATTCCTCTGTAAACGACAGTGGTTGTTCTGCTGCAGGCCATCCACTGCTGGCCCGGTGTCAGACCTGCTCGTAGGTCCTGTCCTGTTGGCCTATATGGTTGACTGCCATGACAAGGTCAGCCCACAGTGCTGCACATTGTTCATGATGCTGGCGACCCTTGGACAGTAGAATGTTATAATGTAGTCTGAGGCCATCCAGGATAACATTATTTTCAGGGCTGAAATTGATGGCTGTCTCCTTTAATACAACCTTCCTGAAAGACACCAAGAGGGGAACACATCACAGCACCAGATACTTAGAGATCCACTATCAACAGACCCTGCACAACTGAAATGGCCTGCACTATCCACTGCTACCTCCCATGTCATATCCCACAGTCTATCAACACACTACATGTGTATCTATCACCAACATAGTAGCAATACCAGTAATGTCCCTTTGTGCCATGACTGAGCCTGCTGTATGTCTCTGCACCCATCACTGCCATCTACTGTGGTGTGTCCCCTATGGGTAAAGTCCCATTATTATGTCATACAGCCACTGTCAAACAAATAGGTGTGTGTGTTATCACAACTATATGGGGACAGTCCAACAACACCAGTGTGCCACAATGGCAGACAGCAATGCAAACCTGCTATACTATATCTTCCCTATAGGTATTGTACCTCTCCAGTGCACAGATGTTTGTTTAATGTGTACATGTGCCTGATATATGTGGTCCTTTTGGCACACACATGTGGATGTCTGGCAAATGATTGGTCAATAATTGATGGATGCTGTCAGAATATAGAGAATCTGGCTGTCATATGCGAGATCCCGCAAAATACACTTATGCTACAGTAATATCTGTTTGTCTATTCGTAATATTACTTTGTATGGCCAATATGTACACTCTGTCGCTGAGGTTGGACCTGTGTCCCCCCACTAATAATGGCTATGAGCTCAATACTGGCTGTAGGGGGTTGCATGCTATGTTATCCATAGCTCTTAAGTGATGAGGTACGATTGTCAACAAAACAGTAACCTAGCCAGAGTGCATCAGGGACAGTCAGGGAGACTTTTATAACATATGAACTATTCCTGTGTGACATTCACAGACTAAGAGGAGCTGAATAACAGTACATCATGCGATATTACAGCTATGTTCAACTTTATTTACTGTCAATATGTCTAACTCATAATCCACTAGCTTTCGTACAGGAGCAGATCATTGTTGGAGGGAGTAAGAGGGCTACAGCTGTGATTTGATTCGAAGCATGCACATTTGGAATGCCTTCCTGTAGCTGTTGGACAGCAGAGTATCACCAATATGTCATTCCTATAGATGTACTACAGGCCTACTGTTGTAATCCCTACTCACCATACCTCCTTCCTCCCATCTGTGTCCCATTATATGGGACATGTATTACATACCTGGTAGAGTGATGTAATCCCTTTGTCAAAAAATCCACAAGAAAAGTCTTGCTAAATCATAGTCTGTCTTGGTAAGGAAACATGCAGGCCTGTGTCCAATAGGCAGTTGATTGCCTTTTGTAGGTAATGCTCATTAACAGGTAATTGCCTGTGCACCAATCTGTGGCTCAGACTTGTTAACTGCAACCTGAACAGCTGGGTTGCACTTTCATTATCCAATGACATGGCTCCACAGTGCAGTATATATAGGCCTTGATGTAGGCCTTGGCCCCTTTCCTACTCTTTGAGATCAACATTAGTGAAGTGTGGAGACTGCAGCATTGGAGAGGATAGATACAAATACTGTCCACTGTTGAGATTTATGAGGTATCTCAACAGTTTTGCTTGCTATATTTGGCCATTGTCCCATGGCATTATGATTATCTGGCAGTTCAGTGTTAAACATTGTGGGTTGAGGTCAGTAAGGGGGGAAAGACATGTGAGTGTCAGATGTCAGATGTCATACCTATCAGAATATGCATGCTGATGCAGTAGCTGCTATTCTATCGGCTCAGTATCTTTGTAGGGGCAAACTGTGCAACATGTCCCTGTCGCTGGAGCTTTGACCCCCCCCCCTTTTGTATGGTTTTGCCTGGCTCCCTTGTTCTAGGGGACTCTGAGGTCTGGAAGGTCTGCAGCAGGTAGCTTAGCATACAGATGCATATGTTGCAGGCTGCAGCTGCTGCTGCTGCAGCCTAGGACAGATAGGGGAGAGTGTGAACCCTTGGAGGAGAGTAAGCTGCGTGTGTTTCTGAGACAGCAGTGCCAGCTCTGTCATTACAGCAGAGCCAGGTTGAGAGTACCATTTACAGTCCACTTGAGGGATATGCTTAAGGTACATCTGTTATACAACAGTGCCAATCACAGAGTAGTAGGTGATATATAGTTAGGCTACACAAATATGTGCAGTGTGTTACTACCTACAGGCCTTTGACTTACAAACATGGGTAGCAGTTAATTCAGTAGCAGCAACTTGTGTGGGTTAAAGTTGCATAACCCAGTCATTATTTGCTGTAGTCACAAGAATGTAATTGAAGTACAACACACTGAATTTGAACCCAGGACTGTGGGTGTCAAAATGTACTGCATCCATGGCATTTAACAGACTGATCTACTGAGTTGGTGCTGCAGCAGCTGTATTTGCAAGATATATGTGCATGAATGCAGTCTGTGACATACATTGTCTGCATCCATTATTATGAGCATGGCTTTCAAATGCAGTTGTAGTCAGCAGGATCCCTGTTGTACACACATGTACTTTGCTATTGCTGCCTTAGCATGTGTGTTTAAAGATGTTGCTGATGAAAGGGGACAGTTACCTGCTATCACACCTGTCAACCTGTTAGAGCAAGAGTTCTGGACAAAGTCATACATACAAGTGGGACAAAGTCCCAAAACTAGGGACAATCTTTACATATTGCTCTTACAAATGTAGAATGTTGACAGAATAACAGGATTTGCATTAGCATGTGTTTTCTGAAGGGTATGAAGTGTGACACTTAAATGTCTGTCGTGATTTCCTCACCTCAGTCTTTCATGACTTGCCAGTACTTTGCCAGAAATACACAATGTTATGAAACCCAGGCTAAAAATAGTGGGCAAAACTCTTGACTGTCTGCAACAATCTGTACAGTTGACAGGTATGCCTGTTATCCCAGGCCTAATGTATATCCATTATTATTTATTTGGCTGTGTACTGGTGTAGTGCTTGCATCACAGTCCCAGATATATACCCATTTTTCCCATTATATGTACTTGCAGTCTATCAGTGGCAATCAATACATTTTGCTGAAAACACCTGCTTTAATTCAGACCTGAGTGGCGTAGTAGGCTAATGTGCAATGCTGTAGTTGACAGGGGCCCAGGTTCGAGACATGGCAGGGGTGATCATTTTTCTGATTTGCCTAACACTGAGAAACACATAAGACCATTAAGGCACTTTTATGCACTGTTGAGTTTGTGCAATGTGATGCATCACAGTGAGTTGTTTAGCTTGGCTTAAACAAGCACTAAAAATGATAAAAAAAAAGAAAAAGGGGGTGATAGGACAGTGGTGAAATGGGGGCAAGCAGGGTGAAAAACATACTAAAAGGCATGTAGGGTTGTGCAGGAAGGGTGTAGGGAAGGACCATAGTTCTCCATTTCGTGTACAGCAACAGCTGTGCAGGTTTTACAGAATTTGAAATTTGGAGCCTCACACCCCAGAGATGGGTGAGGGCAACATAAATTAATTCATTAATTAATGTAATAATTAGTTGTGTCCGGTGGACATGTGTGTGAAATGGAGAGCTATGTATGGAGTGATTTATTTTGTGGGGCAGGTGCACACTTTTTGTTTTTAAAGAGAGAGTGGAATGTTGGGGAGGGATATAGGTACATGTGGGGAGGTAAGCTGGATAGGAGAGGTTGCATTTGCAGACATACAAGACAGCTGACAGGGGTGGTGTGTGACACATGAGGGAGGCAAACACCTTGGACGGGGAGGTTGTTGTGGAATCTGCGGTTCATATGCCTCCAGATGGCAGCAGCATGACTGAGATCCCCACCCATGGGTAGTCGGCACTGCTCTTTCACTGTCCTGAAGGTGGCTGTGTTGGAAGCTGGGTGCCAGAGCCACCAGGCCCCACCAGGTTGTTGAGTCTGCCCTCAATCCACCGCAAGCACTGTTCATAGTGCCTGTGAACAATCTTGTGCATGATAGCCGGTAGCTGATCCTGGGTGACAACCTTGCTCACCCATGTACCAGTAGTCCCTGTGGAGAGAATATTTGTCATCATAACATATCTGAATCAGTAATATTTATTAGTACATAGCACTGAATTCAAACCCTGGTCTGTGTGTGTAAAATTGTACTTCATACACAGCATTTAACAAACTGAGCTATGAAATCTCTGCTGCAATATGACTAACTGATATTTACCTAGAGCTCACCTGGAAACAAAATATAACCTGGTACCTCTACAGTGCTATAGTACACTGCAGTGACAGTTGAATACACATGCATATAATACAATTATGACAGAGACACTAGGTAATCTATACACTACTAAGTAAAATGCAGGTGTACAACATATGATGTTACTGGGTTGAAGTAGCAGCTCTCATTCCACAACTATTGCAAAACAGTTTATTACAGATATCTTTATGCAGTTACAGCAATAGTTTTGACTTTTTCTTGCATAACAGTTGGAATTATGCAGCTGTAATTCCACAATTATTGCACTACATTTTTTTACATTAGTGGTTCATGCTCTAATCTTTTTCTGCATTATTTGACTATAGATACCATACTACAGATGTACTCACCACACTCATGGCACAACCTGCCCAGGCACCCTGCATGCACCTCGATGACGCAAGGTCTCATCTCTGCAGCTGTTGGGAGAGAAGCACACCATTATGCATACCAGTCTAGCAGACATTCAAGACTAAATAATGGTGAAACACAGGTAAGCATACTTACACACATGTGGAACATTGCCCACCTGGAATTCGTGGACCCAAGAGAGCCCCTTTCCTTCTTTTCAGGTCATCATGGTGGTGACAACACTGCTCACCTCTGTGGGGGATGCCAGTTGCACTGGTGAGGTCCCTTGCGAGATGGTCTCAGGTCTCTGCTTTGTACTCCAAGTCCCAATATCCTCCCCATATGAGCCAGCCTTCAAAGTTTTTGACTAGGAGTCTGACCATGACTCTGGACTCCTCAATGCCCTACCATTGCTCCCAAATGTGTGAACCCACTCCAACACATGCCATTGTATCCTTCAGAGACAGAACTCCAATAGATTATTGTGTATTCCCACCTATTGGTCTTAATATAGCCCTTTTTACAACCCTTATGTGCCATTGGGCAATATTTAAAAATGCAGCATGTCACTTAGCACTGCACAAACCAGCTCAGCTCAAACTGAGCAGTGCTTAAACTGGCAATGCTTAGCAGTGCATAAACCAGCTAAGCAAGCCAAGTGGTGCCAAGCAGTGCTTAAACAGAGATTGTTTAAGCTGTGCTTATCATAGCTTTGCAAGGCTTAGCAGAGCTTAGATAAGTGCAGCAGATCATGATTTAAAAATAATTGGCATAATTTATCTTTTGAAAATAATTGCTTAATTTCCCTTCCATGTAGCTAAATGATGCACCTACCACACAGAAGGCTGTAACTCTATCCACGTGGCTATGTGGATATGCAGAATGTTGCTATAATTTTACATATACCGCACCATGCCCCGCAAACCCGCTAAGCTATGGTTAAACTTGACCTTCTAATTCATAATTAAATGAATCTGGTTTCTATTTTTATATGTCTGGCACATGTCAATTGCTGTGCTCCAAGCCGTGCCATGCAAACATACAAAAAAAATTAAAATAAAAGTTACTACATATACATACATTGCTATACTGCACTTTGACAGTGCAGGAGGTGTGTTATTCACTGATTCAATGACCGTATTCCACAGCTCTGCCTCAGTAATGAGCCATCATTAATTTGCATGGCGCGCTACCGAGGGGGAACCAAGTACATGGCCACAGTACCTTCTGTGCAGGCTATACACTATGCCTACATGGATTTTATTAAATTTGGGGGCTTGTCTATTACAAAAAATAAAACCCTTTAAAATTGTCACATTCCCTCGAATGTATATAAAGAGCATTGCTGTTTTTTTTTTCTTCTTAATGTCCCTAACATGCTCGGCAATGCATTCTTTAAGCTCTCTTACAGTCTTGCCAACATAGAATACTTGGCTTGCTGTGCAAAGTCACTAGGAAAACCACCATTTTCATGTTACAATTGGAAAGTTCAGAACATTGCATAAATCAGTCATAGCCAGAAATAAAAACATATGACCCCACCATTTATGTATTTGCAGAACCTGCACATTCCACATTTGTACATTTTGGACCAGAAAACCTCCACTTTGCCTGACCCTGACAATTTTAAAAGGGTTTTATTTTTGTAATAGACAAGGCTGAGGTAAATTACAGGGGTGGCAATTTTAACAATATTTTAGAAACTGTTTGGCAGTTGAGGTTAAATGCCATTCAGTCTCCAGGTATTAATGAGCATTGCTCTATTTTTGGTATATTGAAATTAAAGGCATGGATTGTTTTATGTACTAGGTTAAAGTCTCATTAATATTTATTGTTTAAAAGCAAGTTTTATGGTGCATTTTAATAATTGTTTTAATAAGTCCACAATTTATTTTATTCAATATATATTTATTTTAAAATGTTTTAATGTATTTAAAGGTTCATTTTAGTTTCTTTATACGGTGGAGTTCTTGTATGATATTTTGCGCTGCAACAATTATGTTGCTATGTACATTGCTTAGGGGTGTATCTTATCACATGGTATTATTGCTACTGTTTTTTACATTGTGATTGAATTAATTATTTTAGTCATGTGACTTATATATATATATATATATATATATATATATATATATATATATATATATATATATATATATATATTCAGCTGTTACTTGTATATTTTCACTGTGATGAAGCCCTATTGGTATGATAAGCAAAAACTCAGTCTTTATTAATGAAATAAATGTGTTGTTTTCTGTGGTTCTTGCAGTCTGTTGATGACAAATTTTTAATTTCTTATAAGTACAGACCAGCCCTGGCAAAGCACCGTGGACTGTCAACCATGTCCTCCCAGGCAGCCAGATATTGTACCCTTCTGTGACTGACACCAGAAGCTAAACCAATTGTTAAAATCAATCATTTTCTGTTGATAATGTGGCATCATCCTTGGTGAAAGTAGTATGCTGCTCAGTGGTAGGCCCATACCTGTGTGAGACACAATCAGCGAGCTTGATCATGTCTCTCTTATTAACACCCACATGGACTATGACAAAGTCATATTGGTACCTGTAGTTCAATGATCTGAGTGCCTGTGTGACTTGAGAGATCCTAATCCCAGAAAGGCAGCTAACCATGACTCTCTCCTTACTCAGTCTGGTGAGGGGGACATCAGTGTGCCTCACTATAGAATCACAAATGATCAGGAAATTTGGCTGTGCACAAGTTTGTCTTAAAGGCTTAGCAGTAGAGGTACTGGCTGCAGTGTTACTAAGTATAGCTGTGGATGGTGATTAAAGGATTGTTTACTTGATGGCTGAGAAAGCTTTTTTTTGATTGTGCTATGCATGAGGTCTTAGTGTTTTAGGAAGATTACTTGTAAGTGCCTCAGCATAAGTAGTTTTATGTGTAGGGTCTTTACTCTGTGCAGTAGGCATGGTGCAAATGCCACTGACCACCTCTATAGGATTAGTTTTGGTTGTATGAGAGAGTTTTGCCTCCATCATTAAAGTGTATTTACACATCTCGCATTCTTCATCTGTTTTATTAAGAATATGTGGATTTTCAGTGTATAACAGGCAATTGCTTTTATGACTCAGAGTACCCATCTCAACCAGACTGGCCACAGAGAGTGTTAGGAAGTTCATATCTACAGCTTCTTATCTACTTTGGATGACTGGGGGGAAATTTAAATATTGAATAGGTCAATAAGACAAGGAACTTAATAGGCAATGTACAGCTATGTGCAAACTAGATGCTCTAGTAGTTAAAAAAAATCTGTCTAGACAGTACAGGCATTTTAAGAGAAACTTACACTGTGACAGATCAGTGTCTACATAGATTAAAAAAACTAAGACACTTTTAGAATAACATATACAATAAGTCTTTAACCATCAATTTCCAGCTCAAAAGGGAGTAGGCTATTCGATCCTGCCACAAGATTGTAAACCACAGACCTTCCTAATGTAAAATAACTGGTTTGGAGCCCAAGTGTTTAAATCAGAACAAAGACATTTACAATAACAAGCACAATAAGCCTTCAACAGCAATTCCCAGTTCAGAAGGGTGGAGGCTACCCTCTCCTCCCACAAGAGTATAGACCACAAACCTTCTTAATGTAAAATAACTGGTTTGGAGCCCAGGTGCTTAAGCTAGAATAAAGACACTTAGAATAATAGGCACAATAAGACTTCCCCAGCAATTTCCAGCTCAGAAAGGTGGAGGCCACCCTTTCATCCCACAAGAGTATAGACCACAAATGTTCTTAATGTAAAATAACTGATTTGGAGTCCAAGCACTTAAACCAGAACTAAGACACTTTTAGAATAACAGACACACTAAGCCTTCAACCAGCAATTCCCAACTCAGAAGGGTGTAAGCTACCTCTCCTTCCATAAGAGTATAGACCACAAACTTTCGTTATTTAAGATAACTAGTTTGGAGCCCAAGTACTTAAATCATAACTAAGAGGCTTAGAATAACAGTTACAATGTAATCAGGCTGATAAGTAAGCAATAATGCCCAACAGGGTGTGTGTTAATGTGTAATTAACACCCATGGTGGAGGGCCTGTACACCCCTGGAAGGACATTAATTATACATTAACACACACCCTGGTGAGTATTATCACTCTTAGAGGATGAGGTGTCTGTAAAATTGTTGTGTTTTACTTATTTATTTTTTAAGTAATATATGTTTTTATATATTTTTGATGCAAAATCGCTCCTCAACCTAATGTTTCAAATTTGCTGTAATATATGTTAATGGTGTTGGAGGAAGCATTTTACATACAAAATATAACACTTAAAAATTCCAGGCATTTACTTTAGTTTTTGATCCCTTGCTCCTAAAATGTTTGGTTTATTGCCAGACATTGAAGACAGAAGTTACTAAACAATGACATACGTTTGAGTTTCAGAGTTTTATTTCCTTCAGAAAATTCATACTAACACAAATCATTTTATTTAAGCAAGTGTGTGATTATATAAGAGCAGTAATTAAAATCTGTTCTTATTTGGGCCTTTGTTCCTCTTTTATTTTAGGCTTTATCCAGATGTCTTTAACTGAAGGATCCAGAGGTTTGCAAACCTCTCTGCTGCTGCCAGTGGTAGATCTCACTCTGTCTCTCTCTCTCTCTCTCTCTCTCTCTCTCTCTCTCTCTCTCTCTCTCACACACACACACACACACACACACACAAACACACACACACACCTCTGCTTCAGAAAATGCTTTGTCCAGATTCCTTGTGCTAATACGTTGAGAACTATGTCTGAAGTCGAGAGGTATGCAAAACTGCTGCTGCTGCTGCTGCCAGGGGATCACTCAATCGCTTTCACACTTTATAGTCTCTGTCTCTCATGTGGGCACACGAGCACACGCGAATGCACACACACACACACACACACACACACACACACACACACACACACACACACACACAAACACACACACACTGTCTCTTCTGCTTTCATGCACGCATTCATTCACAAATGCAGATAGAAACATAAAGAGACATGCACACACACACACACACACACACACACATACACTTTTTTCTGTTTCACTCAATCAATCTCTCTATCTTACTTTCATACACGCATACACTCATATACGGTTCATTTTAATGTTTTTCTTTTTTTATTTTACACCCGCTAAACAGAAAAAGTGCTGCTTAGCTAGTCTAAAATAATGGCTCACTTGCTCTCACTTTCACTAACATGCGCACATACACGCACACACAAACACACACACACACACACACACACACACACACACACACACACACACACACATACACACAATTTTTTTTTTAATTGTCTTTTTTTTCACATTTTACACTCACTAAAAGCAAAAGCACTGCTTAGCGAACATGAAATGGTGGCTGTTACATTTTCTCAGTCCAAGCTCCACAGCAGCTTGATATGCTGCAGACTCATTTTTCAGTGGGCATTACTTGTACATTAATACCCTGCTGGAGAATGTTCGTTCTCCAATCAGGGTGCTGATGTAGTTTGCCCTTTCTCTATAAAGCAGTAATAAATGCAGCAGATTAAGTGCACTTGAACACTTTAAAAACATAAATAACATAAAACCAGATGAATAAGGTGCATTTGTTTTTATAAGTGGGAAGGTAGAAAACAGAAGATAATTCATGTTTAAGAGGTTAAGGGGAGGGTCTTACCAGTTGATCTCTCAGTTCTCAGTAGAATGAGCTGATGAGATGAGACTGGGAGGAGCATCCAAAATCAAATTTATAGTAGGGGTGGGCAACTCAAAAGCCACCAAGTTTAAAAGTACAAAAGCAGCAGGTCAAGTGATCATAGCATCATAGGACACTATTAGGCTGATGGCCAACAACACATGAAATCCTAGCCATTATTATAAACTGAAAATAAAAATGCCTATATGTATATTATGGAAGCTAGACTGTTGTGCATATGTGTATGTTTGTCGGATTGCATTACATTCTGCCACTGTCAATATGGGAGATGTGCACCACACATGACAGAATTAGCAATCACATATCCAGTGGTCTGGGGATGGCTTGCATAGGCTCATGTAAGGACTCTGCTTCATGATGTGTGTATGCATATTTGACATGAAAACATCCTTCACTCCTCTGCAGGAAGTATGTCATATGGCCAGAGGACAAAGGAGGATGTCTGCGGCTATGTGAATGGTACCCCAAGTGGTAGTGAAATGTAGAGCTATTCCAAAGATCACACAATAATCATAATGTACCAGCAACCAAACACACAGCAGTACAGGGACTGATATGAGCATTGTACCTGTGTAGGCATAGAATATGAATGCCAAACAAAAATGGTTGTTGAACCAAATAAGGAATCAGATGCAAAAACCAGAGAATACAAGATAAAGAAAAATAATCTGTCTGTCTGATGAAGTGGATGTTATTCCGAGAAAGTGCTTACCTACTACAATAAAGGACATATTGATTTTCACTGCTGTGTGGAACCAGATTATTTTTCTTTATCTTATAGAATATGAATGCCATGCAATGTCACAGTAGCAACACCACATATGTCTGATTGTAATACTGCCATGTTACAGTTTATGGAGTATGATAGCACTATTGTATGCTGAGCAGAACATGTTGTGAGCACTGTAGGTTATGGATGTGGAGTCACGTCCCTGTGTAAAATTGTGTCATAAGTGATAGTTGTAGCTTGCTGTCCTAAAAGAACATCTGTATGTGTAGGTAAATTAAATTGCAAACACAGTAGCTAATGTTACTGCCACAGAACAGGTTTGTCTTGAATACTGTTAGAGTGCATGTTACACAAGACAACATAATTATTGTATGCTCCAACAAGATGTTTGGAGGAGTGTTGGACATAGCTGTGGACTCACATATCATTCTAAAACTAACTATTTACAGAGCACAGTATTTAACACAATTGCCAGAGCACAAGTCTAGATTTTATAATGTCAGAGTATGCTTTATAGCTGATGACATCAGCAGAGTCTGGTGAGAGGAAGATGGTAATAGCAGTATCCTACATAGTGGTATAAAATGCTCTCTCTAATGTTGTCAAAAAAAGTGCACAAACATGCACACACACCAGTTGATTGCAATGAGAACAGAACCCCTATCTATCTAAATACACTGACTAGAGACCTCCATATTTAACACATGCACCATAGCACAAATCAGATTTGAAGAGTGTCAGACAACATTTTATAACTGATGGCATCAACAGAGTCTGGTGAGAGGAAGATGGCAATAGCAGTATCTGCACATGCTGGTGTAAAATGCTATCTCTCTAATATGAATCATGTGCACAAACACACACACTAGTTGTCTGCAGTGAGAACAGAACCCTCACCTATCTAAGGTACACCAACTAGAGAACTCTTTATTCAATGCAAGGGCCACAGCACAAGTCGATTGGAAGGGGTCAGACAACACTTTATAAGTAATGGCATCAGCAGTGTCTGGTGAGAGGAAGATGGTAATAGCAGTATCTCACATGCAGGTGTGAAATGCTCTCTCTAATGTCAAGCAAAATACACAAACACACACACCCACACCAGTTGACTACAGTGAGATTTTAACCCCTACATAAATAAGTATATGGAATAAAGAAATCAGTACTTAAGGCAAGTGCTGCAGCACAAGTCTGACATTTATAAGGCCGCAGGACAATTTATACTGGATGACATCATCACTGGATGTTCGATAGAAGCTGTTGAGAGGCCTGCATGAAATGGATGTGTAGGCATGTCCAACTGTCAAAACATTGGTACTCTTTGGGATTGTAGTGATGACTGCAGAATACACAATTATGCTGCTCTGACTAGACAGACACACAAACACACACACACACACACACACACACACACACACACACACACACACACACACACACACCAGTTGACTGTAGTGAGATTAGAACCCCTTCCTAAGTACATAGATTAGAGAACTCAGCACTTAATGCAAGCTTCACAGCACAAGTCTGACTTTTATAAGACTGCAGGACAATTTATTGCTGATGACATCAACATTGAATGAGAAAAGATGTTGGGAGACTGTCTGAAATGGATTGCTAGCCATGTATAACTGTCAATATATTAAAATTCTACGTTACCAGATTGATGTGTGTGCAAAGTGTAGTATTTGCTGTTGTGTTTCCAATGTGCAGGTGTACATTAATAGACAGCTTTACAAACTATATGCATGCAACTGTCCACATTACTACAAGTATTGTAAAATCTGAATTTGCATTGGGTATATAGGAAAGCATTTATTTGTTTTGGTGGTGTTTTTGATATATTTGTGAACAAGTATTGCGAGACCAAGTTTGAAGTGCATGGGTGGAGGCAACAGATGACTGCAGTGTAAATATGTGTTCTTTCATTAAAAAGTGCCTTCCCTTTGTTTGTGTTTTTACATGTACTTTCATAGCATAAAGACTAATGGACAGTAAACATAAGTAATAAATGTTAATGTAAACTTTCAATAGTATACCACCAGGCAGCAGGTTTGCGCGATCAAAGACAAAGTGTTTGCACATGCGAGATGCACATTTCTACTGTTTTCTCTGTCTGTGTGTAGTTAAACAGTGAGCAAACATGAGCCTCATTGATAAAATTCTGAGAATTCTGAGTACTGAGTGTATGAAACACACCTGTTGCTTAGCTGACTCTGTGGCAGAAGTGTAAATGCATTGACACATTTCTTTTGGAGCCCAGATGATGCAGTGTTCAAATCCGCATGTATGTAATAGTTTTGCATATGCATTTATAGCCCAATGAAATAATTCTTTACTCTACATGCACTGTGTGTTATCTTAGTGCAACCTGTTTAAGCGGCCTTGCCCAGAGGAATCTATGAATAAGAGACAAAACATTTTCTTCCACAGCAGTGATTTTCCATCCTTGTCACAAAAGAATTCCTCCTCAGACATACTAATGAATTATATATAAATACACATCACAGATTGATGGATTAATCATACATGTGTGTGACCTGACAAGGTCCTGGTTTATACATTCATGTGTGTATGAGTCTTTTTAAATCTGAAGGCCATCCAAGGCCAGATAGCACAATTATAATTTCAGAAACATAGTAATCATTATACTCTCAGTCATACATATAATTCATATGAGCTCCACTGCTATACATATTTATTGTTATTTATAATTGTATTTACATTTTATGTGATATTTAATAAAAAGTGAAATGGGACAACAGTAAAAATATTTAGAATTTCATTTATTAGAACCCAGGACCATCTATATTGTAACCTTATGCATAGACCTCCTGCCACAGGAAAAATTAAATAGCAGTTGAATATTTTCATATTTATTATTAACTTCTGTGTGTTAATAACTGCACAAAGCCGCTTACCGTGTTAGTGCTAGAACATATCTGTTTTGAAAATGTCTATTGTCTGCTTCTCTCTGCATGTGTTTTAGACCTGCAGGTGTTGAGGAAGGCTGCTAACCATAGTGCACTGCTGCTTAGCTGGTTTGTGTCATGGAAAGCAAAGAATGCAAAAATGTATCCTTTTTGAAACTGACAATGCCTGCATCTTGTCTGTAGCTTCTCTGTCTGCTTCATGTGTGGGCCATTACTCCAAGTTTGCACGATGGCAAGCAACATGCAAACATGAGAAGCAAGGCTAAACTTGATTTATCTATGTGAGCTGTGTTTCTTAGGTTTCCATCCTTAAAGGACAAATGTGGGACTTGAACTGTTAACTACAGATAGTATATACTGTGTTGTTCACCATGTTTAGCAGATGTGCTACACACACACATGATTCACAGGGGTAGTTTAGGTACTGGTTATCATAGAATACATTACATGATTTTTATTGCATTTACCCATTCCCTGTGTTTGTGCTAAGCCATGCACTGTGCAAATACTGGTATTATAAAATAAATAACAGTACAAAATAAATGTTAGTACACATGAAAGATTTTTACCCACGTCTGGATTTGAACTCTTACACCAATGTACCTACAAAACACAGTAAGGGTGTCTTATTCCTCTTTATCACAGAAACAGCTTTGCAGCAGGTATGAAAATCATTGTGCATCCAAGCAAGTCCAAAATCATCCACCGTATTAAGACATATGGGACTTGTGCACTTCTGAGTTGTTTGTACATGTGTTAATTTCAAATGTAGTGCAATGAGTGATCACACAACTATTTATGACTATTGTTGGCAGAAATGCAGCTCTGTCTTATCTTGATATTGTGTTCATTCTTCTCTTATCTGAGTAGTAATCTGAGCCATGCAGCCTGTAAGGCATTTTGTATAATTGTGCTTAAATGTATGATGATATTAAATGGCAACAATACAACAGTTTTCAACAAAGGCAGGGGAGTTTGGATACTACTGAACAGAAAGTGAGAAATGTGTGCTGCTTACTTACATTAAAAACCTTGATGCAATTACTTCTACACTTTGTAAGAGCAACTTGGGTGAGACACCCACTGCAGGTAAAGTAGTTTGAATTTCATATTTCTTCTCCCTCTCACTAACCATTCACAGCTACAATCCATTAGCCACAAACACTGAAGTAGTGCCTACACTATGTGTACATCTGCATGGATCCAAAAGTTTGGGATTCAGCAATTCTAATGATTTCACACCTCATTTACATCTTCACTGTGCTCAGAGGCATTGGTCTACACCACAATATGGTAACTGTGTAGCTAGGGAACTTGAAGGTGAGAGGACTTGTGTATTTGTAGAATACAGAGGATTGACTTTCCTTTAGATTATCTGCAGAAAAGGCTTCTGATGTTGTTAAGGCATGCTTGTATTTTTCAGGTAGATGCTAGATTTGTTCACATGTTATAAAGACAAATGTTATATTTATGCATTAGGAAATTATACTGATATCTGTATGCACTTCTTATACTTCACTCTTGGCACAGTCATTTTTGCCATGCAATGACTTTCACTGATAGACAGCCTTATTAACTGACATTGCAAGTGTTATTGTTAAAACTGGTTACTTTACAGTATTTTCTATCTTGTCCCATGGCAGTGTGAAGTACTATATTGTCAATAACACAGGAGTGTAATGCTTCTACGATGGCCCATAGACACCACCAAGGGAGCGCTGGGCACAGTGAGAGGTGCATAGCAGTCATATGAAATTTACTTTTGAGTTGTACCTGTGTACACATTTTGAGAAAAATGTGTTGGAAGCATTCATAACAGGTAAATTATGTGTTATTCATTGGATTGTACAAACTGTCATTTTCCTGTTTTGGGGGGGTGGGGTAGCCAAGTACGATTTGTGTGTTTCCACATCACCAGTTGGGTTTCAAAAGTTTTGCTCTTGCAATTGGGTAGTCCTTCTGCTATTTCCATGG